>NW_027397158.1:1094237-1115253 GCF_003265705.2 Callorhinus ursinus | reverse complement strand
CGCGGGCGAAGCTGGCGCGACCCGGAGGCCGCTGCGGGCGACGGCGCGCCGGGCCGGCCGGTGAGGACGCAGACTCGCGAGCGCGCGGGGCCGCGGGCGGGAGCGCGGGGGCGGCGGGCCGAGGCCGCACCGGCACCGAGGCCCGCGGCGGCCGGGCGCCTGAGGACGGAGGTCCGGCGGCGGAGTGCGCGCCCGGGCTCCAGAGGCCTTCCAGTCGGCGGGCCCCGTGCGAGGAGGGCCCGTGAGCGCGGAGCCCGCCGGCGGCCGAAGCGCGGAGGCGCGTCTCGCGTGGGAGCCCGCAGGAGGCCCAGGGGAGCGTCCCGCGCGGAGGCCCACGCCGGGCCGCAGGTGGCCGCTCGGGCGGCTTGGCCTTGGCTTCGGTTGTACGTCAGAGGTGGGGACGAGGTGGCGGGGTTAGTGTGTTCGGTGCGCTGAGGCCTGGGGACGCCGCCGAGGCCCCGCGGAGGCGCCCGGAGGCGGGCCGGGGCCGGAGCACGGCCCAGGGCATCACGCCAGCGCGTTCTCCGTTGACGCCGTGGCCACAGCCGCCCGTGGCCGCTCGCGGGCTCGCCGGGACCGGCCGGGGGAGCAGACACTCAGCCCTGCCGGTGCGGAGTGTAGGGGGCGGTGGAGAGGTTTAAAACCCGGGGCTGAATCTGGAAGGGGCGGCTTTTCTTTCTTGGTTCGCTCTGTTTCCGCGCGAGTTTTGGCCGGACCACTGTGGACGTGATTGACGGCCGTCGGGTGCCGCTGGGCCGGAGCGTGGGCTCTGTGCAGGCCGCGTGAGGACGGGCGACGCGGATCCTCTCCCAGCCGGAGATGGGGCACGACACTCGGGGCGCGCGGGCGCGCGGTCATGCTGGCTATAGACGAATACGGTTTAGCGTTCCTCGCCCCCTGGTTTGCAACGCGCGTGAGCGCCTGTGGACCAGAGGCGCGTTCCGCGCTAGGGGCTGGGAAGCGCTTCGCGCCGCCGATCGTGCTTGGCTCTCTCCCAGTCTGCGAAGGGGACCTGGCCAGGTCCACGGCCCCGTGTGAAGGCGGAGCAGGCGGGGAGACCGGTTTGGGGTCACACCCTGGCCACGCGGTCCGCCCGAGCCTCACTGCAGACGCTCACCGCGCGCTCCGCCCCGAGCCGTCCGGACGACGTGCTGACGTGCCGTTTCCCCAGCTGTACCCACGTTTGCCGGCGTGTGGGTGTGTGCGTGACCACCCTTCCAGAGCGGACTCCCAGGGCCATTGTCCATCAGGTGGAAGCGGAGTCTGAGTAGACAGGAGAGCGAAGTGGGCAGGGTGTAAGCAGGGTTACACTGCTTTGGGGGAAAGATGGGACCTGGTTGACAAAGTGGAGGTTGGTGCCTGGGCCGTTCCTTCTGTCCACACATTCTGGCTTCTGCTCACCTCAGGACCTCCTCGGTAGTCAGACAGTCACAGCTCTCTTTCTGCTGCTTACCTTTTCGGTTTTGTTCCTGTTTTTCCTTTACCCACTTTCTTATCAGCTTACCACCTGCCCCTTTCACTCAGTGGGTCATGCGCGTCCTACCTGCAGCAGTGGTGCTAAGCATGCGGGAAAGTCCACCTCAAAGCTGAGTGTCCAGCTGAGCTCGCTTGAGTCGTGCTCTGAGTTCTGAGTGTCCAGAGCATCAGGGGACTGCAGTGTATTTGTCTGCTCCGGGCTTTACCTTGGCAGCAGGGAGTGATGTGATGTGAGAATTACACAGAAACTTATTGTGATAAAACCCAGTGTTCGGTGGGTTTCTGGGGGTTGTTACATAGGTGGTGATTCTGTAAATTGGTCTAATCTTTTTGGAGAGCAACTGGCAGTATATGGTAAAGATTTTGATTCTGGAATCCCAGTTTTGAAAACAAAATCTGATATGCAATTCCTGTCAGAATGGTAGAGTATTGTACAGCCAGGAAACATGCTCCGGCAATCCCGAGCCTGTCCTTCCCTCCAGACAAAATTTGAACCATTTGATCTATGGAAATCTGTTCAAAAACATGCCTTAACCAAAAAGGTGAAAGCAGGGTACACAGCAGTTACACTTGTTGTAAAATCTGTGAAGATGTGGACAAGGATGAGAAGGGATGTTAGTTACATAAGTCGTTTTATTTTAGGGTTCTCCCCCCACAAACTGGTGTTTTAGTTTATACTCATTTTAAAAAAGCAAAAATAAAGAGGTACTGTAGGGCGCCTGGGTGGCTCAGTTGGTTAAGCGACTGCCTTTGGCTCAGGTCGGTCCTGGGATCGAGCCCCGCATCGGGCTCCCTGCTCGATGGGCCTGTTTCTCCCTCTCCCTCTGCCACTCCCCCTGCTTGTGCTCTCCTGCTCTTTCTCTCTGCCTGCCAAATAGATAAATAAACAAATAGGTACTATAATGTAGGATGCAGTGATGACTCTCCCAGCTGCAGGACAGAAGGAAACATCACTGCATCCTACATTATAGTACCTTTTTATTTTTGCTTTTTAAAACAACTGTAAACTAAAACACCAGTTTGTGGGGGGTGGGGAACAATAATCCAGTGACAGTAAAACACACCAAGAGGAGACAGCACACCATGGAATCGGGGTAGGGTTGAGGACACTTGCAGAACTTAGTACCATCAGCAAGTCACTAACCTTTCTGAGCCGGGGTTCCGTGATCTGTATGATGGGGGTCATGAGGATTAAATGAGATGATCTGGGCTTGGGTGGGGCGTGGCCTCCTAACAGTGGCCGTCCCTTGGGATTCTGTGGCTGTTGGAGTATGTGCCAAGACCGGCTTAGGCCTGACACTGGTGCCCTCTTGTGGAGGCCTTCCCCCTCTTGCCACCCTCCAAGTTCCTGTCTACCAGCCTCAACTTCCTTTTTCAGTGGGTCCCACCATCATTTAACACACCTCTTCTGTCTTCTCCCACTGTGATAAGGAGGGTTCGCGCCCATAAACTCACATGTTCTTACGTACTTAGACTTCTTTGATCCTGAGTAGGTGCTCAATAAAGGAATGAATTAATCAAATTTCACCTGGGGCAAGGGCAGATGCCAACGTTTATAGGGCCTGAAGATTATACGATTTGGAGTGGGAGTCTCTTTAAGAGAAAGAATACAATGGAGGCGCCTGGGTGACGCAGTCAGTTGGGCATTGGGCTCAGGTTGTGATCTCAGGGTCATGAGATCAACCCTGTGGGTTGGGCTCTGAGCACAGAGTCGCTTGGGACTCTCTCCCTCTCCCCCCTGCTTTCTCTCTCTCCCTTGTGCTTTCTCTCTCAAAAAAATAAATAAATCTTTAAAAAAAAAATACAATGTTATAGTAATTGGAAAGTGAATATTTAGAATGAGGAAAAAGTTATACATTTTAAAAAGCTGACGTAATAAAAACATCACTAAATAGCATAAAAGTAGCATACTATGTCCTTTAGGTCACCTCTTCATGTGATAGAGAGTAGAAAGAGTTCAGTGATCCCTCTAGCATAGCTGACCAAAAATTTTTGATAGTTAGGATGCATAAAACATGATTACACCTGTAGATAATATATGTTTGCTGTTTCTAGTACACCTACAGGTTTGTGTCTCACAAAAGCAGGAGTTCTGATAAATTCTATTTTGTACGATTCCATTCAAAAAAGTAAAAGAAAAATGGTGGTACATTTATATTATACTACTGCATTAACAGTTATTTTTCTGACAACTGCAGTGTTGTCTACTGGGTACTAATCTCTCTGCTTACAGTTTTAACATTTCTGATGATAATTTTCCCACAGATGAGCATCTGGCTCCCCATATTTCAAACTTTGTTTCTTTCCGGTAGCCCACACACTTCCACTACTGGGCACCGTTGGGTCTGTACAGGTTGCCACAGAACCCCGGTCCTGCACCTTTGTTTCATACGCCTCTGGTGGGCGGGCATAGTGGGTGACAGCAGTGTTCCTAGAAGCCCTACCTGCTCTGAGATGGCTGGGGATAAGTGTACACGAGAAGTAATGGCAAACATAAGTGCATCCCACCAAACCCAAACTAAACGTGTCTCCAACGCTTTGTGCCCTTAGCTGCATCCCCAAAATGCCAACGGCCCCTCCTAAGCTGCCTGACATAAAGGGAATGATGTTGTAGTGGAAAGAGGCAGAGCCTTAGTTGATTGCAATTAGAATGTATTCTGTAAATTCTGCAAAAGGCTACAACCAGAGGCACACTTTGCTTAGGGCCTTTCCTAGGACCGTGAAGGGGCCAGTGCGTGTGGGGGGCCCAAAAGCTGGAAGCAGAACAGCTTTAGAGTCATGAGGCTTTTGCGGGGGCAGTTCTGGCCCTTTGCTTGATGCCAGATAACATAGTAGAGGCACAGGAGGTGAAGGTGCTCAGTGCATCTCCTGGCGCTTAGTGGGAGTGTGGGGAGGAAGAAGCAACACCATGGAATTTTACAAATTGTTTAAATTTTACTAGGCTTTACTAACTCTTGTCTACTTCCTAATTAAAGTCCCAGGTGCTTTGGTAGTAGTTAATAAGGTGAATGTTGGAGGAACAAGTCTCAATACCTAAACAAATCAATTCCAGAGAATGCTTAAAAATGTTTTTATTTTACTAACTGTTTTGGAAAAAAGAACCAGCATAGCTCCTAGAGGAAAGACAGTAGTTATTGCAGCTTCCTCTTAGAAGGGGAGCAGTGACATACCATAGGTAACCCCTACCAGGTAAGACTTCTGAAGTAGGGAGTACTTACGCAGTGTCTGGGCCAAGAGTGGGGACGTGAAAGCTGATGTTAGATCCCAGGTGTGCTTCTGATTTCAAAAGTAATGTATACTCATCACTGGAGGCAATTTGAAAAATACAGAACATTGGGAAAAGAAAGAAAATCAACCTTCTTCCCTCCCCCAAAGATAACCACCATAAACGTGTTAAAATGCATGGGTGTCAAGTTCTGGTTCCTGGAAGATGGAATAAGCACACTCCATGCTGTCATCCCCGCTGACCATGGCTCTAAAGGCTGGACAGCTGCATGGAGCCGGTATTTGAGGACTCTGACAAGTAAATAGTGACGGGAGGAGTGGGCACAAAGGCCAGAATTTGAAGTACCACTGCACCAGTGAGGAGTTCCCTGTTTTCCCTCCAGGATTCCCTAGCCTGGTCTGAGGGTGTCTGAAAGCTGGAGAGGGGCCCCAGGTGCAGAGAATGCCGCAGGGGAAGCCTTCTGCTTTGAGCTGTAGGAGAGAATGGGAGGAGGCTGCTGCTTTCCTCCCCTTCTGGTGCATAGATGTGCAATTTTTAAAGTCAGATTGTTTTTGGTTTTTAATCTTAAAGAATCTGGACACTGGGTGCTAGTCCTGTGTCCACGGGTTGGATCTGTGGCCTTCAGCAAGCCGCTCCATTCTTGGACTGGGCTGTCTCATGGAAAATAAGGGGGCTGGGCCGGCATTTCACAGTATACACACACACTCCTCTCACCTGTGAACTATGCCGAGGGCTTTCTGGATCCTTACGTACGCTGAAAATTGTTGCTAGATCTCTTGTTTTTTCTTTCTTTTTTTCTTTTTACTCGGGGAAAATTCCAAACATTCACAAAAGTGCATATATCAAAACCAGCTCCAGTAATCAACATAAGGGCAATTGTGGGGGTTTTTTTGGGGGGGTGGCTATTATCCCCTTCACTGATTCCCACCTCAGTGGATTATTTTAAAGTAAATCCTTGGCATTATTCCACTTTGTCCATAAATACTTTAGTATGTGTCTCTAAGAGGGACTTTTCCCCCTTCTTATACACACAATACCATTAAAACATATAGGAAATAAGCAGTACTTATTAAATTACCTGATATCCAGGAACTGCTCAGATTTCCCTGATTGTTCCACAAATACTTGATTCAGGATTCAAATAAGGTCCACGGGGAGCATTTGGCAGACAACATCTTTTACCAGTTTCTATCACCCTCCCCGCCCCCGCTTTTCTTTTTCTTTTTTTTTTTTAGTGTCATTTATTGAAGAAATGAGATCATTTTTATTGTAGAATTTGCCACATTGTTGTTCTTACTCATAGTCTTTTTAACCCTGAGGATGTATTTCACTAGTGATGGGTAGTGAGGTTACTGAGTTTAAAAGTTACTTGAATTAATTCCCGTTGTAGTTTAGCTACTGTCTTAATGTACAGTGAAGATAATTTGTTTCATTTGGTTTGAGATTTTGGGCTTTCTTTTCTAAGACATTGATTTCATGTTGCTTTCTAATCATGTAAAACATCCGTGAGGTTCCCAGGTCAACCCAAGGATACCCTGCACACTGGAAGAAGGGGTCTCCAGGGCTGAATCCCCAGTGCCTTCCGTCCCATGGCAGCCACTGTCAGTAGGCTTTGGTTTATCCTTCCATTGTTGTTTGAAGATAAGCAAATGGATATGTTTCTACTCCATCTCTTTCATTCACTTCATACTAAGGAAGCATAGAGAGTGGGACACCTGGGTGGCTCGGTCGGTTGGGCGTCTGCCTTCGGCTCAGGTCATGATGCCGGAGTCCCGGAATCAAGCCCCGCATCAGGCTCCCTGCTCAGCGGGGAGTCTGCTTCTCCCTCTGCCTCTCACCCAGCTCATGTTCTTTCTCTCTCTCTCAAATAAATGGATAAAATCTTTTGGGGGGGGAAAGAAAACCTTTATTTTTCAGGGGCCCCTGGGTGGTTGGTTGAGTGTCCGACTCTTGACCTCAGCTCAGGTCTTGATCTCAGGTTGTGAGTTCAAGCCCGACATTGGGCTCAAAGCTGCGTGTCGGGAAACCTACATAAAAAAACAAAAACAAAAACCACTTTATTTTTCAGCCAGTAGAGTTTTGTTTAACACCAAGTCAGAATACCTGGTGGTCTGAATTATTGACATCTGTTTATTGTTAAGGCAATTCCTTTAAAAACCTAGGAAGTAAATTGTAAGGTTTGCAAATATTGGTTATATCCAACGTCATGTCTCTACACCAATAATCTGTTTATATTGTGTTGAATTTGTCTGAAAGAGATGTTCCTTACATACATGGGGCCTCTATTTCGTATGGTTAGGTAGGAAAGATGGGATAACAGGATTTTATGAGGTACTTAATTTTTGGCTACTAAATACAATAAATTAGTTGGAATCAAGAGCACATTTCCTTTCATTTCACTTTCACAATCTTTCTCAGACTCACAGATTCTTAGAGTGAAGAGGATGTGATTGACCACAGTCTTCACCTGTCATTTTCCAGAATAAAATCTGAGCCAAGAGTGGGGAAGTGAAAGCTGAAGTTAGATCCAGGTGTGCTGCCTTCCAGCTTCTACCCCCAGGCTGCTGCTGTGCGCTTCCTTGTTTCCCACAGGACCTGCCTTTTTATCCCAGCTCGGTGGACACCTTGCTGCCACTGTGGGCTGCCCTTCCTCACGTTTGAGGGACAGCGATGCCAGGGATTCAAGTCCTCATTGGTCCTTAGGCTTCCCACAGGTAATGCAGCATCCCAGAGCACCTGCTGGGGCAGCGTGGGCAAATGAGTTCTGCAGCACCCTTCTCCCCAGGTTTCCAGCGCCAAACGCCATTTCTGTGGTGCTCCGACCATGTCGCCTTCCAGGGGACAGTGGAGCTGCATTCTGGGGGAGAGGTGTGTTTGTGCAGCACATGGGTGTAGATGGCCTGCCTGCCCTCCATCTGGCTAGCCGTTTCTGCTCAGCTCTTTGAGGCACTGCCTTACAGCACTAGTTCTGACATATTTTTCTCTGATTCCTTACATTGATTAAGTATTTAGTTGCTTGTTTCAAAAACCACCAGTCATGCTTGTTAGGGAATAAAAGCACCTGTCTTTGCTGTGCTGTGGTGAAGAGGTAAGGGGCCCAGGGCCCAGGAGCCAGCTGAGAACTCTGAACACTCATTGCCGACACTGCCGTGCATTGTAGGTACTTAGAAAAATGCAGTGAAAATAAGCGTCATGTTCTGCTTTCTTAGTTGGAAAGTATAGACATATGTTTGATGATCCTTCTGAAAGAGGCAGCTGAAAATATTTCAAGGAAGGTGGGAGGTTTTTTTGCACAACAGAATTTTGAACCCACTCGCTTTACTGTGGACCGTGGACTGTGCTTTTGTCTGGGAAGCCAGATTTTCCAGTAGACAGGGAGGAGGCTTCGTGGCCAAGTCCAGGCTGGCTTTGTCACTTCTGAGTTGTGTGTTCCGTGGCAGACTTTTTTTTTTTTTTAATAGCCTTTATTTTTTAGAGCAGTATTGAGTTCACAGCAAAGTTGAGTTGCAGGTGCAGGGATCTCCACATGCCTCTGTTCCTCTTACGCACAGCCTGTCCCACTGTCAACACCCCACCCCCCCCCACACAGAAGCACCTTTGTTACAACCTGCATTGACATGTCATCACCCAAAGCCCTCACAGACTTTTGAGCTGAATCTTCCAACTTCAAGATGGAAACACGTGACAAGGTAGTTTTTAAATTTTTTACTAAATGAGTTTAGGAGCTGAGTTTATAGTAGGTAGCACTGAATGTCAGTAGTGGAAATTGTGTCAAGCTACAGAAATATTTTTAGGAATGAAGACTGCAAGGCATTTCATTCACATGGAAGGAACATGGGAAAATAAACTAAAAATACAAGTCCCTTGTATAGCCCTGGTTCTTTACACCACTGCTTCCCTCTGGATTTCTAGAGAGGTTTTCTGGCAGCAGGAAAAGTGAGCAGGGGCTCACATCTACCGTGGAGGGCTCCCAGGACTGCAGAACACCTCCTGTGTTTCTAATCTGTCTTGCATACTCTTGCCCTTTTAATATTTATTTATAAGCACATGAGGCAAAACAAAGTAATTTCTGTCAGGTCATAATTTACGTAAAACAGTTTCATTCAGTGCATACATTTTTCATCTTGTCCCATGACCAGCCAGGCTGCAGCAAATGACTGCTTTGAGGGAGTGGCCTTGTGTTTCTCCCCAAGAGTCCTGTTGTGCTGCTTTTTGTAAAGCAGACTGATAGACTTTGAGAGCAGGCTTAACACTCAGGCATTGGGATTCCATGCCAGTTTTCTGTTGAGTTCCTTACTTTCCTAGATTTCTTAAACTTAAAGGCAAGTAATTATTAAATGTGTGCTTGATGCCACATTACCATTATGCAACAGCAAATGGCTTTGCTTTGGAACATCAGCAGTAGGGTACCTTGGGATCATTTCCTCAATGAGCCTCTGGAGTGAGAGTGTCTTGTGGCCCTGAGTCTCAGCTCGAGCCACATTGAGGTCCCTGGACCAGATGAAAATCACCAGGAAGTCCGTTTGCTGCTGAGAAGGCGTGTGGACCTGCACAGGTCTCTCGTGGACCAAGAAGTGGTTCTCATTTGTCTAATATTTTTCTTTTTCTTAGAGAAAAAAATTAAAAGTATGCTATTTTAAATATGTTTAGTATCAAACACAGATCTTGGGAAACCGCACAAATCAAATACATGGCTTGATGGATTATAATAAAGTGAACACGGTTCCAATCAAGCGATACAACCATGCCAGCCACGCCAGAGGGCCCTTCCGGGTACCCCATCCCAGAGACGGAACCTGTCCCCCCTAGAGGGGACCACTGTCCTGACTTTTGTAGTATGAATCTCCCCTTGCATGCTCTTCGTACAGCATGCTCACCCAAATGTGCCCCTCTGGGTGCTGTGGGTGAGTTTTGCCCATTTTGTTTTAGAAGTATGTGCTTAGGACTTTCTTACAATGAGAAGGGAAAGAACCTGAAGAAATTTTTTCCATCTAAAATTATTAAGAAAAAAACCTAAATGAGAATATACAATAGAATAAATAAGAGAAGTGACTACTCAAAATGTTTTGGTTGTATATATATTTTCAGAATTGTAGCTTTACTTAAAGGGGAAGAGTCTCTTTGGTGCCCAGGGTACAACATCCCATGGTTCCTTCAGAGGGACCTGCTCTTGGTGCTTCAGTCTTGGTGAAACACTGTGAGCAGACCAAGGGCTCACGCTCACCTGTTTGCACGTTGGAGACACCTCGCAGGTGGGATCTTCTTTGCTCACCTTCCTTCACGTTTGCATTAACTCCTCACTTGTGAAATTGAAATGAAAAACGTCATATTTATGGTTCTCATAACCTCCCATGTCCCACGTTGAATATTAGTGATTTTCTAGTGTGTTCTGTTGGTGACCACGGTCTTGGTCTTTCGCTGCTCTTGTCTGTTCAGTGCATTGCCTAACGAGGCAGTTCCTGCTCCTCGATGCCAGTGCCATGAATTCAGTAAACACTTAGCAAACATCCACAGTAGGAATTTAGTTCCTGTTATCGGGGCACATAAAACCTGGAGAGAGAATTCGGAGATCACAGATAACTACGAATCTGAACCAGACGTGCCTATCCGTGAGGGGCGGCCCATCATGTGCAGGAGTGGGGGCCGGAGGTATATTTGGCAGAACAACACAAACCGCCTTGTCATTTTGCTCACTCCATTACCAGTTCACTGTCCCCGGGGGTTTTAGCTTTCTTGTGTTTTGCTGCTTGTTTGACAAATCACGCGTGTGTGGAAGTTCTCGCTCACGTGGCTGGGAGCCTTGTCTTTGCTGGGTAGGCTTTAAGTGTGCGGCAGAGGTTGCTCGGTGGGTGATGAGAAGCTTTTAAACTTAATTCAAGAGACAGAAGTTCCTGAGATGGTTCTTCTTGGTAACAAAATAAGCATGAAAAAGGTGAAAGGGTCAGGGGACTCAGCAGGTAGGTTGGCGCATGAGGGAATGGATTGGAAATTAGTGAGATTGATTCTCCATGAAACTTACTGCGAATTAGTAGAAGGCTTGCCAAAGGCAAGTGAGTGAAATAAAATAGTTTTTGTAGCAGCTCCATTCTTTCTTGAATAAACCTCTGGCATTTGTTTTTTGCTACACTATATTTTACTGGTAAATATTTTTCTTCAAATTGACTTTCAAACACAAATGCACACCTTTAAGAAGGAAATTTGCCATAAATAGAAGGTAACTATATTAATACAAAGAAAAGCAAGCCAGTATTATTAGATTCTAGCTGATACTTAGCCTCTTCTTTCTTTGTTAAAAACAATAACATGATTAGCTCCGTTCAACTTAATAGCCTAAAACTGGGGACCTTTCCCGTGGCACAACATGGAGGATGGAGAAGGGCATGAGTGCCTCGCTGGGCTGTCGGTGTTGTCATGCGTTCAGCGGGCAGTGGGTGGTGAGGAGAACAAGGACCTTGTGAGGACGGGTAAGGGGTGCTGGGAAGGGCCTGGCCTGGGGCACGTGCTCCTCATACCAGGTGTGTGGTCCTCGCGTCACTCTGACACAGCATCTGTCCAGCCTGGTAAGACCCCACTTCAGACACCAGGGGGCGCAGAGCTGGCCAAGAGCAGCCTGGCTGTACTCACCTGCTGTTCTTGGCTTTCGCCCCCCGCCCCCCACCACAGCCGTGTGCTGCCTGGTGTGTGTGGGACCTGCTCCTCTTTGCTGAAATGTACCATCAGGCACTTAACAGTGTGTGGTCAGCACACTGACTCTCTGGACCGGTAGAGGTAGGGTGTGCCAGGGGACTCTAGGCAGCCAGACAAAGGAACAGGCCACTGTTGGATGAGGTTTTGTGAGTTCAGTGAGGTGACACACTGCCTGGCTCGCAGAAGCACCAGGAAATACTGTCTTTCGGAACGGTGCCTGGTATTTTATGCTCCACCAATCTGTGTATGAGTGGAAGGTAATCTTTGTTCTGATGTAATTTAAGACTCTCTAGAAGTTGCAGAAATAGAGCAGAGAATTCCTGTGCACCTGATAATTTTTTTACATTGTTTTAATATCTAAGTAACTTTTTTTTTTTTTAAGATTTTATTTATTTATTTGACAGAGAGAGAGACAGCGAGAGAGGGATCACAACCAGGGGGAGCGGGAGAGGGAGAAGCAGGCTTCCCGCCGAGCAGGGAGCCCAACCAATGTGGGGCTGGATCCCAGGACCCTGGGATCATGACCTGAGCCGAAGGCAGATGCTTAATGACTGAGCCACCCAGGTGCCCCCTAAATAACTATTGATCACTCTTTGGGGTTTTTTTTGTTTGTTTGTTTTAGAGGAATCTTCATTCTTAGCTGGTGAAGAATGGGAGAGATAGAAGGAACATACAGAGTCCTGCAGACTCCAGGGACACGCTTGGGCACCCAGATCCCAGCAGGGGTGAGCACCCTCGAGCCTGGGCAGACTCTCTCGGCAACAGTGGCACAGGCGTCAGCCAGAATGCAGGAGAAGCATCTTCACATCCGAGTGAAGCTGCTGGACAACACTATGGAAATATTTGACATTGAGGTAAGAAGTATAATGTTTGGAAGAATATTTCCTTATACCTTCTGAAAGTCAAGTATTATGCACCACAGTCCATGTTGCTGATCAGACTTTGCCTATTTATCAAGCTGACCAAGAGTGACTTTGGTAACACTAAGATCCTTGCGAACAGTGGATCTGGGTTTCTCCTTTTATTTTGGAAAGTGGTATTCTCCTGTCTCTCCTTTAAAATTCTGATATGGGGGCACCTGGGTGCTCAGTTGGTTAAGCGTCCAGCTCTTGATTTCGGCTCAGGTCATGATCTCAGGGTCATGAGATTTAAGCCCGGGGTCAGGCTCTCCGCTCAGTGGGGTGTCTGCTTCTCTCCCTCTGTTCCTTCCCCAACTGTGCGCATGTGCGTGTGCATGTGTGCGCGCGCTCTCTCTCTCTCTCTCTCTCACTCTCTCTAAAAGAAAATCTTTTAAAAATATATTTTTAAGAAATTAAAATAAAATTCTGATACAACATGGCCTTTCCATTCTTTTTCTGAAAGGCTGGCTGAGTGCTATAGAGCACAAGCCAGACCCAGATGGCCTCTGCCCCATTCTGCCCGGGTGCAGGGGGGCAGTTAGCCTCCCGGTGGGTTAGCTCCTCATCTGAAACATGGGGGTGATCGTAGCCCCCTTTCTTTGGGTGGCTGTAGTGAGGCCCAAGCATTCAGGACAGCCGTGGAGAGGACCGAGCACTCACCGTGCAGGCAGTACTGCATAGTATTAGCATAGGATTTGTTTATCAGCAGTAATAACATTTTCATTTTGAAAATTCCCTAGTAGATTGCACTGGTAATGTTGGTAAAAACCATTGAATATAACAAAACTGTGTAACTGTATGTAAGTGTATATATGTATTTAAATACTTCTTAGACACACATAATACTTTAGAAAACACTGGTTTTCTAAATGGCATTAGAATGATTGTGATTTTTAAAAATTACTTATTTATTTTATATGTAATGCATAAATATGTTCTCTCTTTTCTAATATTTTCATATTGGTTTAAAGTAATAGCTTTAGAAGTTTTTTCTGCTCTTAATGTCATAAAAGGAAGGACAAGAGAATGAATTTAAACTTTACCAGGAGGTTTATTTGTGCTCAGGATGTCTGTCAAGAAGTCAGGATGCTACCCAGAAAATGAGATTATTGAGGTAGGGGCCAGGCTGTGAGGAGCCTAAAGGAAACCTCTAGGCTCTGGTGATGCCTAATTGCAAAATACATTGCATGGGAAAAGGTAAGGTGGGGGGCGACATAGTGACCCCGCGGGTCATGGAGTGGGGCTGGAAGTCAGGGCTGTCCTCCAGTCCTCTTGCCTCTTGCCTCGGGCCCTGGGCACACCAGCCTCTCTGGCCTCTCTTGCTTGAGTATTTGATTGCAAGTATCTAGTGCATAGATTCATAGTATCTGAACTCAAGGGACCCTGAATGCTTCATTTAAGTCTTATTTGAGGAGGAAATCGAATACCATTTCATCAGGGCAGTAGTAATTAAAACTGGTAGGACCTATCTGTCCCAACTTCCCGAGTCATTCCTGTGTTGCCAGAGGCAGCCTCTGCCAGGAAGGTAGTCCAAAACAGGCAGCCTTTGAACCCTGGAGAGCTAGTGGTTGGCTGTTGGCTCTCTTTGGCAGCATTTCCTAGCTCTTCTTGGTACTCTTTGGTAAGTCACGTGCAGGAAATGGGTTAAAGATCTGGGAGGTTAGTTGGGCTCCCAAATCTCCTCCAGCCAAATGCTCGCGAGAGTGTCCACCGTGTTCCCATCCTCTGATAAACACACCCACTACGGTCTAGGCTCATAAAAGTTTCAAAATTTTTAAAAGAAAGGAAAGGAGGGTTGGGAGAGGAGAAAAGAACAGGAAGAACTGAACTATTTAAAGCTTTTTTTCAAAGCCTCTTTTTTTGTCCTGCTTAATGGTCTTTATCAACTAACACAAGAAAGAAGAAAGCATACATTTATTATTGAGTCATAAATAAGATGTAACCCTTCTCCAAGATACACACTATTATATTACTAAGTGTCTGGGTCACTTTATACATCAGGAACTCAGAAGTGGCATTTTGTAAAGGTTTCAACATACTTAGAGCTTCTCAAAGTTGAGATTGTTGTGTCGGGGAGGAAGAATCTCCTTGGCCCTCCCAGCTCCTTCTAGCTGGACTAAGAATCAAATTGACGTGAGACAGATTAACTGAAAGTCAAATCTCATGGCATACGTACAGGGAATGCACAGATAAGGAAATTCCAAACATAGTCGGGCAATGGGATGCTCATAGGAGCACAGGAGAGGGGTTGGGTCTGGGACACAAAGGGGAGAGGGACCATTAGCAGGGAGGGGGGAGGAGAGGTCTGGGAATAGGGGTTGCCTATCCTGTAGAGAAGTGTCTCAGGTGAAAAGGAGTCTGTTAATAGCTCTCTTCCTGGTATGGGCAGGCCGTTAAGGGGGCAGTAAAGAGCTTTTCCTGAATCTGCTGGGTTTTGATTGCCTTTAACTCAAAATAATGTTCATGCCACAGTGTCCCTTCTGGGGTGGCCTGCTCTTGGCCCCTATAGTTGCTTCTGTTAATCAGATTTAACCATCATATTCATTTCCATGGGATATTTTGATAAGCCTGGCAGAGTCAGAAATTAAAGAATCACATTGCTGCCACATACCGTGAGTTGGGTGGGCTACTTTTTGAATTGTGTTACCCACCAATGGCATACCTTTTAGGAAGAGTTAAAATTCAGTATATTTTTGTAAGTTATTTGTATTCAGCTTCCAAGTACCCTGTCCTCTACAATCATATCAGTTGGTTTTGCTAAATAAGCACTCCAAAACCTAGTAACTTAAAACAACAGATTTTGAATGCATGTTTGAATTTTGGCTTGGGAGGGTCTTCTGGTCTGGACTGGCCTAGAGGGGCTAGTGGTCTAGGGTGGCATGTCTTCCATGTCTGGTACCCCCAACTGGAACCTCTTTCCATTTGGAATATCGCCCTCCAAGGAGCTAGTTGGCCTTATTTGCATGGTGGTGGAAATGTTCTCAAGAGTGGAAGTTGTGAGGTACCTGTAGGCTTGGGATTCATGCATTATAGCTCCCACCATGTTTAACTGATCAAAGCAAACCAGCAGGCAAGCCCCGATTCTGAGATTGGGGAGCAATAGAGCTACTTTGATGGAGGAGTGCCAAGCAATTTGTGGCCATTTTTTACAGTCTACCACAACAGCTGCTGCCAATGGATGGGGAATGTAGTCCCTGGAAAGATAACTATCTCTGTGCAGCTCTAGTATCTCGTGTCAGTGGGCTAGTCTTCTTTGCCAGGTGACATGCTTTGTGGGGCCTGCCCCCAAAGCAAGCCACCTGGCCTTCTCTGGGGGGATGTGCTTCCCCCATAGCCCTCCACGAGAGGCTGGCCCAAGAAGGTAGGTTTGCCCTGATCCTTTCTCTCCATTGTCTCCCATAAGTCATGGCTCCAAAGATTTAAAAGATCCAGAGATGGAGGCTGGTTGCTCCTGGGGCCCCCTCAGTGATCCACCACCACTTGTCCCCTGACCTCTGGTAACTGAACAGACCTGAGTTCACTTCTCAGTGAGTCACACAGAGAAACTGCACCAGGTAAGCTGTCGCACAAAGAAAACTTTATTTGCAGCCAATAAGGAGATCACAGGAAATAACTTCCAAAGCCAGGACTCCCGAGCAAGAATGGATGGATTCCTTTATTTAGGGTTAGGATGAATACTCAGGGGAGGCTTTGTCATTATATGTAGAGGCGGGCATAAAGTCACACATGTGCCTTAAGGAAAGACTTGTGCTCCTCCTTGGGCAGAGGTCTTAGTATTATAGTGAGGTCAGGGTAACTGTGGGCCGCTCTGTGGTCCATCCGCACAGGTGTGAGTCCATGAGTCGGGGGTTGAGCTCCCACTGGTCCGGGTGGTCCGAGCAGTTGATATTGCCTGGGGGTGGGGGGGAACAGTTTCAGCCTCCATCACCAAATACTTTACCTGTTGGGTCTTTGCCTGAGTTAAGAGATCAGCTGGAAAGAAGAGCTTCAGGAAAAATGTGGGATGAAGGTCAGTGGGTACAAGCAGATGGGCAGTAAAGGTCAGGTCTTGGGGGTCTAACTGGTGGCGCTGGCTCCGCCACCCTCCACCCTTTATATTTAAGCTAAAAGACACAGGTTGTGGTCTGGTGGTGTTGGCTGTTGTGGGATGGTACACACTCGAGGTGCGGGGCGGTAGGCATACAGAACACTGAGACCACAGTCTGGGCCTCTTTTGGCAGCACAGAGGTGAAGACACTCCCTGTCCCAGAGCTCATCTGTGGTCTCTCTCCTCCTAGAAGGCAGGTTCCAGGAGATGAGACTTTATTTGGTGCACTGCAGAATCGTCGGTGTTTGGAATAGTGTCTTGCTTTGTAAATATGTGTCAAATAAAGGAAATAAAAGGTAGATTGGGTTAACATCCTTTCTTCAAGAGTGTTTTGAACTTTTCCCTCTATAGCAGAGTTTTCCAACCTCAGATTCAAGTGTGTGATTTTGTTTATTTAGGGGTTTGGGCACCAACACCCATCTGATTGCTCACTTGGTTTGTTTTTTACTTAAGTCTCGGGCAGTAGTGTCTGTGAACTTGCTCGGTTAACGCACTGATACAACCTTGGAAAACACCGGCTTCTGCATATAGATACTTACAGATCACTGGCATTGTGTAGAATTCCTAGTTGCTATTGAAAGGACCTTCTTAACTCAGGGAAGAATTTGACATGTAGTTATTTTTGAAATGCTTATATTTTGCTTCAGTGAAAATACAGAGCAGCTCAGCCTGAAGACGTCCCTGTTGGTGTTCATGCCTCTTTCCGTGCAGTGTGTTGTTTCGTGTTGGTCTTCAACAAGTAAGACAGCCTTGGCCATCCTCATTATATTTGCTTCAGAAAGGTGAGCTGCAAGTCCCCAGTTTTATTTCTTTCGCCCATCTCCCAGAGATGGACAGCAACATGCAAAAGAATGAAACTGGGGGCTTCTGGGTGGCTCAGTCGGTTAAGCATCTGCCTTCTGTTCAGGTCATGATCTCAGGGTCCTGGGATCGAGCCCCACGTTGGGCTCCCTGCTCACTGGGGAGCCTGCTTCTCCTCTCCGGCTCCCCCTGTTTGTGTTCTATCTGTCTCTGTCTGTGTCAAATGAATAAATAGGTCTTTTAAAAATAATAGAATAAAAATGAAAAACAAACAAATAAATAAAAAAAAAAAAGAGTCAGACACTTAACTGACTGAGTCACCCAGGCATCCTGAGCATGCAGCTCTTGATTTCAGAGTCGTGAGATCAAGCCCTGTGTCAGGCTCCCCACTGGGCATGGAGCCTGCTTAAGATTCTCTTTCTCCCTCTCCCTCTGCCCACTGCCCCCCTCAAAAGTGTGCTCTCTCTCTCTCCCCCTTCCTCTCTAAAAAAGAAAAAACCTCACAGCCTTTAGCTGTCACTTCCCTGCCCCATCTGTCCCTTTAGCAAACAGTAATGTACTTTCTGCCTCTCTAGGTTGCACTGCTCTGGACACTTCATATGAGTGGGGTTATACGTGGTCTTTTGTGCCTGGCTTCTTTTCACTGAGCATCATGTTTTAGAGGTTGATCCATGTTGTAGAATGCATCAGGACTGCTTTCTTTTT
The DNA here is from genome assembly GCF_003265705.2 of Callorhinus ursinus. Classification (NCBI taxonomy): domain Eukaryota; kingdom Metazoa; phylum Chordata; class Mammalia; order Carnivora; family Otariidae; genus Callorhinus; species Callorhinus ursinus. The sequence goes on along the minus strand of NW_027397158.1, from coordinate 1,097,372 downwards.
TGTGCCCAAATAATACTCCGGTGTATGGGTAGGCCACATTTTGTTTATCCATTCATCAGCTGTCAGGCACTCCACCTTTGGCTCTTAGGAACAATACTGCTGTAAACATTCACATTCCGGTGTTTGTGTGGACATGTATGTGTCTGTTGCTCTTGAGTGTATTCCGAGGAGTGGAATTGCTGGGTAAAGTGGTAACTGCTCAGTTATTTGAGGAACTGCCAGACTGTTTTCCAGAGTGGCTGGCTGCACATCCCACCAGCGGTGGGTAAGGGCTCTGTTCTGTCCATGTTCTCACCTACATTTGTATTATCTGGCTTTCTAATTCTACTCATCCTAGCAAGCATGACGTGGGAGCTCATTATGGTTTGAGGTGAAATTCTAAGGTATTTTTAATGGCTAAAGAAGGGAAGGTTTTGAACCAAAAATTTAAGAATTATACCATTAAACAGTTATCTGCAGGCTGGCTCCTTGGGGAGGTTGTGAGTAGTTATGAAGTTAACCGCCTCACAGAGCCCAGGTACACCTGTGCGGCAAACCTTCCTACATCCCAGGGTAGTGAGGGCCACCGAGAAAGCGCAGCTGAGAGCTGGCCACGGCGCACCTGAGGTGGAGCTGGCTAAGAGCAGAAGCTTAAAACTTCCTTTAGAGTCTTCATGTAAATTTATAGAACAAGGAACTTTTATTGACACTGTACTTTTCAGTCCGTTATTTATCTCATTTGTAAGTAACAGCTACCAGTATCTTTGATTCCCCTTGTCCATATAAGTCATTTGCTGCCACCAACTTAGACTTACCAGGACTTTGTAAGATAGTTGTGTGACATACACTTTGTGGTTCTTTATGTTGATGACTAATGAAATTACAATACTTTCTGTGTGGGAGGGTATTTATCTGCTGATGCGAGGAAGGGAGAGAGGCCTGCACGGTGGAGTCTGGGGAGGCGTCTGCCTCAGCTTCGGTTGTCTCATTTTAAGTGACATTTGACATTTATTGATGGGAGTTTTAGCTACCCGTGGGTCAGTCAGTGGCCAGTTTTTTGATCTAGTAAAGTCTTGACTTGTTTTCAGTTGATTAAATGAATTTTGTGGTTTTGAAAATAGAAATCTGGCCACAGCTCTAGAAAGTCTTTTTTTCCTGAACTGTAAAAGAAACAATCTGGAAGTCGTGTGTCAGCTCGTCTTGTCCTGTGTGCAGAGTCACGGGGTAGAAATGCTTTCCCTCCACGCTGCTCTGTGTGGAAGACCTGTAAACGTTATTCCTGGGGCAGTGGAGGGAGAGGCCCTCTCTTAGACCTCAGGACAAGATTTCTAGAACAGATACACCCATAGTCATTGGTTACTCACCACCAGGTTTAGGAACTAATGTGAATTTTAGCTTTTCTGTTATCTGGAAGCTAATAATGTGGAAAAGGTGATATTTAGTATTTTAGATTAAAAGAATTAATCTGGGATATAGTTTGGGTGTGTGAGACCTCACCCATGGAAGTGAACGTCCTGTGCCTTTGCTGATAAGTGGGGAGTGAGTTCTAACGAATATGAGGGTTTTCTTGATTATTCATTCAACTGTTTGCTCACATTCCCCTCTTTATCATACTTAAAATTTGGGGAGTAGGATTGCTTTTTTTTTGTTTTTGAGAATTGGAAAAGCTTTAGTTAAATATGTGACAAGAGGGAGGACAAAGTCTCAGTCATGAAGTTCCATGCTAGTTGCTATTCTAGTAAAAACTTAATGTTTTCCTTCTGGCCAGGAAGAAATAGTCAAAATTCCAGAAAGTATCATAGCCAGATGTTTGTCATTGCTCCCACATGAACATCCTAAATATGGCAAATAAACCGCCTTAGAACTTACTTTGGTCTGATCTCAGAAGAAAAGTTAGTAATTCAGCATCTGAATTTGGGGATAATACAGGCTTTATACAAAAGCTCTTGTGTATTTCTAGTATGTACAGCGATTATATGACTCTGTCCTAGCTGTAGAGCCGTGTTATTTTGTCTGAGAAAGTTGATCTGTTTCTTTGACCCTGATGCCCAGGAATGTGGCAGGGCGGTACCGGGCAGGGATGTGGACATTTTTATTCTCAGTGACTGAGTCGTGGCATCAGAGCTCCCAGTGCTGGCTCCTGCAGCCGACCTCAACGTGCACGCAGCATGAGGTCAGCATACACAGTCTCTCAGACGTGATCATGACTGGCAAGGAAGCTAGACCAGTAAATGGAAAAGAAAAGGGAACTGTCTTCCTCCTGACCTTTGTACCGGTGAGAGCCCCATCACCACAGTCATGTAATGGAGCTCTTTCAGGGTCTCAGCAGAGGGTCATGGACATGGGTTATCTTGACTTGGAATGCCGCTTTTGGGGCTCCTGAGTTCTGGCGCCTGGTGGCTTTATCTCCTATCCTCAGCAACCCCAGCAGGAAATGGGAATGCAGGGATGGAGTGAGCTCCCAGGTGAGCTCTGAGTCCCCGTACTGTCTCCAGAAACCCTGTGTCCTGTACTTACCCCAGTGATACTCCCATTTCTCACCTGAAAGAATTTGGTTCTATGGTGGTTTGTTCCATGGAGGCCAGGGAGCTAAACCTATATCTGATTTGCTGACTTGGCCTTTGAACCATGGCTCCCCTTCAGTTCTTTTCATCTCTTCCCCGAAATTTTAGATGCCTACATTCTTGGCCCAACTCCCCACAAGTAGGTGGCCCACTCGAAGGTGGTGCTTGCCTGCTGAGCTCTTCCTTGGGGCCCCCAGGTCCAGCATGCTTATCCCCCCCTTTCTGCAGCTGGTTTCCTTCCCTCTATTCCTAAAGAGTCACCACATGGGACAAGTTAGGACCAAGTTTTTAAATCTCAACCCTTAGCTGCTTGATGGCATGTGGGAGTGCCTTTTTCTAAGTCTGGGAACTGCTTGGATCAGGTGTCCCATCTGGAACTGTGGGATAACATGGTGCCTGTCTCCTCCTGCTGGGGCCATGTGGGTTGCAGGTGAGGGCAGTTCCCAGAGGCTGGAAGGGCGCAAAGTCATCCTCTGTGGGCCTTTCCTCGACTGCCCAACACACACACACACACACACACACACACACAAAGTCATCCTCTGTGGGCCTTTCCTCAACTGCCCAACACACACACACACACACACACACACAC
>NW_027397158.1:1024507-1094227 GCF_003265705.2 Callorhinus ursinus | reverse complement strand
CACACACACACACACACACACACACACACACACACACACACACCCTTTTCCTTGGAGCCCGGGCTCACTGCTTCCGAGTACACTAGAATTCATTCTCGTTCCACTGGTGACACTGAGGCTGTATGTGTCATTGTGGGCAGACGTGTGGGTTTCTCTAGGGTGTGTTCCTAGCATGGACTCTGTGGTTGTGAGATGCGTCTATCCTAGCCCTGCCCAGATCATGCAGGATTGCTCTGCTGACTGGTTATACCACTTGACATTCCCTCCTTCCACACAGTGCCCTCCCCGCTGTGTTTGCCTCTCTCCCCTTGTCCAGCCATCTCCTGGTTCTCTGTGGCCTTTTTCCTCTCTTAACCTTGCTCTTCTGTGGGTGCTGCTGCCGGTGCCCGCCCTGTGGGGAGCCCGACTGATTGCTGCCACCAGCTGGGCATCACAGTTTGCCCTTCTTCCTGCTGCTCCAGCCTCTGGGGGCCTTCCACACCTGGCTCCAAATTTGGGTCACAGGGTGCCTGTAAGACATGCTGTGCGGTTGAGCAGGTCCTCAGGTGATTCGGGCAGGACCAGGGCCTGTGGCTTTGAGAAGAGTTGGTGCATTCTGCCCTCCCCACCAGTGCTCCCAAACATTTGTTGACGCCATTTTTTCCTGGTCCTACCCCTCCATTCATTCATTCATTCATTCATTCATCATTGAACAAAGACAAACAAATCCTCTTCCTCACAGCCCCATCTGAGCTTCATTTCTGTGAAGCATTTCTGGGTCATACCATCCCCACATTTTCAGTATGAAGAAAGCTAATTCTAGGTTATTGATCTCTCGCAGATATAGAAAGTAACCAAGATCCTCCAGAAAATTGATTGTGGAATTACAGTTATCTCTTTCTTCAAAGAGTGTATTCTGCTTTTCCAGTTTTTTTTTTTTAAAGTTTATTTCTTTAAGTACTCTCTATGCCCAATATGGGGCTTGAACTCATGACCCTGAGGTGAAGAGCCGCACACTCTTCCAATGGAGCCAGCCAGGTGCCCCTGCGTTTTCATTTCTATAGAGTGTTTTGTACATGTTTTATTGTTCTCTCACAGTGATGCATTCACAGGACAGCACTTACATGGACAGCATGTCCGCATCCGCAGGGAAGCTGTGCCCTGGTGAGGCCCCTGCCTCACGTGTGCACAGAAACCTGGGGGTCCACACTGTTGCTCACTGCGTGGGACCTGGAAGACCAACCAGGATGTCACTTGGGGTTGCTGACACTTAAGGTTTTAGATGGAATTGACCTGCAAAGTAATTTAATTTCCATTATACAAATAGTACATACTCACTATAGAAAAATAGAAAAACTTAAATGGCCCACAACCAAGGACAACTACCCAGAGGGAACAGCCGTTCACATTTTTCTGAAAACCCTTCTTTTACCTTTTACCTGCTACATATATTAAATAAAATTGGAATCAGACTTACATGCATTTTTTTATAGTCTATTTTTAAACTTAACACATTATGAATATTTTTCTATGTAGTTACTCTTTCAAAGTTTTTAATGGCTACATAGTTTTCTGTTTTCAATTTCTCTGTAATAAATCTTTATACACATTCTTGATTATTTCCTTTAAATAAATATGTAGAAGTGGCAGTTCTGCGTCTGAGGGTGTTGTGCGGTTCTGAGGCCTGTGATTCGTGTGGTGAAATGGCTCTCCACAGACGGGAGCATACCCCCCCCCCCGCCGCCAGCAGTGTGCACCCCTGCTCATTTCTCCCCTTCATCAGCAGTTCATATAATAACTGTTAATAAAATCTCCAGTTTAATAGCCAAGAGCTTATGCTTTTTACACAATTTCATCAGATGACTTTTTATCTTTTTTGTTTTGTGGGTTTAGGGAGATTTTTTTCTGGTATTTGATCTACATCATTTTTTTGTTCTTTTTTCATTGTGGTAAAATACGCATGACAGGAAACATAGCCTCTTAGCCACCTTTACACGCATGGTTCGGGGGCATTAAATACACACACACTCTTGCATCCTCTCCGTAGCTCTTTTCATCTTGTCAGACTAAACTGTCCCCATGAAACACTGACTCTCCAGCCCCTGGTGCCCACAATTCTGCTTTCTGTCCCTTTGAATCTGACGACTCTCCATGTCCCATGTGAGTGGAATCCTATACTATTTGTCTTCTGGTGACTGGCTTAATTGCAGAGCATGATGTCCTCAGGGTTCAGCCTTGCTGAAACAGGTGTGCGAATTCGCTTCCTTTTTAAGGCTGAGTCATCTTCCACTGTGTGCATGGACCACATCTTGCTCATCCATTCATCTGTCAATGAACACTTTAGCTCTCGGGGATAACGGTGCTCTGAACACAGGGGTGCAGATATCTCATGAAGACCCTGCTTCCTCCTTCTTTGGATGTGTGCCCAGAAGTGGACTTGCTGGACCATGTGGCGATTCTGTGTTTAACTTTTGAGGACTCCCCAGACTGTTTTTCCACAGTGGGTGTACTATATTGCATTCTTACCGACAGTGCACAAGGGTTCCAGATTTTCCACATCCTCTCCAACACTTGTTTGCTGTTATTTTGATAGCATCCGTGCTAATGGGTATGAGGTGGTATCTCCTTGTGGTTCTTATTTGCATTTGCCTGTGATCAGTGTTGTCAAACATCTGTTCGTGTGTCTTTTGGCCATTTGTAGATCTTCTTTGGAGAAATGTCTGTTCAAGTCCTCTCCCCATTTTTAAATAGGGTTGTTTGGGGTTTGTTGTTGAGTTTTAAGAGTTCTCTATACAGTCTGGATATTAGCCCCTTATCAGAAACATGATTCACAAAGATTTCTACATTGTATTTGAAGTTTTCAAAAAAATGGGAAGTTAGGAGGGAAATAGCAAATAAATTGTGTTTGAAGTGGGAGGAAAAAAGGTTGGAAATAAGAGGGAATGCTGGAGACCTCACAGAACGTGACAGTTACAGTGACGAAAAGGACAGAAACTTTATGGAAATGACACGTAAAGATTTGATGCCCAGGAATGGGCTGTCACTGTGGTTTGAGCTGTTGTGACCCAATGGCTCTCAGGGATGGCATTTGTTGAGCCAGTGCTTACTGAGCATCTGCCAGGCACCATTTCAGAAGCTAGAAGTACAGAGGTGAGCAGGATGGACAGTGAGCTCAGCCTTAGCGCTAGTTCTGCAGTGGAAGCTTGGCAGTAAGCAAGGTAAAACACAGAATGCTCAGTGCTCAGGAGGGAAAGAAAACAGGGAGGGGGGTGGGGCGTGGACCTCTTCTCAGAGTGGTTGGAAACAGCACATGAGGGGCCTTGAGGTGCAGGCGGAAATGTACCAAGGGTATGATGACTGGATCAGAGCCCGGTCAGGGCCTGACCCAGGATGCGGTGTGGAGATGCGGTGTGGAGAGGAGGAACAGGAAAGTGCTCACAGTCAGTTTCGTCCTGGAAGTATTTTGGAGCTGGAGCCTATAGGATTTGCTGTACAGAAGATGTGGGCTCAGAAACCAGAGAGCCAAGGTGATGCCAGCTTGGGTCTGAGATGGGGGCTCGTGAGGAGAGCTGCTTTGGGAGGTAGGTCAGGAGCTGTTTGGGGTTGCAAGGAGTCTGAGGAGATCATCAGCATCTAAGTGGAGGGTACTTGCCGTGTCCTTGAGTGGCCTGCGTTCTCATGCACGAGGGCAGGGGTGGCTATTCCTGTTAACCTTCCAGAAGGTGCTAGCCTTGCCCTTCTGTGTTGCTGGGATTCTGTTCATACTGGTTCATGTTGAAGTGTGAGTATCACAAGTGTCATACTGTTGGCCAAGGAGGCAGCTTTTTTAAACTATCCTCGGTCCTTGCTCCTGGGTGGCAGTAATTATGGGCTTTTATTTTTAGAGACTTTGACTAGTCGTTAAAGAGAAACATGAAAACATCTGTTGGTGCTTCCAAACTGCTGTTACTGGAATGCTCTGGAATGTTCTTATGCACACATCTTATGCTTTTATGTGTGTAATTTTATGGTATATATAACACAGCTTCATTTTGCCAGAGTGGCAGAGAGGATCCCAGCCCTTACTTAAGGGGTTTTTCTGATGACAGTGAAAAAAGAAATTTTTTTCTTCCTTACTCCATAATCTTAAACACCTGCCTGTAACTAACAACCTTCTCTAAAGCTTCAGTTTAGCCTTCTGTAAAATAAGTTTATTGATTAGTCTAAAATATCTTTTTTTCCTAAAGTCTCATGTTCCTGATTATGAAAAATACATTCTTAGTATTCCGTATTTAAATATTCATGATGTTTCTTCGAAGATATCTTCATAATTATACTTTCTGGATTTGTTTTGTCTTTACTAATATGTGACGGTATGCTTTTTTCCTTTTTTTTCTTTTTATTTGCATGTGTTGATATTTGAAAATGATAAAGTCCGAATTTTGTAGCAGAAGAAAAACCAGGTATTTTCGTATTAAAGTAATTTTTGTTAAGACAACTCAGAATGACTTTAAGGCTCTAGACATTGCTATCTTCCTGCAAAATATGTTGGAACATACATGTCAAAAATACATAGTGAGCTCTTTTAAATCAAGCTTATGTAAATCAAGGACATTCAGTCGTTGAGCGTCTGCCTTCGGCTCAGGTCATGATCCCAGGGTCCTGGGATCGAGCCCCGCATCGGGCTCCCTGCTCCGCGGGAAGCCTGCTTCTCCCTCTCCCACTCCCCCTGCTTGTGTTCCCTCTCTCGTTGTGTCTGTCTCTGTCAAATAAATAAATAAAATCTTAAAAAAAAAAAAAGACATTCAGCTCTATTGCTGCTTGCTTCTGGCTTTAATTTACATCAGTCTTACATCTTTAAAACCATGCAAAATAATAAAAACGACCTAAATGAATGCAAATTGTATTATGAAATGAAATCATAAATTATATAGAAGTAGTAACATCATATAAAATTGAACTTCTTAGTATGTTAACATAAAGAATAAAAATAAATGCCTTGCAAGACAAACTCTTGCTGAGAACACAGGTTTTACAATGGGTCTATTTTTTTTCTTATTTAGTGGAATCTAATGTGGAGAGAACTAAGAGCACTAGAGAGGGCAGACTTGTTTTGGAAAATTGTTTCCATAAAGTTCTGGAAAAACAAAGTTTTGTATTGCTGTAAATTTTCTGCAGTTTAGAAATTAATGCTATTTTTAATTATTCAAGTCAATTTGATTTATAAAATAATAGTGTTTTATGTTGTTTTCTGGGTTTGTTTTGTTTTGTTTTGCACTTTCTGCCCTAGGAAGTTTTTGTATGTATTTTTTTAATTATAAAATTAATACATGTTCACAGTAAAAAATTCAGTCAAAATAAAAGAGTACAGAGGAGAGGAGCCTGGGTGGCACATTTGGTTAAGTATCTGCCTCTTGGTTTCTGCTAATGTTGTGATTTCAGGGTCATGAGGTTGACCCACATCAGGCTCTGCACTCAGTGCAGAGTCTGCTTAAGATTGTCTCTCTTTTGGGGCACCCAGGTGGCTCAGTCGTTAAGCGTCTGCCTTCGGCTCACGTCATGATCCCAGGGTCCTGGGATCAAGCCCCGCATCCGGCTCCCTGCTCCTTGGGAAGCCCACTTCTCCCTCTCCTTCTCCCCCTCCCCCTGCTTGTATTCCCTCTCTCGCTGTATCTCTCTCTGTCAAATAAATAAAGTCTTTAAAAAAAAATAATTGCAAATTCCCAAGTACAATAAAATTATAATTAAAATACAGTCCACTGGAGCAAGATGGCAGAGGAGTAGGAGACCTAAATTTCATCTGGTCCCAGGAATTCAGCTAGTTAGTTAGCACACCATTCTGAAAACCTACAAACTCAACAGGAGATCGAAGAAAAGAATAGCAGCAATTCTATGAACAGAAAAGTGACCACTTTCTGCAAGGTAGGATGTGCGGAGAAGTGAATCCGAGGCGATATACGGGAAGATAGACCGCGGGGCGGGAAGGAGCCTCCCATCAGCCGGCTACTGGCAAGTGATAGAGCAGCGGAGCACAAAATCAGAACTTTTAGAAGTCTGCTCTGCTGAGGGACGTCGCTCCAGTGGCTAGGTGGGGGGACGGAACCCTCCTTGGGACAGTGTGGTCTCAGGACCCTTGGGGTCACAGAAAGACCAGGGGGGTGCCTGAGTGTGGCAGAGCTCCCAGGTATTGGAGCGGGGAAGCCAGCTGCAAAGATGGAGCTGAGGAGTGGGCTCTCAGCTCAGGGTTGCCATAAACCCTGATTCGTGGCACAGTCAGGCCACTGCTCTTCGAGCAGGGACCCAACAGGCGGCAGATCCAGGGAGACTCACCTTCCTCCCCTGGGAGGAGTGGCACGGGAGCACACCCCAGGAATCTGCTGGGTTTGGAGACTACAAAAGGGGTCTTGTGCCAGAGATAGAAACATTTGGTCACAGGCCGGGTGAGCACAGAGTGCAACTGGAGACCAGGGAGACAGGGAGTGACTGAATGCTTTTCTCTGAGGGCTCACTGAGGAGTGGGCCCCCGAGCTCTCAGCTCCTCCAGGGCCAGAGATTGGGAGGCCACCATTTTCACTCTCATCCTCTAAAGCTGTACAAAAAGTTTTCAGGGAACGAAAGTTACTGAGCAATACTGAGCGTATTAGTTAGCCTGGCCCCTGGCAAGGGTGGGGCAATTCCACCTAGGGTAAAGACATTTTTTGAGAATCACTGCAACAGGCCCCTCCCCCAGAAGATCAGTGAGAACATCCAGCCAAGACCAAGTTTACCGATCAATGAGAACTGCAAAACTCCAGCACTAGGGGAATACAGCACATAGAATTCATGGCTTTTTTTCCCATGGCTCTTTTAGTCTTTCAAAGTTAATTTTTTTTTAATTTTCTTTATTCTTTCTTTTTCTTTTTTTCTTTTGAATTTTTCTTCTGTCCTTTTTCAACCAACGTCTTATCAATTCCTTTTTTAAAATCTTTTTTTAATTTTCATCTTTACAGTCATATTCCATCCCTTCGTCGTATTTACCCTTATTTTTGTATATATATAAGTTTTTCTTTCCTTAAAATTTTGGGAAGCAGTTTCTCCTAATAGAACAAAATACACCCAGAATCTACTGTGTGGCTCTGTTCTATTCACCAACGTGATCATATTCTTTTTTCTTTTTCTTTTCCTCCCAGTTTCAGGTCTCTTCTGATTTGTTTAGTGTATGTTTTTCTGGGGTCATTGTTACCCTTTAAGCATTTTGTTCTCTCATTCATCTATTCTTCTCTGGACAAAATGACAAAACGGAAAAACTCACCTCAAAAAAAGAACAAGAGGAGCGCCTGGGTGGCTCAGTCATTAAGCGTCTGCCTTTGGCTCAGGTCATGATCCCCGGGTCCTGGGATCGAGCCCCGCATCAGGCCCTTTGCTCCGCGGGAAGCGTGCTTCCCCCTCTCCCACTCTCCCTACTTGTGTTCCCTCTCTCGCTGTGTGTCTCTCTCTGTCAAATAAATAAAAATTAAAAAAAAAAAAAAAACAAGAGGCAGTACCGACTGCCAGGGACCTAATCAATACAGACATTAGTAAGATGCTGGAACTAGAGTTCAGAATGATGATTATAAAGATACTAGCTGGGCTTAAAAAAAGCATAGAAGATAGTAGAGAATCCCTTTCTGAAGAAATATAAGAACTAAAATCTAACCAAGTTAAAATCAAAAAGGCTATTAATGAGGTGCAATAAAAAATGGAGGCTCCAACTGCTAGGATAAATGAGGCAGAAGAGAGAATTAGTGGTATAGAAGACCAAATGATGGAGAATAAAGAAGCTGAGAAAAAGATAACTACTGGATCATGAGGGGAGAATTCGAGCGATAAGTGATACCATAAGATGAAACAATATTAGAATAATTGGGATCCCAGAAGAAGAAAGAGAGAGAGAGGGGCAGAAGGTATATTGGAGCAAATTATAGCAGAGAACTTCCCTAATTTGGGGAAGGAAACAGGCATCAAAATCCAGGAGGCACAGAGAACCCCCCTCAAAATCAGTAAAAATAGGTCAGTACCCCAACATATACTAGTAAAACTTAGAAGTCTCAGAGACAAAGAGAAAATCCTGAAAGCAGCTCGGGACAAGAGGTCTATAACCTACAACGGTAGAAACATTAGATTGGCAGCATACCTATCCACAGAGACCTGCAGGCCAAGAAAGACTGGCATGATATATTCAGGGCGTTAAACGAGAAAAATATGCAGCCAAGAATATTATATCCAGCAAGGCTGTCATTGAAAATAGAAGGAGATATAAAAAGCTTCCAGGATGAACAAAAACTAAAACAAATTTGCAAACAGCAAACCAGCCCTACAAGAAATATTGAAAGGGGTTCTCTAAGCAAAGAGAGAGCCTAAAAGTAACATAAACCAGAAAGGAAAGAGACAATTTACAGTAACAGTCACCTTACAGGCAATACAGTGGCACTAAATTCATATCTTTCAATAGTTACCCTGAATGTAATGGGCTAAATGCCCCAATCAAAAGACACAGGGTATCAGATTGGATAAAAACACAAGACCCATCGATATGCTGTCTGCAAAAGACTCATTTTAGACACAAAGACACCTCCAGATTTAAAGTGGTGTCTTTAGGGGGTGGAAAACCATTTACCATGGTAATGGACATCAAAAGAAAGCTGGGGTGGCAATCCTTATATCAGACAAATTAGATTTTAAACCAAAGACTCTAATAAGAGATGAAGAAGAACACTATATCATACTTAAAGGGTCTATCCAACAAGAAGATCTAACAGTTTTAAATATCTATGCCCCTAACATGGGAGCAGCCAGTTACATAAGCCAATTAATAACAAAATCAAAGAAACACATCGACAGTAATACAATAATAGTAGGGGACTTTAACACACACACCCCCTCACTGAAATGGACAGATCATCTAACAAAAGATCAACAAGGAAATAAAGGCTTTAAATGACACACTGGATCAGATGGACTTCACAGACATATTCAGAACATTCCATCCCAAAGCAACAGAGTATACGTTCTTCTCAGTGCACATGGGACATTCTCCAGAATAGATCACATCCTGGGTCACAATCAGGTCTCAACCGGTACCAAAAGATGGGGATCATTCCCTGCATATTTTCAGACCACAATGCTTTGAAACCAGAACTCAGTCACAAGAGGAAAGTTGGAAGAGCTCAAATACATGGAGGCTAAAGAGCATCCTACTAAAGAAACCAGGAAATTAAAGAAGATTAATTTAAAAAACTCATGGAAACAAATGAAAATTAAAACACAACTGTTCAAAATCTTTGGGATGCAGCAAAGGCAGTCCTAAGAGGAAAGTATATAGCAATACAAACCTTTCTCAAGAAACAAGAAAGGTCTCAAATACACAGCCTAACCCTACACCTAAAGTAGCTGGAGAAAGAACAGCAAATAAAGCCTAAACCCAGCAGGAGAAGAGAAATAATAAAGATCAGAACAGAAATCAATGAAATAGAAACCAAAAGAATAGTAGAACAGATCAATGAAACTAGCAGCTGGTTCTTTGAAAGAATTAACAAGATTGATAAACCCCTGGCCAGACTTACCAAAAAGAAAAATGACCCAAATAAATAAAATCATGAATGAAAGAGGAGAGATCACAACCCACACCAAAGAAATACAATTATAAGAACATATTATGAGCAATATATGCCAGCAAATTAGATAATCTGGAAGAAATGGATGCATTCCTAGAGATGTATCAACTACCAAAACTGAACCAGGAAGAAATAGAAAACCTGAACTGACCTATAACCACTAAGGAAATTGAAGCAGTAATCAAAAATCTCCCGGCAAACAAGAGCCCAAGGTTAGATGGCTTCCCAGGGGAATTCTGCCAAACATTTAAGAAGAATTAATACCTATTCTTCTGAAACTGTTCCAAAAAATAGAAATGGAAGGCAAACTTCCAAACTCATTTTATGAGGTCAGCATTACCTTGATCCTAAAACCAGACAAAGACCCCATCAAAAAAGAGAATTACAGACCAATATCCCTGATGAACATGGATGCAAGAATTTTCACCAAAATACTAGCCAGTAGGATCCAGAAGTACATTAAAAGGCTTATTCATCACGACCAAGTGGAATTCATTCCTGGGCTGCAAGCCTTGTTCAACATCCGCAAATCAATATAATACAATACATTTTTTAAAAGAAAAAACAAGAACCATATGATACTCTCAGTAGATGCAGAAAAAGCATTTGACAAAGTACAGCATCCTTTCTTGATTAAAACTCTTCACGGTGTAGGGATAGTGGGTACGTACCTCAATATCACAAAAGCCATCTATGAAAAACCCACAGCGAATATCCTTCTCAGTGGGGAAAAACTGAGAGCTTTTCCCCTTAGGTCAGGAACGTGGCAGAGATGTCCACTATCACCACTGCTGTTCAGTATAGTACTAGAAGTCCTAGCCTCAGCAATAAGACAACAAAAAGAAATAAAAGCCATCCAAATTGGCAAAGAAGTCAAACTCTCACTCTTTGCAGATGATATGATACTGTATGTGGAAAACCCAAAAGACTCCACCCCAAAACTGCTAGAACTAATAATAATCAGTAAAGTGTCAGGATATAAAATCAATGCACAGAAATCAGTTGCATTTCTATACACCAACAACAAGACAGAAGAAAGAGAAATTGAGTCAGTCCCATTTACAATTGCACCCAAAACCATAAGATACAAAGGAATAAATCTAACCAAAGAGGCAAAGAATTTGTACTCAGATATAGAATACTCATGAAAGAAATTGAGGAAGACGCAAAGAAATGGAAAAACGTTCCATGGAAGAACAAATATTGTGAAAATGTCTATGCTGCCTAGAGCAATCTACACATTTAATGCAATCCCTATCAAAACACCATCAGCTTTTTTCAGAGAAATGGAATAAATAATCTTAAAATTTGTATGAAACCAGAAAAGACCCTGAATAGCCAGAGGAATGTTGAAAAAGGAAAGCAAAGCTGGTGGCATCACAATTCCGGACTTCCAGCTCTATTACAAAGCTATCATCATCAAGCCAGTGTGGTACGGGCACAAAAACAGACACATAGATCAGTGGAACAGAATAGAGAGCCCAGAAATGGACCCTCAACTCTATGGTCATCTAATCTTCGACAAAGCAGGAAAAAATATCCAATGGAAATAAAGTCTCTTCAATAAATGGTGTTGGGAAAACTGGACAGCCACATGGAGAAGAATGAAACTGGACCATTTCCTTACACCCCACGCAAAAATAGACTCAAAATGGTTGAAAGACCTAAGTGTGAGACAGGAATCCATCAAAATCCTTGAGGAGAACACAAGCAGCAACCTCTTTGACCTCAGCTGCAGCAACTTCATCCTGGAAACATCGTGAAAGGCAAGGGAAGTAAGGTAAAAAATAAACTACTGGAGCTTCAGCAAGATAAAAATCTTTTGCACAGCAAAGGAAACAGTCAACAAAACCAAAAGACAGAATGGGAGAAGGTATTTGCACATGACATATCAGATAAAGGGCTAGTATCCAAAATCTATAAAGAACTTATCAAGGGCGCCTGGGTGGCTCAGTTGGTTAAGCGACTGCCTTCGGCTCAGGTCATGGTCCTGGAGTCCCAGGATCGAGTCCCGCATCGGGCTCCCTGCTCAGCAGGGAGTCTGCTTCTCCCTCTGACCCTCTTCCCTCTTGTGCTATCTCTCATTCTCTCTCTTTCAAATAAATAAAATATAAAAAAAAAACTTATCAAACTCAACACCCAAAGAACAAATAATCCAACCAGTAAATGGGCAGAAGACATGAAAGGCATTTCTACAAAGAAGACATCCAAATGGGCAACAGACACATGAAAAAGTGCTCCACATCACTTGGCATCAGGGAAATCCAAATCAAAACCTCAATGAGATACCACCTCGCACCCGTCAGAATCGCTAAAATTAACCACTCAGGAAATGACAGATGTTGGCGAGGATGCGGAGAAAGGGGAACCCTCCTACACTGTTGGTGGGAATGCAAGCTGATGCAGCCACTCTGGAAAACAGTATGGAGGTTCCTCAAAAAGTTGAGAATAGAGCTACCCTATGACCCAGCAATTGCACTACTGGGTATTTACCCCAAAGATACAAATGTAGGGATCCGAAGGGACATGTGCATCCCAATGTTTATAGCAGCAATGTCCACAATAGCCAAACTGTGGAAAGAGCCTAGATGTCCATCAACAGATGAATGGATAAAGAAGGTGTGGTATATATATATACGATGGACTATTATGCAGCCTTCAAGAAATGAAATCTTGCCATTTGCAACGACATGGATGGAACCTAGAGGATATTATCCTAAGCGAAATAAGTCAGTCAGAGAAAGACAATTATTATATGATCTCACTGATATGAGAAGTTTGAGAAACAAGGTAGAGGATCATAGGGGAAGGGAGGAAAAAGTGAAACAAGACAACACCAGAGAGGGAGACAAACCATAAGAGACTCTTAATCTCAGGAAGCAAACTGAGGGTTGCTGGAGTGGAGGGGGGTGGGAGGGATGGGGTGGCTGGGTGATGGACATTGGGGAGGGTATGTGCTATGGTGAGCGCTGTGAATTGTGTAAGACACTTGACTCACAGACCTGTACCCCTGAAACAAATAATACATTTTTGTTAATAAAAAAGAAAAAAAAATACAACCCACTGATTTGTTTATCCTCCATTTTGCATTGTCCATCCATTTTCCTATGTTTTAAAGCTTAAATTACAGTTGTAGAGTATTTATGTTGAATCCAGCTACAAAAATATTTGCTGGTTTTTACATTGCAATTTTTCCTAAAAACTAAACACAATAATATATGTAAAGTCCTAAAAATACTTGAATCTCCATTCCATTCTGCATTTACATTTGGCCTGTCTAGTAGAAGTACTTACAGGAGATAAAACCAAATTTCATGTTTTCTCTGAAAAGATCCATTAATTAAGGAAAAAACCCTACATGCTACTAAAAACAAATTCAATAAATCTCTGTATTTATGGAAAACATTATCTTTGGTTTTTATTTTGGAAGTAGTACAGAAGCCTTACAAAACCACTCAAATGTTCTATGAAGGTACAATGAAAGGAACTGGTACGTCTCATGGCGACTCCTGCTTCATTCCCCAGAGGCGATGCTTGTGGACACATCCTCATAACTTTCTAGAAAAAAAAAAACATGATCTTTAAAGAAAAATTTTAAACAGCAGAACCAAATGTCAGAAGATGCTGAGTTTTTTTTTTCTTCAATAAATACTTAAAGTTTAAAGGCAAAGATTTGGCTTAGAGAACGTATATCATTCACTTCTATTTTAGGGTGGTGTTTACCAATATAAATGCTTATTAACAACTGTTTCTGGTGTTTCTAGCAAAAGGCAGTAAAAATTAAAACTAAAGCACAGCTGTGAAAGTCCAGGTTTGCTTTGCATTTCATTGCTGCACTTCCTTATACCCTGTTTAGGACAGCCCAGATTCCAACGATCATGAGAGACCATTCAACAGAATTCCAAACAGAAATGTTCTAAGCTCCAGGGAAACTATTAACTTTTATAAAAATTGTGCACTGAAAACTGTTGCAAGAAATTAAAGAAGATCTAAGTAAGTGGAAAGATATCCCATAGTCTTGGATCAGAAGACTTATTATTAAGATGGCAATACTCCTCAACTGATCTACAGATTTAATGTGATCCCCATCAAAATCCCAGCTGGGTTTTTTGCAGAAACTAACGAGCTGATTTTAAAACTTATATGGAAATGCAGCAGACCTAGAATATTCTAAAATAATTTTGGAAAAGAAGAAAGTTGAAGGACTCACACATAGAACTTACTCTAATGCCACAGTAATCAATTCATAGTGGTACTGACATAAATATAGACATAGATATCAATGGAATAGAATTTAAAGTCCGGAAATAAGTCCTTACAGTTCAAGAAAATACCATAAAAACAGTGGTAAGCCAATTCCACAGAGAATGAATAGTCTTCTACAAATGAAGCTGAACCCTACCTAACACCACACACAAAAACTAAGTCAAAGTGGATCAGTGATCTAAATGTTGAGCTAAAACTATAAAAGTCTTAGAGGAAAACCTAGGAGTAAATTTTCATGACCTCAGGCTAGACCATCATTTCTTAGGTATGATACCAAAACCAGAAATGACAAGGGGAAAAAAATGGGTAAATTGGACTTCATTAAAGTAATAAAAAAAATTGTGCTAGAAATAGTACTATTGAGAAAGTTAAAAGAGTGGAGAAAATATTTGCAAATTCTATATCTGAGAAGGAATTTAATTTATAATTACTTATAACTCAATAATAAAGAGAAGTGACCCAAGTTAAAATATTGCCCAAAGTCACACAACTAGAAAACAGGTACAGAGGAACTGTCACCCAGGTGATTGTTTTTCTCTGATAGATGTTATCTTGTCTAGAGCTCTTACATCTCTGCTTTGTGCTCTTGATTTACAGAGGCAGTTGCTTTATTAACTTTTTAAAGAATCTCATGATGAAATTTTGGTCACAGTGTCATCTGCTAAGAGGCAACATTTTTCTTTTGAGTGTTCATCTTACATTTGTTTCATATTTTGTTTCTTTTATCTTGAATATCTTTGAATATTTGCAGTGATGTTTCTAATTTGACTACCCATGTTTGGGGAAGATAAGTTGTTCCTAGATGGCTATTTTCAGAAAGTCTTATATGGGTGGCTGGTTATAACCTAGTTGAAATTTGAAATTTATCCAGTGACCTGAGGTTTGTGTGTGAGTTCGTTTTGCCTTTACTTCTTCTCAGCCAGTGGTAGTAGCTGGCAGTAGGGTGTTTCACAGTGTAGCCTTTCACACTGTGTCCCACTCTTGCAGCTTACTTCTGATTTCTTATTTGGTTCTGCCTCCTGTGCTTCTAAGCCAGACAGGCCCAAAATTGGACTCTGCTACCAATGCCTATTACCTCTCCTTTTTGCAAACAAGGGATTTAGGTTTTACTCCCCAGGTTCTACCTTTCACTGTTGATCAGTGCTCTTTGAGGCTTCTGCTGAAATTTGCTTCTTGGCATCTTGTTTGTGCCTTCGCATATATACCTACACCCTCCAGCTCTGGGTCTGTGGCTAGTGACACTCTTCCTGCCAAGTTTGTTGATTCAGGATTTAGCAGTTTTCCTAGTTTTACTGCAAATGGTATTTACATTTTTGTTATTTTCTTTTTTGATTTTGAATGATTCTATCAAGAGATGGAGGAAATGACAACTTACACTACCATCTTCAAAATAAAAGCCACCGAGTATTTTCTGGATTGTTGCAGTGTGCCCCACACCCCTTGTACCCTTTACCATCTCCATCCTGAAGTCCCTCTCAGACACAGTTCTGAACTCAAACTTTTCTCTCATTACTTCTATCTCCAGAAGTTTGCCTTTGTTTTTCATACCACTGGTTCAGAGTTACACTTTATTCATTTTGTTATTCAGGCCTCCTGTTGAGGTTTCATTTCTACAATTATCTTTTTATGTCCCCTTTTAATTCATTAGTTGCTTCTCTTTTCCCCAAAGTCTCCTCATTTCATGAATGCTATGTCCTATTACATTGACTTTTTTGAGGACCTTAATTTTTCTTACTCCATTTTCTTTGGTATACTCCACTCTCTCTCTTTATTGGGGTCAGTTTCTCAGCTTTTCAGGTTGATATCTCTATTTCAGGAATTTGGTTCTCTGTGTCTGCTCACTCTTGGTTGTCCATGTATTTTTGCAAGTGAGGTGCCATACTGATCAGTATTGTTTTCATTGACCTTTGCAGTGGCTGCAGGTTGATTTTCCCAGGCAGACTTCCTTTCTGAAAATGACAGTTGCCTGGCTGCAGGGCCATGGGAGTGACCAAGATCCTGGCTGGGTGAGTGGGTAGGGCACACTGACAGGTTTCCTTTATGTGTATGAGTTTTTACAAGTACATACAAGTAAGGTCAAGCAAGCCACCAGAAACCTTCTGTTGATGAGGAAAAAAGAAAGGAATTACCCAAGAGGCTGATTGCTCTAAGAGATTTTTCTCTGATGCTAAGTTAAAGACAAGGAATTTAAAAAGAATAAATAACGGGTTGATGGTCCCACTTCTAAAACTTATCAGAAATAGCATGTTTCTTCTTTGGCTGCTGATATACACTGTGTACAAATGTGGTGGGGGAAACAATGAATGTCATGAAGCTGGGTCTCATTCTCTTGGCGTGTATCCTTTTTGAGGTGCCCTGGCTCTGATGTGAGGAGACTTTAACAGTCATTCTCCATAATGGGAAAGTCTTTCACATTTATCCCCTTCTGTGCTCATGCCTCAGTTTTCTTTGTGCACTCCACCGGTTCCTCTGTTAAGAAGCTTATTACTGATTCTGTGTCCTCAGGCTAAAACCCACCTTCCCCCATTTATGAGCCACTTGAAGGCACAGTTTTTTTCTTTTCCTGACAAATTTGGGGACTTAAGTAGGGAACTAGCAGAACAGATACCTAAGTGAACCCCAGTTTAATTATTATTCTTGCACTGTTGAGCCTCACCTGGTCCTGCTGAGTTTCTGCTACCATGACAGGGCAGTGGGTGTGCTAACTACAGCTTGAGCTTGGACAAATTACAGGAGGGCGACTGTAGATTTTACTTGTTTGCCCCCAATTTTAGAACTCTTCTTTCCAGGCTAAAAATGTTAAGGCTGTGCTGACCATGGGCATTTTCCAAGGTCTCCCTGCTGAATTATTAAGGGTCTAGTCAGGAGACAAAATACACCAGTAATTTGAACTGGGAAATGCGATAGAAATGATTATTAACTAGTAACAGGGATTAACTACTAAGAGGAAGGGAGAATCCTGAAGAATGCAGTGAAACCGATACCAGTGCAAGCTTGGAAGAGGTCTCTTCCCCCAAGGTCAATGTTCAGACTTACAGATGGTGGAGGTATTGGCTAAGGTGCCACGGGAATGGGCTGGCAGGCAGGAAGCTGCTCCCTGGCAGGACTGGAGTGGAAGAGGAAGTCCCTGGAAGGTGCAGCTGTGGAGTCTTCTGCACATGGCTAGCAGGGAAGCAACCTATTGGCCATAGTAGCAAGAAAGCCCAAAGCCCCAGAATCAGGGAGGGAAACTTCTTTTTGTATCCTCCAGCACCCTTTCCTGACAAGGTAGCTTGTAAAAGAGAGATGTCTATAGGGGCCTGCCCCAGTATCACAAAGCAAGGCAAAAGAAGAGTAAATTTGGAGTATAGAAGCAATAGATGGATACCTAGCTCACCCATATTAACAGGTTCAAATTTGGGCATTTTAAGTTGTCCTGTTTCCTTGAGTACTTTAAGAGAAACTATTGTAGAAAGAGCTGGGTAGCAATGATCCATTGATAAATAAGTTCTCATATGTTATGCCTGTGTCCTGTGGTAGAGATAATCTATGTGCAAGATGATCTTTTCAGTCCAAGAACACTGAATGCATGGGGATACATTTCTTCTTTCAGGATACAGAATCCCCTCTCTGATAAGCAGAAGTGGCCATTATATCTTTAGGCTCTCAAACTCAACACAAGTCCTTATGGCTTTTAATGCAGTTTGGGTGTATCTCTGGTGCACAGCATTTTTTAGAAATATGTGAGAGCCTAAGATTTGAAAGTGTGCCAGAGTGGGAATGAAATGCCTATCAAAAATGTTGGTGACCTTTCAAAGAATCTAGAATGAATATAGCTACAGTTTCCAGTGAGATGTCAAGATTATTTTCATTGTACAACATAATATTATAAAAGGAAATTTGGCCTTGATCTAATTATTAGAGAAAAATTTTAAGTAATGAAACTGTAGCGATATGAATTGTATAATAGTAGGCATCTGGGTAGATGGAGGAGTTATAATTTGGCAAATGAACTGTAAATGGGCATATGAAACAAACAAGTCAAAGGACTAAATCAAGCTTTTTCCAGAATTTTCCCACAGTGCTTAAGACAAAGAATAAAGAAGTACTTTGTTAGCTGAGATTTTGTAGTCCATTTCCATCCAGACAAACTCTTTAATGGTACTTTTGTCTATGTAAATTTTTAACAATATCCTTTATGTCTAAACTTGGAGAAGAACTTTAACACTGTGGCCAACTGGAAAATGGAACACTGAACAAAAAATTTTGGGTTTTAACCTATATTTTGTATATTATTTTTTTAATGATGTTTCTCCTCCAGCCTAGTGTTTGAAACACAGTTCTAATTTGGGTGGCTGCTTACCTCTGTGGGAAATGGGTTGTGAAGGCAGTTTTCTTCCGTTGTATCTGTTGACGATGCCAGTGCTTTCACAGTCTGTAAGGCCTTTCCAGTATAGAGTTCAGAGAGTCTCCTTTCCTTTGCTGCTTTGGGAATGTACAGTGGATATGGGTCCTACAGTCCACCTGATGGTGCACTTCTGGATTTTAGGAGCAGATGATGCTTGCCCTAAGCTTTATTAAGGTTTGCCTCTCCGTGATTTGTGCTGAATTGATATTTGTGTTCATTTTTTTCGCGTATAGTTACTCACTTCCGTCAGCTCTAGTTGTTGAAAAGACCGTCCTTCCTGCACTGAATTACACTTGTGCCTTTGCTGTAAATCAGATGACTGTGCTTGTGGGGATCTCTTTCTGGGCTCTCATGTGCTCCACAGGTCTGTTTTTGCACCAGTACCATACTGTCTTAATTACTACAGCTTTAGAATAAGTCTTGATATCTGACAGTGTAAGTCACCCAACTTTGCTCTTCTTTAAGATTGTCTTTGCTTACCAGGCTTTGGTATCTATATTGTTTTTTAATCTGTTTGCCAATTTCTATGAACGCAAGCTGCTGGGATTTTAATTGGAATGGCATTGAATGTATGGTTCACATGGGGAGCATTGATGTCTTATGTGGAAGGATGTGCCATGTTCGTAGATTGGAGGATATCGACCATATCCTTCCAGGTGGTTAGGTCTCTTTAGCTTTTCAAAGCAATGTTTTATAATTTTCGGTATAGCAGACTTCTGGGTCTTTCCACCATACATGGCATGTCTTAGATTTCACTCTCCAGCTGTTTATTACCAGTTTATAGAAATAGAATTGCTTTTTATGCATTGACTTTACATTCTCTGACCTTGCTAAGTTCATTTATTAATTCTGATAGTATAATTTAGACTTTTTTGTTTTCAGCTGCTAGCTAAATTTCTGTATTTTTTATTTTTGAAGGTTTTATTTTGAAGCAGTTTCAAACTTACAAAAAAAATGCAAATATAGTACAAAGATTTTTTTCTTTCCTGAATTATTTGAGAGCAAGTTGCCAACACCATGTGCCAGCACTCTCATACTTCAAGTGTATTTCCTACAAACAAGGAGGTTCTTCATTACACTTCAGGACATTAACGCAGATCCCTTGCTGCCCCCAGGTCCCCAGGCCCCGTTCACGTTCCCCCGTTGGTCCCACTACTAGTGTCCTTTTTAACAAATGACCCAGTGTACAGTCTGTACAGTCCCATCTCTGGTCTCTAGCCTGTGTGACTTTCCCAACATGGACACTTCTGAAGTTCATTAGCATTTGATTTGTAGAGGAGTCTCAGATGGACTTGGCTGTTTCCCCATGATGGCAGGGTGTTACCTACTGAATGTTTGTGTCCACCAGAATTAATATGTTAAAACCTAACCCCCTCGGTGATGGTATTTGGAGGTAGGGTCTTTGGGAGGGAATTAGATCATGAAGATGGAGCCCTCATAAATGGGATTAGTGCCCCTAAAAGAGAGAGCTCCGAGAGAGCTCTCAGCCCCTTCCATCATGTGAGGACACAGCTAAAAGACAGCCATCTCTGAAGCCAGAAGCGGGCCTCCACCAGACCCCTAATCTGCCAGTGCCTTGGTCTTGCACTCCTAGCCTCCAGAACTTGAGAAATCATTGTATGTTGTGTTAGCCACCCAGTCTGTGGCATAGCAGCCTGGATGAACTAAAATACGGGGATCGCACAGAAGGGATGCTGGGCCCTTACTGCATTCTCTTACATGGTATACAATTTCAATTGGTCCTGTTTCTGGTAATGTTCACTCCGGGTTCATCCTGCTCTCTTGCTGCCTCAGACCTAGCATTAGCCCTTTCTCCAAGGAAGATTTCTGTTTGAGATGTGCTCCTGACCTGAGTCTTGCTGATCCCAGGATCTCTCAGTGGACAGAGCCAGGGGCTGTGGTTCTCTGTGCCCGGCCATCCTCCCACGTAGACATAGTCCCTGTTGCTGCTCTCCATCCTACTGTGGGCTGTTGTCTTCTGAAGACATTACCTCCCTCCACTCCTACCCACCACCTCACTAAGGGGTGACCACTCCCCCCACCTGGGCTTCAGTATCCTGCACTTGGTGCCTTTGTACAAACAGCCCACCTCCCCAACCCATACTGAGCCGAATTTTTTATTTTTAAGAAATCACATAGGCTTCTTAAAAATTGGTTAGTATATGCTGATGATACAGATTTCAAAAAGTATAAAAGCATATGCAGTCACACAGTTTAGTTCTCTAGAAACAACCACCATTCCTCGTCACTGTGCTCCTTCCAGAGCGTTTACCTACATATATATGTGTGTCTGCGTATTTACATCTCTGTGTGCATTCCCCGCACAGATGGTGGTATACGCATTGCCCCACACCTTGCTTTGTTCCCTCAACAGTGTATCTTGGAGGTCTTTCCATTTTTGTGTAACCCTGGATGTGCCACAGTTTATTAACCTGTCCTGTCGGGGTAGATTTAGGGTAGCTTAATCATTTGCTATTAGAAGCATTATTGTAACAAATACTGTTTTATATGCATGGGTTTGCACTTGTGAAATTCTTCTCAGAGTGGGATTTTTTGGAGAATGGTGTGGACATTTAGATTTTAGTAGGTAGCTCCCACCAGGCCTGCACAGCATCGGGAGCAGCGGTTTGCCCACGGCCCTTTGTGGGAGTACTTGGCCACGCTTGCTCACATGGCGTGTCAGACTCTGAGTTCTGATCAACACCACGAGAGCCTCTGCCTGATTCTGACCCATGCACCTCTGGTCATGAGTCGCAGCAAGGCTCTCTGTGTATGCAAGCATCACTTAGGCTTCTGTGCTTGTGAACAGCGTGTCTTTTTGCCCATTGTTCTCATCATTTCATAATCTTTTTACTTACTGTTGTTTATAGTCTGGTGTGTTTTACTTATTTCTTTTTAAGACTTTGTTTATTTGAGAGAGAGAACACACGCGGGGTGGAGGGGCAGATGTAGAAGCAGACTCCCTGCTGAGCAGGGAGCCTGATGCAGGGCTCAATCCTAGGCGCCCTTGCAGTCTGGTGTGTTTTAAAGAAATTTGCACTTTGCTGTGACATGAGTTGTTTGCTCTGTGTATGTCTTTGACTTGACAGCAGTTTCTTGTCTTTTTTTTTTTTAAGATTGGGTTTGTTTTGTTTTTGTTTTTAAGATTTTATATATTTATTCCACACAGAGAAAGAGAGCACAAGTAGGCAGAGCAGCAGACAGAGGGAGAGGAAGAAGCAGGCTCCCCATTGAGCAGGGAGCCTGACGCGGGACTTGATCCCAGGACCCTGAGATCATGACCTGAGCTGAAGGCAGATGCTTAACCGACTGAGCCACCCAGATGCCCCAAGATTTTTTTTTTTAAGATTTATTTATTTGAGAGAGGGGGAGAGACACTGGGAGTAGGGGAGAGGGACAGTGGGAGAGGGAGAGAGAATCCTCAAAGAGACACCCTGCTGAGCAAGGAGTCTGATGTGGGGCTCCATCCCAGGGCCCCGAGACCATGACCTGAGCCAAAATCAAGAGTTGGCTGGCCACCTAACAGACTGAGCCAGCCAGCTCAGTCCCCTTAAGATACACCCCTTAAGAGACTGTATTTTTAAGTCAGCCCTGCATCCACTGTGGCGCTCCAACTCACAGCCCCCAGCCAGCTGGGCGCCCACGGCGGCAGCTTCTTGAGCACTTTATTTGCTGTCCCCCATTTCTCAAGCCCCTTGTTAGGGTGCTGAACTTCCGGCGTGTCCTGAACATGGCCTTTCCCCCCATAGAGTATGAAACAAAACTCTCTCATTGCAGGACTTTGATGACTGGATTTTTTTGTGTTTAGATATTTTACTCATCTTGAAATTATTATGTGAGGTAAGGGTACAACCTTGTTTTTTCCAGAGGGACACCAAGTGGTTTCTGCTGGATAATATGTGTTCCTCCCACTGATTGACCTGAAATATCACATTTATCAGGCACTCCAGTACTTCACATATTTGGATATATTTCTTCATCTCCTAATCTGTTCTAGTTATTTGTCTATGTGGACAGGCACCAGTACCAAACATTTTAATTACTATGGTTTTCAACAGGTTGAATATCTGGTAAGGCTAGTTCTCACCTATTTTTCTTTTTCATTGGCATGCTTGCATTTAAAAAAAATAATACCAACTGTAGAATTAGCCTATCAGGTTCCTCAGAGAATCCTTTTAATCCTTTTATTAGGACAACATGGAATCTGGCTTAATTCAAGGAGCACTGACCCCTCTGTGAGGGTGTTTGTGTGCAAGAAAACCGTGTGCCCTACACCTCTCCACACCCTTTCTGTGGTCCCCTTTTTCTCTCATAAAACTTTCTCCATGAAGCTTTCTTTTGTTAGGTTTATTCTAAGACACTTCAACTCTTTTGTGGCTGTTACAAATGTGGTTGTTTTCTTCCTTTCTGTCCTGAAAATGGTGGTTAATTGTGTGTAGGTGAAGGCTGTTTTGATGTATTTATAGAAATTTTTCCCCCACCACCTAACTGAATTCCATCTTTTTCATAATCGTTTTCTAGTTGATGTTCTTGGGTTTTCAAAGTAAATTATCATGTCTACAAATAATGATAGTTTTGCTTCCTTTCTGATTTTTTACCTCTCATTTCTTTCTCTATTTTGATGTTGGTGTCACATAGCAGTGATTGAGTATACTGTTGGGAGTGGCCTCCTCATCTTGTTAAATGTTAAAGAATCACTTTTTCTTCCTATTAAGAATTTTTATCAAGGGGGGCGCCTGGGTGGCTCAGTCGTTAAGCGTCTGCCTTCAGCTCAGGTCATGGTCCCAGGGTCCTGGGATTGAGCCCCACATCGGGCTCCCTACTCCGCGGGAAGCCTGCTTCTCCCTCTCCTCCTCCCCCTGCTTGTGTTCCCTCTCTCGCTGTGTCTCTCTCAGTCAAAAAATGGGTGAAATCTTTAAAAAATATATATATATATATATTTTTTATCAAGGGGGCTCCTGTCGATTGAGTGTCTGCCTTCAGCTCACGTCCTGATCCTGGGGTCCTGGGATTGAGCCCCGCATCCGGCTCCCTGCTCAGCGGGGAGTCTGCTTCTCCCTCTCCCTCTGCCTGCCACTCCCCCTGCTTGTGCACGATCTCTCTCTGTCAAATAAATCTATTAAAAAAAAGAAGAAGAATTTATAACAAGGGCACCTGGGTGGCTCGGTTGGTTAAGCATCTGCCTTCGGCTCAGGTCATGATCCCAGGGTGCTGGGATCGAGCCCTTTGTTGGGCTCTCTGCTCAGCAGGGAGTCCGATTCTCCCTCTCCTGCTGCCGCTCCCCCTGCAGATGCACATGCACACACACGCTGTCTCTCTGTCTCTCTGTCAAATAAATAAAAAATATTTTTTTAAAAAATTTATATCAAGAGTAGAAATTGAATTTTATCAGATGCCTTCTCAGCTTTTCAGATTCTGAGAATAATCCTAGGATTTTTTTTTCTGACAGATCTACTCACATGATAGAGTGATAATTGTGCTGATACTGTATTGAATTATCCAGTTTTTTTTATTAATTTTACTTGGTTATGGTATATTAATCTTTGAGTTGTTGTTGGATTATGTTTGCTGGTTTTTTACTCAGGTTTTTTTTTTTTTTTTTTTTTTTTTTTTTTTTGGAGAGAGGCGGGTTGGGTGCAGAGGGAGAGGTAGAGAAGAATTTTTGGCAGGTTCCACGCCCAGAGTGCAGCCCAACATGGGGCTCAGTTTCAGGACCCTGAGATCATGACCTGAGCCGAAACCAAGAGTCAAATGCTCAACCGGCTGAGCCACCCCGGGGGCCCCTTACTCAGGATATTTTCACTGATACCTATAACTTGGAATTTTTCTCTTGGGGTTGTATGTGTGTTTGTATGGAGTTTGGGGGTTCTTTCCCAAGAAAGAGATTGAGAAGAGACCACTACCATGACCCACCATACTTCAGACCAATTTAAATAGCTTTGGAAATGTCTGTCCCTACATGGTTTGTGGAAACACCTGATTCTGCTGGTTTTTTTAGGAGTTCAGTATGTATTTCAGGTGACACAGAATACAAAGTTCTTTTTCTTTGCTTAACATAGGATAATTGACTTGGGAAAGCTTTTTTACTTCAGTAAAATTTACTCCAATCCAGGAGTTAAACACACATACATATGTATATGTGTGTTTGGATACCTGTGTGTATATGTGTGTATATTAAAACAGAAATGCATAATTAAATGTATTTTTATGCCCAGTTTTAAAAACCCTGTTCTGGGTTTGGATGCTGGTGCATCATGAATGTGTGTCTGCACACTTGATACACGGCATCCCTTAGTCAGTTGGGCAGGCCTCCTGGACCAAACCCAGGCTGTACTAACTGTGGGTAGAGGGCTTGGGTAGGGCTGTTAATCCTACCACTACACCACAGAGGGTGACCATGCGGTTGAAAAAGGAGAGCGTAGCAGAGCAGTTGTGGATGTTTTGGGCCTATCGGTGGCGTACCTACCCATGTGGTGGGCCTGGAGATTCAAGGATGGATGACACAGTCTCTGACCATCTAGTAGTAGGAATGCACCCAAATAAATAGGTGAACAACAACGCCCTAAGCATGGTGCTAGGGATAAGTACCAAGGGATGTGGCAGTGAAGTGGAGCTGACTGAGATTAAGGGGACCTTACCCTTGAGGTAATGAACTCCTCAGGTTCTCAGAGGGTCTACTGGAGACTGACAGAGGGGGAGAGGGTGTTTCCCTGTGAGGGAGCAACTGGGTATCCAGGTCGCCACTGGATGGGTGAGGCCAGGTTGTGTGGGGCCGTGCATACCACACTGTGAGGGTGTTCCCTCCTGTGGTGCTCCCCAAGTGCACACCCCTCCAGTCCTGGGGGAGGGGACATGGCTGTGGGAGAGCTTCCTGGGGACGAGTGTTTAGTGTTAGAGGAGTTGCAGCGGACTCCATGATTTCTATGATCTCTGACCAGTTCACCACTGAGGGGATTTGACTGCACATCTGTCCAAGTAGCCCTAGTGCGAGGGCGTTCTCTATGAGAGCACAGTGGGCACACTAGCCCCGGCGTGCCTCTTCAGGCACCCACCACCCCAGAGTGAGCCCCTACCACGATCCTTGTAAGAGGTGACGTTATAGTACTTACATCCAGAAGACTTGCTCTTCTGTTCTCTATGAGATGTATTGTCAGTGTAGGACCTCTTTGCAGCCCACCTTTCCATTCCCATGAGGTGTATATTGTGCTGTGATTCGCTGCGTGCTTCTTTGTCACAACACAGTGCAGATTTTTGTATCTTCACGTAAGAATTCTCATTTTAGGAGTGTAAACACATCTTGGGTACACAGCAAGAAAGTCTGCTGGTTAAACTTAAAGGAACATGATATCCTTTGGAACAATGGAGATTTGCCTTTCTACCCACATACATACATTATTTTCTCACTGCAAAAATGACAGATGCCAGGGGCACCTGGGTGACTCAGTTGGTGAAGCATCTGCCTTCGACTCAGGTCATGATCCCAGGGTCTTGGGTTCCGTGTCAGGCTCCCTGCTCAGAGAGGAGTCTGCTTCTCCCTCTGCTCCCCTCTCATACTCTCTCTCAATATCTCTGTTGCTATCTCTGTCTCTCTCTCTCAGACTCTTTTAAAAAATGACAGATGCCCATTGATGAAAAATTTAGACATTACAGAAGTTAGTAAATAAGGTAAAAGTGAAAGTGCTTGTCCCACCCACCACCCACATTCAGCACTAAATGGCAAATCCAGTGTGAGTGTTTTACTAAATGGAATTCTATTACAGACACTGGATAGAAGGGGAACCTTTTTTCCTTCTTGACTGAACGTCAAGCTTGGACTTTATTCCACAGTAGCACATACAGAGTTTGTAGGAGTTGCATGGATTCAACTATGGATGTACCGTTTATGTCATCAGTTCGTCATTGGATTTGTCCTTGCATATTTATCTCTGTGCAATTGTGAGATATCTGCAGGAGAAAGTTGTAGAAATGGAATTTCTGGAGCAAAGACGTATGTGTACATTTTAAATTTTGGAGGTGTTTCAAATTCTCCCAGAAGATAGGATGGATCGGGGTTCCCCTGGCGGTGTGTGACAGCCACACCACGTCATTCTCCCAGGCCTCTGAGGTGAAAAATGGTATCTCGCTGTTTTAATTTGCTTCCTTATTAGAGGGCTTGAGTACCTTATTCTGTGCCTAAAAGCCATTTATATTTCTTCAATTCATAAGAGCAGTATGAAAGGTAAATTATAATTTGTTTCAGTATGATTCTGAATTTTAACTTTGTTCACTGTTTCTCTATTGAGAAGTTTTTCATCTTTATTTAATCAAATCTGTGTTTATGCTATACTTAGGAAGACTTTACTTACCCCAAGATTGGCGAAATAGTCTCCTCTGTTTTGTTTTATTCTTTAGTCCACTGGAGTTTATTTTTGTGAGCAGTGTGGACCAGGGATCTAACTCCATTTTTCTTCTGAATGGAGAGCCAATTGCCCACCTCATGTTTGAACAGTCCATGCTCTTCTTGCTGGTGTTGCTAGCAAATAATATTCACTTGGATCTTATGCACACATGGAGTATAAGACCCACCTTTTTAGTAAATATCAAATTGTTTTTATAAAATGTTTACTGAGGCTGAAAATGGGTTCTGCATTCCGAAAATGCCTCAAGTTACAAAGAAAAAATGGCTAAGGACACAACTGAGAATATAAGACTGAAGGAATTGTCTAGCTTTATGTTAGTTTCAGTTTCTGATCACAAAGAGCCTTGGGCTCTTTATTTGCTTTGTGATGGTTTGTAAGCGTTATAGAAGGAAGAGTGAAGCCAGGAATTCAGTAGGATGGAGTTTAACATGCAGGAGGCCAGGTCATGGCACGGTGTTACACGAACCCATGTTGTGAGAAGACACGTAATCTTCCTATGTTCCCCTCCCTGCCTTTCACAGCCTAAGCGCGATGGCCAGACGTTGCTGACCCAGGTGTGGAGGCGCTTGAACCTGACGGAGTGTGACTACTTTGGGCTGGAGTTTCAGCATCCCCGGTCCTACTGGGTATGTGTCCTTGCCTTATTCTTGCAAGCTCTTGAGAGCTGACCGTGCACGTGGCCACAGAGAGCCTTTGAGGACCCGCTGCAGTGATAGAGCACCATACTTTATCACATTGTTGCCAGAGCTGCACTGTGGAGACACGGACTGCATTGGCCTTTTAGCTAAGCTGAGTTCCCATCCTCCCTAAATTTGTTCTCCTCACCAGTACATGTGCCAAGGAAATCCAAAAACAACTGCCAGGACATCTGCATGATAATCATTTTGAGCAAATTTTTATGAAATTCATTGGTTATCCCTCATGTTACTTGATTGATGAACCTTAAAAAATGTGGAACTTAATATTTACAGGTGGAACTATTTTAAAGAAACCAAAATTAGGGGCACCAGGGTAGCTCAGTCCATTAAGTGTCCGACTCTTGATTTCAGCTCAGGTCTTGATCTCATGGTTGTGAGTTCAAGCCCTACATTGGGCTCCATGCTGGGTGTGGAGTCTACTTAAAAAAAGAAAGAAAGAAAGAAAGAAAGAAAGAAACCAAAATCAGCCTATTCAGTTAAGTGTGTCAGCATTACTGAGCTCTGTCCACTCCGTGCAGCGGCACTCTTGCCCATTAGTTGTTTACAGGTGCATCTTGTACCAAAGATTTGTTTGGCCTTAACAGTTGCCCCCCAAAATAATTATTGGTACCCATGCTGTGCCTAGCAACAACAGCGTGCATGTGACCTAATGGAGGGGTCCGGGCCTGCGTGGCGTCTCATCATCCTCCCACACTTCTCGAAGCAGGTGTCCCTGTGCCTCTCCCAGGTGTTTTGTCAGGATTTGACTGGTGTGTGAGCAGAGGGCCAAAACAGGCCCCGCCTTAAATATCTCTCCTAGTTATAAGCAGTTCTGTATTTTGTAGCGTAGTTATTAAATAGAGAAGTCGTTGAATGGATTTGATCTCTTTTCTTAAATCCTCTTTAGATTTGGCTGGAACCTATGAAGCCCATCATTAGGCAAGTACGAAGTAAGTCCTTTTTTTAAACTCTTTAAAATTCTGTTCATTTAAGATGCTTTTGTTCTTGACTGTTCAATTGGAGGTGCGTCCAGATGTTCACTGTCCCCACCCTGGGGAGCAGTGAGGTGATTGCCGGTGGCTCGTGAGCCTGGAGGTCGTTTTGCTGCTTCGTCTCAGCGGCGGCTGCAAACACCCATTGGTCCTCAAATGCAGTGGTAACAGGATATGTTCTTGGATATGTCACTTAATTTTTGGCCAATGTGCAAAAATAAGTATGCAGTTTCTCCCCTCAAGTTACAAAAAGGCATTGAGGTTCTTCCTTTAATTAGCTTCTTAATTTTTTTTTAACAATTTTTGAAACTTTATTTTTTGTGGTATTATTTTTGAGTATAGTTGACACAATTTAATTACATTTTTAATAAAATAGTTTATACTGTTTTGTAATTATAAACATAATTTCTGTTAGTCTCCGTTAAATTTTTAAAAATTGGGGCACATAGTAATGCCTCTTAGTTACAGGGTGCTGTCCAGGGGTCCAGATTCACTTGCAATCTGTTTGATCCCATATGAGAGAGAAGGATGGGTGCCAGTAGCCTCGTTAGTCACTGGTGACCTAATGCCATTTAGGTCATCGTGGCCCTGTAGCACAACACCTCCTCTTTCCTGCTTGGTGAAAATTACACAGCTGTGTTATAAAAATTTTAGTAAAGCTGAGATGCTCAGATGAGCTAACACCTTCTGCTTTTTCTTTCCAGTAATCAGGTTGTTCTGGTTCAGTATAGTCAGTGATGACATTTTTCTTTTACTAAAGTATATAAAGATTTCAAAAAATAGTCGGATTCACTTTACTTGTGAAGTTTGAAATGTTTCTTTTCAGGGGCGCCTGGGTGGCTCAGTCGGTTAAGTGTCTGCCTTCGGCTCGGGTCCTGATCCCAGGGTCCTGGGATTGAGTCCCGCATCGGGCTTCTTGCTCAGCGGGAAGTCTTCTCCCTCTCCCTCTGCCTGCCGCTCCCCCTGCTTGTGCTCTCTCTTTGTGTCAAATAAATAAATAAAATCTTTAAAAATTTTTTAATAAATAAAATGTTTCTTCCCATAGGGCCAAAAAACGCTTTGCTTCGTCTAGCAGTGAAATTTTTCCCACCTGATCCGGGTCAGTTGCAGGAAGAATACACAAGGTAAAGAGCCCCAGCTGAAGCACAGCTGTTATCAGCAGGGTCTAGAATTCACCTGTGTCTCCCGCAGCACCTGGCTCATTAGGTGCTCTGGGATATATGTATTCCTAGAATGAATGAAGCTGCAACACACATAGAAGGTGTGATCGTGTAGTATTAAAAGAAGCAGTTAACTCTTGCACAAACACAAATGCCAGTAGAGCTTAGAAAAGGGTTTATGGTGAAATTTGGGGACAAAAAGGGGGGTATGTGTTAGTGTGCTGTGAAAGTGCTAGTCTCCAGCTGAGCACAGATTTGTGCTCATGCATGAGGTTCTCAGGAGTTTCAGCCACATCATAAAGGCACAAAGTACACACAGCTGGGAGGAGTACTGAGGTGGAGAGTCTTTATGAATATATGGAGCAGAAATATTTTAGGTGATTTCTTTTATGGCAGAAGTAACTGAAAGAAATGTTTACAGTTGTTTCATCTGGGCAACAGATTATGGAAGTTTTTTTCCTTGTGTTTTATGGACCAACTCAAAACCCAAGATCAGATGTAAGATAAAAGGGAACTAGTAGTAACAGTCCTTCTGACTGAAAATGGATTCCCACCTGAACCATAGGCATCTTATGAACCTCTCTTCAGAAGGTTTTTGTAGAGTCTTGTAACATCACAAAATCACTGTCAGCCGTAGGGAAATGTTGGTATCCCATTAGTCTAGCCCCTCATTTGATGGGTAACAAGACTGAACCCCAACGACAGCAGAAAGTGTTTTTAAGAGTAAACACAGAATTCATCTTCATAGTGTTTCACATGCCTGATGTCCTTTTTGAGGGAGTAACTTTTAAATATATATATTTGGAAAATAAGGAGTAGGAAGTATTACCTAATTCTGGGTCCTGGGTCCAAGCCATGTCTATGCAGAAGTTCCTTTTTTGTTTGTTTGTTCATAAGAAAAACGTACTGTTTATGATAAAAGAAGAGAAACTTCAAAATAAAGCTATGTAAAAAGTGAATGTACTTCTTCACTCTCTGCCCACTGCATTGTCTCCAGAAGTAGTATCACTTGAGGTGTGTCTTCCAGATGAATTCATAGCAATATACAAGTGGACCCAGGTCTTTAAAGAAATTATTTTACAAAGCAGTATCACTATACCCTTAGTACTGTATGTGGTTGTTTCCTGTTCTGTTTTTTACCCGCATGTCGTAGTGTGCCATCGATGTGTTTCGCAGCAGTTTGTGTGGCTATAATCTACTTTATTGAACTCTTCCTGTCCGGGCATACTTAGATTATTTCTCTGCTGTATTGCTGCAAGTAAATAGCCTTGTCCACATAGCTTTGTAAACTCTGGAAAATATTTCTCCAGGAAAGTTTCATAAAAGCAAAATTGCTAAGTTCAAGGATAGGCACATTTCAGTTGTTAAGCTCACTCT
This sequence comes from Callorhinus ursinus, assembly GCF_003265705.2. NCBI lineage: Eukaryota > Metazoa > Chordata > Mammalia > Carnivora > Otariidae > Callorhinus > Callorhinus ursinus. Next base: position 1,063,379 of record NW_027397158.1, on the reverse strand, counting down.
AGAGTATAAATTCCCACAAGGAGAGAGTTTGTCTTGCATCGTACTTCCAACTCCAGAAATAGTACCTGGAATGCAGTACTTGCTCAGTAATTATTTGTTGATGGAATAAATGAATATATGAATACATTCAAATTGCCTACTCTAGTGACAGTCTTACCATTCAGAAGTGCCTGTTTCTCAGATCCTAGCCAGGACCAAATATCCTCAATCTGCCTGCAACTTTCAGAGCCGCATTTTAAGCTATATCTTAATTGGATATTTCTGCTCTTTCACAGCAGAATTGTTGAGTGCAGTTTTGGGTGTGTAACAGAAGTAATATGAATTTGTGAGCTTCCCTTAAGGGTGTGGTGTGTCTGGAACGCGAGCGTCTGAGTGCTCCTGTGGGTGCGGTCTGCTTGCACGTGACCCTGTCCACCGAGCTGCCACCAGCAAAGGGCCTCCTGTCACTTTGTCTTTGCTCACCATCTGCTCTGATGTCCCTGGTCACTGCTGTTTCTTGGGGCTCTGTGCTCTCCTGTGATGGAGACATGGCGGGGGGGCTATGCTCGAGAGCCTTTGGAGTTGATGTCTGTGGTGTTTTGAACTCCCTTCTAGATACCTGTTTGCCTTGCAACTTAAGAGAGACCTCCTGGAGGAGCGTCTGCCCTGCACGGATACCACGGCGGCCCTTTTGGCATCCCACCTTCTGCAGTGTTAGTATCTCCCCGCCCTGGGCAGAGGCGCATACGGTCAGAGGTGCACAACACTCCTGACCACCAGCACCTGACGCACCTTCAAGGTTAACGAGTGTGATGACGAACAGAGGCCCATTTTCTCTGATAAGCTGAAGATTAACATCTACAAGGTGGAGATCCTTGAGGCAAACAGTCTCCACCCAGAAAGAAAGGCTCAAGGCCAAGATTCGCAGCCACACACGTTCTTTGGGAATGTCTCTCCTTTGTGCCTTCTCGCATTTTCCCATAAATGTCTTCAGTCTGGGAGCTGCATGGTAGCCCTGACCCTCAGCACCCCTGGAAAGAGACCTCCCTGGTGTGCACATCACAGCCCCCCCGGTGACGAGTTAGGTATCAAACCCTGAGAAAAAAGAACACATTTCTCAGTATGTCACACAGAGCAAGGGATGGCTCAGAAGAACAGGAAGAATTATAGCATGGGAAGAGGTTCTGAAAGCAGGGTATGCCTTGCCGAGGCTTTGCGAAGCCCCCAGCTGACGAGGAAAGGGAAACACGCCGCTGGACTAGAGTCCCTCTGGCACAGAACTGATGTATCTGAAAGTTTGAGCACAGGAAGTATAATGTAGAAAGTTTCAGGAATCATAGCAACTAATAACATATGTAGGTTAATCTGTGGTTTCCTTGTCCCCCCTCCTCCCCCACACATACGCACCTTCTACAGATAGCAAGTTTCACCTCCTCACGTAGATTGGCCATCCTGCACTAGGGGCCTCGTCGGCTCTTGTTAATGTACATTGTCGGTGGGACTGATTATTTATTGGATCTGCAGTCTTCTGAGAGAGATGGATGGCTTTCCAGTGCCGCTTGCTTGAGAGCTACGTGCAGTGTAGTCACAGTCACCTGTGGGACTGTCGCTTTCCCGAGCGTGCTGCTTACGCCTCGGGTGCCTCTGAGCTGGGCTGTCTGACTGCAGAGGACACGCAGCCGCTGCGGAAGCGCGGATGCAGCAGTGGGCAGAGTCCTGTCCTGCTGTGAGGCAGGCGCTGCGCTTATGGGTGCAAGGGTGCTGGTCCCTAAAGTGGGGCACTGTGCGTGCAACTTTCTGTGAATTTGAGGCTGTCTAAAAACAAAAGTGTATCGTTTAAGGTTATTGGGCTTTAACTGTGACTCTCAAAACATGAGTAGCCTCAAGATTCATGAAATTAGAAAGAGACATTGTTCCTCAAGAATTTGAGAGGTCCTGAGGGGGAAAATGATTTCAAACACGTTATCCTGAAACAAATTAAGATACATATTCCTAGCTACAACAGTCTTGAGACTGCAGATGAATAAAGCGTGGTTTAAGACACAACAAACCGCTCAGGATAAACTGGTGGCTCAGCATTGGCCTCCCTGGGGTCACTAACCAGCATCTTTGTTCTTCAAAACTCAGAAACTTCTTTACCTGCCTTTATATTTGCCTTTAATAGCTTAAGATATGTGGAAAAGTAAGATACAAAATCCTGTTTATTTGAGGGATATATGCTTTTACTACAGGTTTAGGATAATTTTTTTCTACTTTTAATTCATGCATTTGCATGTACGAATGCTTGTATTTTTCTTTATTTGAAAATTAGAATCACTGTCTGTTACTGTCTCATTTCAGCGGAAATAGGAGATTATGATGAAACCCTGGACCGAGAGCACCTCAAAGCCAATGAGTACCTGCCCAGTCAGGAGCATTCTCTTGAAAAGATTCTAGAATTCCACCGGAAGCACACGTGAGTCCATCAGAGCCGACCACTGGCCCCCTGTCACCACATATGACCAACTAGTGTGTTTATGTAATGGAAGCCACCGCGGAGGCTTCTGCAAGACTGACCAGAGTCACTACTGCCCACTCCCTGGGGGCACAATCCCACTGCTGGGGGGAGGCTAGAAAGAAGGTCTGTGCCCTGACAGGAGTGACCAGAGGGCAGGGCATCAGGGGTAGCTGTGTGTGAGCTATCTGTGGGCCGTCCTACAAGGTGGGGTCGAGCTGACGAATGCCAGCATTGCAGACCTACTGACAGCCCTGTTCTGTGAGCGACTTCATTTGGGTTTCTCCAGGACTCAATGCCGGTGTGCTTTTTTGGGGTGAAGAGAGGTGCAGGAAGGAGCCGTGAGGAGGGAGGGCCGGGGCCGAGGACCTGGGGGAGGGAGGTGGTTGTGATCTTGAACCCACCAAAGGGAAAGTGGACAGGACAGGGGCCTGATGGCTTGGGCTTACCCTCGAGAAGGGGCCTGTTGATGTGCGAGTTCATTCTGGTCTGATAACCCTCATGAGGAAAGCTCCACTGACATCCCTCTCAGCTTTTCTTTTTTTTTTTTTTTTTTAAGATTTTATTTATTTATTTGAGAGAGAGAATGAGATAGAGCATGAGAGGGGGGAGGGTCAGAGGGAGAAGCAGACTCCCCGCCGAGCAGGGAGCCCGATGTGGGACTCGATCCCGGGACTCCAGGATCGTGACCTGAGCCGAAGGCAGTCGCTTAACCAACTGAGCCACCCAGGTGCCCCCCCTCTCGGCTTTTCATCAAAGGTTTGGGTGCCAGCAATCTGTCAGTCTCTACTGTCCACACTGGGGAAGGGGGTAGCTTGAGCAGCACAGACCAAGATTCTCACCCTGGAGGACTTGACATTCGCCCTGAGAGACTGCGTGCTTCTCATGCGTTTTGCCACGCACAGGTACTTAGGGAGTGCCTTTTGTGTGCCCGGCATGGGGGCAGGCATTGGCTATATCAGTGTATGTGCGTCGTGGTGTGTGGGCTACAGGACAGAGTCTCCTTCGATGAGAGGAGAAGGGTGAGTGGCTGGGCTGCTTGGGCAGGCAGGCATCTTTGAGGAATTAGCCACATGGGGTTGGTGAGGGGCGTTCAGGCAGAGACAGCAGCCTGGGAGGGTGGGAGGTGGGTCAGGGGAGCCCAGCCTGCCACCCACAGTTCCACCTGAAATTCTGGTTTAAGCAGTGGGACGAGTAACTGTTTCTGCTGCTGACAGGAGGCTGCGTGTGACCCTACTGTCATGGCAAGACCAAGTGAAGGCACCAGCCCGGTCTTGGGTGTCATGGTTTGGGGCACCTCTTAGTGTCAGAGTTCAGCACATGGGGGCGAAGGAGCAAGGGGCCATCTCCCAGTGCCAGCCTGAGTCCCGTGCCTGTCCCACAGGAGATGATGACCTGTTCGGATTTGTGCCTGGAGTGGTGGGGGGGCATTGCACTGGCACCAGCAGGTAGATGGTCTGGGGTGCAGGCAGAGTGTCATCAGCATGTGAGCAAACAGGCTGTGCGTGCAGGTTTCCTAGGGAGGAGAGGGTAGAGACAGATGGAGAAGAGAGTAGAACAGTCTCCTAAAGACTGGCCATGGGAGGGTGAGTGAGAAAGGGGCACCACCAGAGGCCATGAGAACAGGGACAGTGAGCGAGCAGGAAGAGAGCCTCGGACACCAAGGGACAGTGTGTCAGGGAAGGGCACAGCGCCTCGGGCTGAGGGTCAGCACCAGGCCTGGCGAATATGGATGCAAGCATGTCTGTGAGGTGAGGTTCAGGGTGAAGGCCAGGCTCACACTGGAAGTGAGGCGAGGGAATGGTGCAGGTCTGTGAGCAGTCACTCTGAGCGCCACCTGGGAGCTAATGAAGATGCCCCAGTGAGGGCGCCTTTGCGCGTGTGCGCGTGTGCCTGTGCTTGCATATCCACGTCCTTGCACGTGTGTGCTCATGTGCCCACACAGAGCATATATGTGCACATGTATGTGCGTGTTAGGTGCATGTGTTAAGGTGGCTGCTTTAAAAACTCATGAAAGGGGCACTTGGGTGGCTCAGCTGGTTAAGCCTTCGGCTAAGGTTATGATCCCAGGGTCCTGGCATCGAGTCCCGCATCGGGCTCCTTGCTCCTCAGGAAGCCTGTTTCTCCCTCTGCCTCTGCCACTCCCCCTGCTTGTGTGTGCTCTCTCCCTCTCTCTCCGATTGATTGATTGATAAATATATATATAAAACTCATGAAAGAGGAGAAATCGGGTGATGTGCTTCATAGAGGACTAAACCTGGGCTCTTTCCACAGGAGTGCCTCCATCCCTGAGCTCAGCTGTTGCTCTAGGCTCTCATGGTTCTTTTTTTTTTCCCCTAAAGATTTTTATTTTTAAGTGATCTCTACACCCAGTGTGGGGCTCAAACTCAAAACCGAGAGATCAAGAGTCAGGGTGGCTCTTTCATGGTTCTAATGTGCTGACTTTATCTTCCATAGTCATCAGACACTTGTTGTGCTTCTTTTCTTTAAATCATTTTTTATGGTGGGTTGTTTTTTTTTAAGATTTTATTTATTTATTTGAGAGGGAGAGCACTAGAAAGCGAGAGCTAGCAGGAGTGGGAGCGGCAGAGGCAGAGGGAGAGCAGGCTCCCCGCGGAGCAGGGAGCCCGACGCAGGGCTCCATCCCAGGACCCTGGGATCATGACCTGAGCCGAAGGCAGACGCTTCACCGACTGAGCCACCCAGGTGCCCCTAACCAAGATAACTTTCTTACCTAGTGTATAGTATCTTCTTGGGCCCACTGGAAACACACTTCAGTAATCACTGAATAAGATATTGAAGGAATGGTTTTTTACTTTTATCACAGTTCTTTTGGACCTTTGAGATTGAAGGAAAAGATTTGAAAGCTGCTATCTTAGTCCTTCATGGCTGCTGTAACCGAGCACCCCAGGCTGGGTGGCTTGTAGCCCACAGGCCTTGGTTTCTCACAGTTCTGGAGGCACTGGTGGATTCGGTGTGTGGAGGACCTGCTTCCTGTTTTGTAGATGGCATCTCTTGCTCTGTCCTCTCAGGGCAGAAGGGGCTGGGGGCTCCCTGGAGCTTCTGCTTTGAAGGCACTAATATTCGTCAGTCTTCTACACGGCCCTCTCCCAAAGACCCCCCCTAAATACCATCACACTGGGGGTTCGGCTGCAGCCTAGGAATTTTGGAGGACACAGACCTTCACCCTGTAACATTCCACCCCCACAATTCACGTCCTCCTCACATGCACAATACATTCATTCCATCCCAACAGCCTGAACGTTCCCACTGCTCCAGCACTGAGTCCAAAACCCTCCCAAGCCCACAGCCTCTCCTGAATCTCATCTTGATGAGGTATGGCTGGGATTCCAGCTATGGTTCTGCTTGAGGCCAAGTCTCCTCCAGCTGTGAGCCTGTGAAAACAGAATACTATGCTGGGGGACAGCCTAGGATCGGCACCCCCCTCCAAAGGGAGAAATTAGAACAAAGGGAAGGATAACGGCTCTCAGGCAAGCCTAAAACCTAGCAGGACAAATGACGTTAGACCTTAAGGCTCAGGAATAATCCTCTTTGGCTCAGTGCTCTGCCCTCCAGGCAGCCCTGGCCTTGGAAGCCCCATGGGGGCCTTGGGCCCCACCCCCATCTTCCACTCCGGCCTGTGACGGGAGGGGCGGCCCTGACCTGACTGCCTTTGGGGTCCTTCTCCCACTGTGTCCCGATTTCTGTCCATACTGATCTCCTCGGCCGTTTAGCCACACCCTTAGTGTCCTCACTTTCTGCAGTATGCATAGGCTGCACATTTTCCTAATCTTAAAATTCTGTTTCCTCTTTGTTTCACACTTCCATCTCTCAGGCACTTCTCTCTTGAGCCTTCCTGTCAGCAGTCAGAGGAGCCCAGCCGTACCTTCCCGACCTGGCTTAGAGATCTCTTCAGCCAAGCATCCAGTCCCGTTGTTGGAAAGTTCTGCCCTCCACAAAACACTTTAAGACATAAATATAATTCAGCCAAATTTTGTGCCACTTTACAAAAAGGATCACCTTATCTCCCGTTTCCTGTTTTTTTTTTAATTTTTTTTAAAGATTTTTATTTATTTGAGAGAGAGAGACAGAGCATGAGAGGGGGGAGGGTCAGAGGGAGAAGCAGACTCCCCACTCAGCAGGGAGCCCGATGTGGGACTCGATCCTAGGACCCTGGGATCATGACCTGAGCCGAAGGCAGACACTTAACCGACCGAGCCACCCAGGTGCCCCTTATCTCCTGTTTCCATTAACATATTCCTCACTTCCTTCTGAGACCGCACCAGAATAGCCTATACCATCCTCATATCTACCCAGTTCTGTTCACAAAGGCTTAAGAGCTTTTCTGAGAAGAAAGGCTTTCTCCGCTCTTTTCCTTCTGAGTCCTCACCAGACTCTCCCTTAGCCTCCCTGATTCTGGCTACACCTCAGAACTCCCCCAGCCTCTTCCTGGCACCCCGCTCTGAAGCTGCAGCAGTGGTCGCTGGAAGCGTTAAGAATGAGCAAATCTTGGGGCGCCTGGCTGGCTCAGTCAGTAGAGCATGCAGCTCTTAAACTCAGGGTCATAAGTTCAAGCCCCACATAGGACATGGAGCCTACTAAAAATTAAAAAAAAAAAAAGTAATAAGCAAATCTTCCCCATTAGGACACCTTAGAAAACTGTTGTCACACGGTGTTTCTCTTGATGATGATTTATTAAATATAAGCTGATAGTCGAGTGTCCATATCAAACTCAAAGAATGGAAATTTTAGTCCAAGAATAGAAACCATGGGAATGGCATAACCCAGACAGTTGTGTTGTTCCTTAAAGATCCAAAAGCTCAGGGGACCCTGGGTGGTACATTCGGTTAAGCATTGGACTCTTGGTATAGGCTCGGGCAGTGATCTCTGCGCTTGCTCAGCCAGGAGTCTGCTTAAGATTCCCTCTCCCTCTGCTCCTCCCCACTGCTCGCTCACGCTCTCTCTCAGATGAAAAATCTTAAAAAAAAAAAAAAAAAGATCCAAAAGCTCAGTCAGGCATTTGGAAGTAAGAGGAAGGGTTGTTGATGGAGAGCCCCACATTTAGGGCTCAGGCCTTGAGTGGGGGTGCTCTGACTGGGACCCGCTCCCCTTGGCCCAGCTGTGCCCTGTCTGAGCAGTGCCCTCCTGGAGGCTGGTCCGTGTAACACGGGTCATGGGCTCTTCCCTGGGAGCATGACTGGACTGTGAACTTGAGAAATTTGTTGTCACTCAGTTTCATTATTTTATCCTTAAAAAAGTATATTCTAATGGTTAAAATTGTATATTATAAAAGGTTTTTTTTATTAAAGTATTGCAGTGGGTTGAATGAGATACTGATATTATCTTTGGTGTTTCTTGCATTTAATATTTGTCTCTGTGTGTAATGTTTGCATGTGACTGTGTGAGTATTTAGGACGAAGTATAAGACTGAGTATCTAGTGAATACAAAGAAAACATTCTGCCCCTCAGGAAATGGATTATAGGATAAACGGAAGCGGACAATTTCTTTGGTCTCTGTGTACGGTATGCTGCATTTCTAGTGGGTAAATAAACTTCCAGTGAGCAGTCTACTCTGAAACAAAGCCCCCTGTGTTGGTTTGTTTTATTGTGTTTTGTTTTCCTAATCAATTTTGTATGTTTTGGCTTTTTGAGAAATGAAGTTGTTTTCAGTGCTGTGATCATGCTGTCCTTTATTATAGGGGCCAGACGCCTGCCGAGTCGGATTTCCAGGTGCTTGAAATTGCCCGGAAGTTGGAAATGTACGGCCTCAGATTTCACAGAGCTTCTGACAGGGAGGGCGCCAGGATTAACCTGGCTGTCTCCCACATGGGCGTCCTTGTGTTCCAGGTATAGGGAGGGTGGGGGTGTGCTCCGACTTGGGGGGCTTGATTTTACACGTGCTGGTAACTTTTTGTTGTCATGCATGAGGTCTTGGACTTGGAGGAGGGACCTTGCCTACCTTCTGGCCCCACCTCTCACTCCGGGGAGCGGAGCGGTTGATTCCTTGTCTCTGTCCTCACTGTCGTCGCAGAGCCCTCGGCCCCGCCCCCACCCTGGGCGCCTGGTCACATGCCACCTCTGATGTTGACCCTAAGGTCATCCCCAGAGAACCTTTAGGGAAACACTGGCTCCTCTCTGTGGAGCTGTCTCCCTGCCTCGGGTGTGGACCTGCGGCAGGTCTGGACGTGCTGCACTGTGAGGCGTCTGTGGTCCTCATTTCAGGACATAGAAATAGAACAGACCGAAACTATCAGAGGCTGTTGCGCATGATAACCATCAGTACGATCTTCGGGAATCTTTGTGTTGGTTGTGTGTGGAGAGGCCGACGGTTCCATAAAGGGTCCCTAAGTTCTGCCTGCAGTGAAGCGTGTGTGTGCTGGGGTTTGTGGTGTGGAGGCGTCTGAAAGCAGCTGCCAGAGCGCAGGCCCTCCGCGGCCTGGAGATGCCGGAAGGGCTCCCACGCCCTCTTACCCAGGCTCAGTGGCCCACTTGCTCCTGCAGTCCCCCCTCTGGGGAGCCCTCTGGTCTGGCCTTTGCAAAGCTGTGGGCCTCCAGGTGCACATAGACATCCTGCAAAGGCCTGCTCAGCACTGACTGCCGTGGGAGGGTGCGTCCTGGGAGTCCAGGGGCTGCATCAGCGGCTCCTTCCTCTGTGGGCTCTTCTTAACCTTTGGTCGCCTAAGACGGCTCAGCTGATCCAGGCCCCCATAGTCAAGCCACACTTGTTCTCTTTTTCTTTCCCTTTCTTTTTTTAACCTAGCCATCAAATTTTTCAATTTCCTGTTGGGGGAAAAAAATCTTATTTTGTAACCAGAATGTTAATTGTGTTCTATCGTATACTGACTGACAGGTGGAGACTGTGCCAGGCACACTGAGTTGATGGACCCCAGGGCCTCCCACACCTTCTCGCTCACATGATAGTTCTTGTGTCATGCAGAGATGAAAATCACACTTCCATCCCAATCGAGCAGCGGTAATTCTTCCAGAAAAGGATAAATTTGTAACTGGAAGAAGTTAAAAGCAGGGATTAGAGACTTCAAATTAAACACATTAGATGGTATTTTTATTCCCTCAAACCCCCAACAGAATGACAATGAAGGATTTTTTTTTTTTTTTTGAAGTTTAGTAAGAACAAAGACTAGGTAAGGAAACCACAGAAAGCGAGTGTCAGCGACGTTTTGGAAGTTGAGAAATGGGCAGATGAGTGGGAATAGTGCAGTGTAGGAAAGGCTGAAATCCCACAGCCTGCAGTAGGAACGGAGTGTGGGGGGTCAGGCTGCTGTCTGACGGCCCGGGGCAGGCTGGGGCTGGATGTCACTAGGGGAGGAGGAGGTACAGCTGCAGAGCTGCAGCCCCTCCCTGTGCTGGGAGAGGGCAGGGGTCTTCCTCTCCAGGGTATGGCTCAGATGGTAGAGATTTAAGGGAAAGCCTATAATCTCAGGTTGCCGCGGGCCCTCCCCATCTCTGCTCCCTTGGAATGGTGGCCAAGCTGACATCTTAGAGACAGGGGACTGAGATGTCCAGAAAGTCCACGTGGCCTTATGGGAGCCCTGCAGGTGTTCACACCGGGGCACCCCATAGTAATGGGTCTGGGTCCCTACCCCAGCTCACAAAGAGCCTCCAGCCAGCATTTTAGAGCCTTCTGTTTTAAAAACTTTTATTCGGAAATCGTTTCAAACTTACAGAAAAGCTGTAAGAATTAGAACAGCACATAGAGCCCCCATGTGCCCTAACCCCAGATTTCACCCGTTCCAGCATTTTACACATTTGCTTTGTGGTTTGCGCTTCCCCCTGGCATGCTTCCTTGCCCCCACTCCGTGTACACGCACAGCCACACGTGAACACACATGCACACACATGCACAAGTCTTCTGAAGCATTTGAGAATGGGTTACAGACTCCAGAACCCTTGACCACTGAAGGCATATATTTGTAAGAATAGAACACTGTCTTACCGTTATCAGTGAAGCAGCTGATACGCTGGTCATCTTCCAGTCTTATCAGCCAGGCAACTGATGTCCTCCTGGCTGTTATCCCTGCAGGACAGGGCCCAGGCTAGGACCAGACACGGTGTTTAGCCGTCGCATCTGCTGTGTCCTTGAAGCTAGAGCATTTCTTTTTTCTTCATCTTTAGGACATTGACAGTGTTGAAGAACACAGTCCTTTTTATTTTTAATAGGACGTTCTCCATTTGTGGTTTGTCTGTTCTTTTCCTGGGATTAGGTTCAGGAGACACATGCCCAGCTGGACCACTACCCAGGTGCTGTCACGTCCTTGACAGGGAGTCACGACTGAGACACCATCCGGCCTCACTGGTGGTGTGAATCTTGATTCCTGCCTTGTAGTTCTTAATTACTAGTCTTGCTTAATAGTCATTAGCTTTAGTTATTACTGGTTATTATAGTTACTAGTTTTTCAACCAGTAAGCAGTCTGTGGAGAGACACCTTTAAGACCATGTAGTTTACCTGTCCCTCTCCAGATCACCCCTAGATTTCGCACCCAGTGACCAGATGGTCACAGACTCTTACAGTCCTGGGACCTCACTTTTAAACTCAGATAACCAAGGATCACCAGAAATTTGAGGAAATCCTCTCTCTTCAAGGACAGATAACAAATTAGTGTTCAAAAGAAACAAAGCCTGTGCCCGGAATGGAATGGGGAAACAAACCCTATAGCCTCCTCAGAGAAGACGCTGTCTTCTGTCTGTCCCGTGGACAAGATAAAGAAAAATCACTTTACACTGTGTCATGCTCATGAGGAGTAGGAATCAGATGTGTAAAATTTTTGTCTTATAATTTTAAATTTTAGCCTTATTTATAATAGTAAAATACTGGTAATTGATCATCAGGAGGCTGGTTCATCCATATTATGGAATATCAGGCAACTGCACAAAGAATGGAGGCTTTCTGTGTCGTGATACGTGGGACATTGGTGCACTGTTGTGTGGATTCAGGTGTGTGTAGCTTGCTCCTGCTTGTGGGGAAAAGAGGGAAGATGACACACTTTTTACACCTTTCAAAATAAACAGGTGGCCTTGACAGCCAGTGGGAAGGGAGGGCAGCTACAGGCTTTGGGAGCAGGTGAGAAGGGGCTTTTCCCTACAGACTCATTCTGGTGAGGTTTTGAACCTTGTTGATACATCACTGCCTTACTTTTTCCGGAAAGCCTCACAGAAAGCCTGCATCTATGAGACACGAGCAATCTGCAGTCACAGGGACACACGGAGGACAGGAGTGTTTGCAGATCTAGAAATGTGGTAGCAAAAAGGACCATGCTGCAGAGTGAGGCCGTCTGGAACATGAAGTTGAGGAAATCTCCACAGAGCAGATAGAGGACTCACAATATAGGAGGGAAGTGACCATTCAGCGAACAGCGCAGGAAGCCCACCAGCACCAGGAGGCCCAGAGGCCACAGCCCAGAGCAGCAGAAGAAACCGTTACCGAAATCACGTGAGAAACGTGTCCAGAACTTAAGGCATGAGTGTCCATTTTGAAGTGCCTACACATTCCTAGTATAGCTGACGAGTAAAGATCACCGCAGGACACACCAGTGTGAAATGTCAGAATGGGAGAGAGGACCAGAGAGCTCCCAGGAGGAGAGGGAAGGAAATGGTATCTGGCTTGTCAGGGGCAACACTGGAAGCTATGAGAAATAGGACAGGCAGTGGCGCAGAACGTGAAAGAAAATCATTTCCCACCCAGGATCCTGTGCCCTGTTCAACATGACTTCTGTGCAGAGGGAAAAAAAGCATTTTCCAGATACACAGTTGTTCAAAGGTTTGACTGCTGAGCACCTTTTAAAGCACACGACCAGAGGAGAGAACAGACCAGTGGCAGACGGGCCACACTTTGGAGGCCAGGCCCAGGGAGCACCCATCAGCATGCGAGCAGCATGGAGGGAATTGTCTCCTGGATCAGGCCCCACTGAAGAGTGTTAAACTCTTGAGGGATGGGGCGCCCAGGTGGCTCAGTCGGTTGAGCGTCTGACTCTTGGTTCCTGCTCAGGTCCTGATCTCAGGGTTGTGAGATCGGGTGCCCATCAGGCTCCGCGCTCAGTGCAGAGTCTGCTTAGGGTTCTCTCTCTCCTCCCTCTGCCCCGCCTATTTGTGCTCTCTGACTCTCTAAAAAACAAATAATCTAAAAAAAAATTCTGCAGGGAGTGTTTGGGCTGAATTAGTGGTAAGAACATAAAATTAAGTAAATGGAAAGAGGCACTTAGTCTCTCAGGGAGAATTGAAAGTAAAGGAGCAAAATAGTTATGATTTACCATGGCTCAACCTGTGAGAAGTACTCACATGATCAATAATATAAAAACCAAATTTAAAATTCTGCCATTGCGGAGGGGGTATAGGAGGGCTCAGGAGGCCGGGTCTCCAGCAGGAGCCAGGGCTGCTGAAGGGAGTGCCATCCCAGCAAGAGGGCCCAGAATTGCTGGGTTTTGTCTCAAGCCTTCCTAGACATTTATAATTACGCCATGGATTATTGGATAAAAATTAAAATGAAAGCAGTAGCTCTGAGTGTTTACAGCCAGCTGCTCAATTTTAAAAGTTGAAAAGTCAAAGTCTGTCAAGGTGAGGCAGAGTTCATGAACACTCCAGTTGTGATCGGGTTTTGTTTCTTCTTTTGACTTGTGACAGTGGTTAAAACCCTGGAATATGACATTTTTTTAATTTTGGCTACAAGGAAGTGGAAAGGTGAGCAGGCTGGCAGCACCAGTGTGTGAGACCTCTCTCAGCTGGTCCGTGTCTGTCTGGGGGGAGACACACTGTCTCTGCCTTGCTCACAGCCCCTGCCCAGGCACATAAACCATGTCTGGAGTTAAAAATGGCGGGGGGGGGGGGCACGGGAGGGAGGCTTCTGTTTTCTTTTGTTGATGTTACGTATTTGGGTTATTTTTGTTTTGTTTGCTTGCTTTTTTTGAGAACATAGTTGAAAATTTGAGCAGAAATTAGAGTAATTAGTGGTTTGGGCAGTATTTGGAAATCTGGGATGCTTCAATTCTCATGGAGACCTGAACATTCCTATCAGGGCTTTCAGGATACCTCTTAACTTGGGGATTGTTTGCCGGGAGATGTAAATCACAGACGATAAACTTTACCACTTTCCAGTACACATTCATGTATTCTTAGTGTGTTTACAAAATCATGCAGCCATCACCCTGTGTAATCCAGAGTGATTTTAATCACCCACTTCCCGTCCTGCCACTGAGCCACGCCCTGCCTCAGGCTCTCCTCCTTCCGGGCTCCACGCCTAAACCGGGTCCACATGCCTGGCTCCTTCCCTTGTTTTCAGAACAGGTCCACGTGGTGGCGTGCATCAAGCCCCATCCCCTTTTAAGGTTGAAGGTTTTTGGAGTTTCTGAAGGGAAACTTCATTCCCTACCCTCCTGCCCCCATCTCAGGTTTGCAGAGAAAATGATCATGATGGTCAAGAGTAGAGGGGAGAATACCAGGAAGGTGTCTCAAAACATTGAATTTTTAGAGGCTCCTGGGTGTCTCAGTCGTTGAGCGTCTGCCTTCGGCTCAGGTCGTGATCCCAGGGTCCTGGGATCGAGCTCCGCATCGGGCTCCCTGCGGGAAGCCTGCTCTCCCTCTCCCACTCCCTCTGCTTGTGTTCCCTCTCTCGCTGTGTCTCTCTCTCTGTCAATTAAATAAATAAAATCTTTAAAAAAAAATTGAATTTTTATTCTGAAACAATTCAAAGCTTACAGAAAAGTTCAAGAACAGTACAAAGAGGGGCACCTGGGTGGCTCAGTCGGTTAAGTGTCTGCCTTCAGCTCAGGTCACGATCCCAGGGGCCTGGGGTCAAGCCCCACATCGGGCTCCCTGCTCAGCGGGAAGCCTGCTTCTCCCTCTCCCTCTGCCGCTCCCCCTGCTTGTGCTCTCTCTCTGTCAAATAAATAAAATCTTAAAAAAAAAAAAAAAAAAAACTGTACAAAGAACGTCTTCACCTGAGACCTCCATCCAGATTTCACCAGTTGCCCTCATCTTGTTTGTTGCAAGAGATCTAAGGTCAAGCGCCGTGCCCTGTCATCTGCTCTTTCCGGTTTGGAACATTCTTCCTTCTTTCCCTGATTCTCATGATGACAGGCCATTTTGTGGAATGACCATAATATGGGCTTGTTGAACACTTGATGATCAGACCCTAGGCTAAGCTTCTTGGGTAAGCCACAGAAGTGACGGTGTTCCCTGTACGGCTTCGAGGTGGCCCATGGTGCCGACTGTCATACTGCTGGCGGTGTCAGCACTGAGCACTTGGTCAGATGGTGCTGACAAGCTGCTGTACTGCAAAGGTACTTCTTGTCCTTGGTGATTAATAAGCCTTTTGTGGAGAGAGTTTGAGGCCACGTACACGTCTGTACTTCACCCTCTCACCTGGTTGGATTACTCTGAGGGCTGCCACATGGTGACTTTTTTAATGCCATTTGTTGTGCTCCTGGAAGGGTTTTCTCTGCATTTGCTTACTTCATACCACTGTGGACTCGTGGATTTGTATTACATTCGAATCACTGTTTGAATTCTAACAGTTCAGGTTATACTCTGACCCCTGATAAGCTGCTGTTGTCACTATTTATTTTGGTCTGTGAATTGTCCCACGTTGGCCCTTGGACATCCCTCCAAGCAGGCGCTTGTGTCTCCTGGGCACGTACCATCCCGTTGAGCACTCATTTACTTTCTTAGACAAAATATTCCAGGGTCAGTTTGTGCTTGGCCCACTTCACCCCGAAGACCGAAGAGCCCTGGGTCTTTCCAGTGGAGAGTCGGATCTAGAAGCCAAAACCCGTGTGCACTCAGCGTGCCCATTGCTGCTCCAAGAGCCAGGAGCTCGTGCTACCAGCTCCCACTCCAGGGCATCGCCCCACGGCCTGGCCCAGCATTCCCCACCCCCACAGCGGGAATCCCAGCTCTGCTCCCGCCCCCGCCTGGCCACCACTGTCACTCCTCCTGACCACCCTCTTACAGGAGTGGGCTTCAAGGAGTGTTCAGTATTGGCCTTGATAAAAAGTATTTTTTGGTAAGAAAACCTTATCAAAGAAATCAAGTTACTGTCCTAAAACAAGTACATTCCTATGTTTAGTGTTGACATTTTAATTCAGAGTCATTCCAGATACAATTATAGAATGTCAAGTGCATTGCTGTGCTATCTGGCAAGGTTGTAATTTAAACATTCTCTATTTCATGAAAAGCTGTGTGTGTGTGTCTGGATTACAAATGTGTCTGAGTGTCCATCTCTTGAATTTCAGGGCACCACCAAAATTAATACTTTCAACTGGTCCAGGGTCCGAAAACTCAGCTTCAAGAGGAAAAGGTTTCTCATCAAACTGCACGCAGAGGTCCATGTAAGTATGATTTCAAGCACTTTCTGAATTACAAGAGAATTTATTCTCCTAGAATATTAACTTGTTAATTATTTTATGAATCACTTTCACATCATGCACACAAGAATTTAAGGATGGGATTTGGAATTGAGGTGTGGAAGGGCTTTGGGTAATCTGCCCTGTAGGTCTTGCTCCTGAGCATGGGTCAGCATCCCTGAGGGGCTGCTTACACCACTCATTGCTGGGCCGGATTTCAGATTCAGCAGGTCTGGGGTGAAAGAGAGAAGCTCCCAGGGGCTGCTGAGAACAATTTGTTGATTACAGTGTCTTTGTTCTCTAGGTTAGGAGGCTGAGACACGAAGTATTTAACTGTGATCTGAAGCCCTACAACAGATTAGCGTTAGAGCTTCTGTCCAGAGTAAGGGACATTCCCAGTATGTATTCAGAAATTGACGTTTTGCTAACTCTAATTGGAGAAGCCTTGATTTTCAGAAAATAAATACTCCTTCCTTTTGAGATTGTCAGTCAATAAAATAATAATTACATGGGAATTTACTGTAATGGGTAAATGTGAGAAAAAGTACGTGTCTATACAGTCTGATAGGAAAAATCCAATACTTGAAGCGATTCAAAGGTGTCCGAGTTGGTACATTTCCAGTGCACAGAGGAGGTTAGGAACTGAGAGGAGATTAGCCGCACCGCTGCGGGAGGAGGCTGACAGGGCTGTCTCAGCGCAGACACACCATGAGTGGTAGGCGGAGAGGCTCTCCCTAAGCTTCTGAAAGGCACTCAGTCAGCCAGAGCTTTGGTCAAACAGCAGGCACACGTGCTGCATGCGTGTTTACTTTCTGTAGAAGCACAAAAAGGTGGCTTGTTTCTTGTTCAAATGTCTGTTGTAGGAATGAAAGGAAAGTCTAAGGAATACAAAAAACATACAGAAAATGCAGGTAAAGGGCTGCTTTTTTCTCTGAGTACCAGAACTGTTTCCAGGGCGGTTCTGACAAGCTTGGGAACCAGGGGGTCACTGCTCCGGCACACTGAGGCTCAGAGCCAATACAACACCTGCCCATGGCAGAGTTGCAGCTTGTATCCCTCAGCGCTTAGATTTCAAAGACTGCATAATAGGAGTCCGGGTAGATGGTCTTTCTGGAAGGTAATTCGGTAGTATGTCACAAGGCTCACAAATGTGCATTGTTGGGGCACCTGGCTGGCTCTGTCAGTGGAGCGTGCAACACTTGATCCTAGGGTCATGAGTTCCAGCCCGATGATAAGTGTAGAGATTACTTAAAATAAATACCATTTTTTTCATGTGCATTATTTTAAGCTCACTAACATTTCTAAGAATTTGTCCTGAGGAATAACTCTGAGAGAGAATGCAGTAGTTGCTTGAAGATGACATATGTGAGCCTTTAAAATCATGTGTCCTGGACATCCAGAACATCCCCAGAACCCCACAGGAAAATGATTGAGCAAGGGCATATAAATAGTTGCCTGACAGGGAAGATGCCCTGGTTTGCCTTGTGGGATGTGTCACAAGGGTACACTTGTAAACGTTAGCAGTTGTGTAATCGTGGGTGACTGCATTCTTCTGATAATTTCTACAGTGAATATGTATATACCGCTTTTCTTCTCTTAAATGTAAATGGCACCAGAAGTCTTTATAGATAAGTTTCAGAAAAAAATATTTTCCTGATTTTTAACATTGGAATAAATAGCGTGTTATCTGAGTGCTTCCTAAATGTTCTTCTTGAATTAGTTACTTTTGAACCTTCTTGTTTTGTTTCTAGGGACCTTACCAGGATACGCTGGAGTTCTTGTTGGGCAGTAGAGATGAATGCAAGAACTTCTGGAAGATCTGTGTGGAGTATCACACCTTCTTTAGACTCTTTGATCAACCTAAGGCCAAAGCTAAAGCCGTCTTCTTCAGCAGGGGCTCGTCCTTCAGATACAGGTGGGGCAGCACCATGCACCTGGCGGGCTCGGGCAGCTTCGTAGGACTGAGACTGTCAAGAAACAAGTGCTGTCAGATGTGTCAGAGAATTACATGCAGCATGCAGCTGGGCAAGCTGGCAAAAGCATATCAAGTAAAACAATGGGAAAAATAGCTTTGATAGAAACTGTAGAAAATCAGGGAGGCTTCCTACGAAGCATAGCTTTAAAACGTATGTGTGAACTTAGGGGATTGGCAAGTGTTACTTTGACTCTTTGGAAGATTAATGCTGTGAATTGCTGCTGGCTCTTTTCTTTAAAGCCTGAACCTTTATTCACAGTGGAAGAACTCAGAAACAGCTGGTGGATTATGTCAGAGACAGTGGGGTGAAGAGAGTTCCGTACGAAAGGTAAGCACCATGGTCTTCATGCTGTGAAGTCTGCGCTTTTAAAATCAGTATTTCCCATATTTTAACCTTTATTTAAACAGACATACATACATAAACGTGTATTTTGACACTTGAGTCAAATTATCTTTTAAAGGTAAATGGGTGAACATCTTGATGCAGGTGATGTGCACAGCCTCGGGTCCTACTGTTGGGGCTCTACTCTGTGTAGTTCATCTCACATAGAAGGTTTTCATGTAGCATGGTAACTTTTGAATATGAAAATTCATCTCGTTTTTGTGTGTGTGTGTGTGTGGAATTTTTCTTCTTCTTCTTCTACAACATCTATTTTTTGTTCTTGCTTTCTGTCACCTGCCTGTTTGTAGCTAGACGCCTGTGGCATGTTATCAGCCTTGAGCCCTATTCTTTCCCAGGGCACGGCTGCCCTCGGCACAGGTACCAGGCATGGTGGGCGTGGTGGCTCACACCTTGTTCTCTGTTTGCAGAAGACACAGCAAGACTCGGATGTCTATTCGTGCTCTGACTGCAGACTTGCCAAGGCAGGTTAGTCCTTCTGGTTGAAACACACATAATATTAATCACCTGCACTCCTTTGGAGGAACTCTGGCATTGCTATAACAGGAGTCTTAGAGTCAGTCCTGCTGTTTTTGTGGAGATTCCAATCCTGGGGCTGTTTGCAGAAGAGGAGTCCTAAGTAAAGAGAAAGCTTCGTGCATTGAGACGTCCGTTATGGTGTTTTTGTAACACTCGAAATCCAGAACACCAGCAGCTATGCTGGGCGACTCACTAGCACAGTACTGGGTGTGCCCATTTGATGAGGAGTGCTCGAGAACCACTAACGGTCTCATTTTAGGAGAACAGTTTGTGGCTAGGGACACTCGAGAATGGGTTAGCAAGTGAAACTAGCAGGTTGCAAAGCAGCCTGTGTAATAAGGTCTCATTCTGAGCTGAAGTGACAAACAGATGCCCAGAGAGGACAAGCTAGAGGCATAAACCTCAGTGTCACTCCTCTCTGAGTGGCAGGGCTCCAGGCGATTTTATTTTCTCTTTGTACTTTTAGTTTTCTGCAGTGGGCTCACACTGCTTTTTGTTTCCAGAAAAACAACTGAATGAATATTACCTTTATAAAAGTTTGAAACAATGTAAAATGCCAGCTTAGGGAATAGTTTACTTCATTAAGCTATACGCATAGAGTGAGATTTTTTGCTAATATGTTAAGGGTAAAAAACATATTTATATGGAAACAAATTTATATCTGTGTTTGGCATGATTACAACCATGAAAGCAAGGGCACACACGCGGGCGCACGCAACTACTTCACAGAAAAACACTTGGCCCCAGCTCCCAGAATGTGAAGGCAGCAGAAAGAGCTGGCGTGGCAGGCATGGGTGGTCCTCTGCTTCCATCTGCCCCACTAGAAGCTTCCTGTTTTCAGGTTTGCATATCAGCTTCCACACGCAAGCTCACCTTCACGGAGAATCCCACTCTCACCGTATGATGTCATAACTGCCCCCTCAGGCGGCTGTGTAGTTTCATATTGATGATTTTTTATTTCTGTACAATGTTAGTTTTTGTTGACAGTTGATCATTCATATCGTTACAATATTTCCAGAAGCTACACTTGCACCTCACTTATCAAAACTCATGTGTCCCAAACTTTTTAAATTAGGTCTTTTATTTATTTTTTTTAAAGATTTATTTATTTATTTATTTGGCAGAGAGATAGAGAGCACAAGTACGCAGAGAGGCAGGCACAGGGAGAGGGAGAAGCAGGCTCCCCGCCGAGCAGGGAGCCCGATGCAGGGCTCCATCCCAGGACCTTGGGATCATGACCTGAGCCGAAGGCAGACGCTTAACCAACTGAGCCACCCAGGTGCCCTGTTAAATTAGGTCTTTTTATTTTTTTATTTATTTTTTTTAAGATTTTATTTATTTATTTGAGAGAAAGAGAATGAGAGAGAGCACATGAGGGGGGGGGGAGGGTCAGAGGGAGAAGCAGACTCCCCGCCGAGCAGGGAGCCCAATGCGGGACTCGATCCGGGGACTCCAGGATCATGACCTGAGCCGAAGGCAGCCGCTTAACCAACTGAGCCACCCACGCGCCCAGGTCTTTTAAATAAAAACATTCTTTAGCTCTTCTAGGTATGTTTCCTATTTAGAAATTTTTTGCTAAATCAATTGAAATTTAAAAGAATTTATTTTTGTGTGTGTTTTTTTTTTTTTTAACAAAGTTCAACATTTTGAATAGTCTAAAGGAGTATGCATGGGGGCACCTGGTTGGCTCAGTCGGGAGAGCCGGGCACCTCTTGACCTGGAGGTCGTGAGTTTAAGTCCTGCACTGGGAAGATGCCCAGTGACTGAGCCACCCAGGCGCCCCTGATACTGTCTTTTATAAAACCACAAGAGAATGTTGAATATGGTTGAATGATGAGGAAAAGGTGATGTGATGAGCATCTGAGGGCATTAACCTGTTGCTTGAGAGCTGCTGTTTTGTTTCTGGTCGGTCACCACTTCTACCTCACCATTTGCCCATATGCTGCACGCACACGTTACTCAGGACCGTTGGGTGATATTTTGGTCTAAACACCCTCTTGATAATGTTGCAAGTGTACATGTCATTTGGAGCTTCCAAGAGGCATGACTGTGTCTTGTGAGGACTCACTCCATGTCCCTGTGTGTAGGGCTACAAGTGAGGGCCGGGCTCCCCCCCCCCCCCCCCCCCCCCGCCTGTGAGCCTCTTTTCACTCATAGCGGGGGCTGCGCCAGCCCTGCCTAAATGCCTCCGGCCCCTGTGCCACTGGTCTTCATTGCCCATGTGAACGTACCAACGCACTTCACCGCTCCCTGGCAGTGACGTGCTGAGCAGTGAGTGCCAAGTGCAGCAGAATCTGGATGTATGTGTCGCCTGTGGTGCTTTGCTTTAGGGTCTTGTGAGCTCCGTGGTGTTGGCTCACAGCCCCCCGGAAATGAGTCCCCAACACGTCCTCGTGCAACTTCAGGGTGACACGGGACACCCAGGAGACATGAGTGCATGTGGCTAGGTTTTCATGATGGAAATTTTCTTCATTGTAGATATTTAATAACATAGAAAAAATGAAATTATAAGGGATTTTAAACAGATAATCCTGGGTCCTTTTGGAATCCTGTCTGTATTTACAAATTTTCAGTTCTAATGGGGAAAGTCTGGTCGATTGCCCTTTTTAGCAGAGGCTGAGATAGAAATGCGTGGCCATACTAGGTTGGGTCCAGTTAGCTCTGCAACTTTCTAATGGTAATTTGTAATTTTATGTGTTCCTTTTTCTTCTTCACTTGTGATCCCTAGAGCATCTCATTCACCGAGGGCATGAGGACTTCTGCGTCCCCATCTTCAACAAATGTCTCCTTCTACTCAGTTCCTACCTCCCCTCTGGCCCCTCGAGGCCCGCCCGATTTCAAAGACAGCAGTAACTCCCTCACCGAGCCCCAGGCTCCCGACGCCAGGAGGCCAGCTGCAGAGAGGAGCAGCGGAGTGGCAGCCGACGGCGACACCCGACGGGCCCAGTCCCCGGGGCCTCCTGCACTGCAGCCTTGTCAAGGTGTTGGGTTTTGTCGTGTTGTCAGGAGTTGTAGCCCCAGCCGTCCTATGGGGCAGAGTCACGACACCACTGTAGACCCAGATGCAGGGGGTGCTGGCAGGGAGCGCAGAGCCGCTGGTAAAAGCGACCGTGGGGGTGGCAGTGGCTTAATCATGGGCCCAGTCCCCCCCAAGGGGGAGCATCCGCATGGCCGGCAGGATAGTGCAGGGGGGCCTGTTTTCACATTGACAAACACCCGGCTGCAGGTGTCTGAAGAGTTCATAGACGATGACCCGGCAGACATCTCCTTCTTTGCTGGAGGCTCAGAGGCCTTTTCCTTCCCTTACTGTGCATTAGGCCCGCAAGCCCCTTCCTGTGCCCACCCAGGCTCCGCCCCATCCAGCCCAGACAGGTACCCCACTGAGGCCATGCATGTGCATGTAGAGCACGGTTTTGAATTGGAGGGAGGGGGTGGCTTTGGCGGCGATGTGCACCCCTCAGACACCTCCGAGCTGTTTGAGGTGAAAGCACAAGCCAGCCTGATGCAGAGCCTGCTGAGCCCCTCGGAGACCAGCTCGCTGAGGAACAACCAGTCCGAGAACAGCTCTCTGAGCCACTTGCCCCTTCACGGCGGCTCGTCCGTGCGGACCCCCAGCTCGGCCAGTCAGTCCGAGGCCAGCTCCATGGCCAACTTCCCAGCCTGCTCGGTCCGCTCCGAGGCCAGCTCAGCCTTCCAGCTCTCGGACATCATCGACCAGTTAGAGCAGCTCAGCTACCCACCCACCACAGCCGAGGATTCCAGCAGCACAGACACAGATTCCTGGGGTGCTGAGGCAGGGGCCCCCCTAGACGTGAGCCTTTTCTTCAGCAGCCCTTTTGCACAGACAAGTGGGGAGAGAGTCATTTTCGATTTGCAGAGCATAAAGGATTTGACTCCAGGAGAGCGGATAGATAAAAACCCATCTTGACCAGTCCTGGGCTCCCTTTCAGGACAACCCAGCCACACACTCAAGTGCAGTGAGAGCTCAGGTTGTTAGCTTGTAGACCAGGAAGGGATTCTGTGTTCATGGCTGGAGAGTCCTCTTTTTCCTAATCCTCTGATTGATCATTCTGTTTTGAATCTCAAAGGATAAACTTTTCCTTAGAATGATGTTAAAAGGCTTAAGGTAGGTAACTATTTCCGGCTAGGGACTGATCAGTTAGTCTTTACAGCTTTATTTTTCTGGCATATGCTTTGGTTCAACTAAAAACTGGTGCTGTACGTATTGAATGTTACACAGTTCTCATTCACATTGGCCTTTAATGGAATATGTGTTTTATGCCGACAGCTGCTTTATAAGATGAAGCTGCTCATGCCTCATTAGGATGGAGGTTTTGTTTGATTTGTCCAGCCACCGCACGAAAGCTCAAGTAAGCCCTGCAGAGCCCAGATCCTGGGAAAGGCCGTGGAGGCTGCAGCTTGCCGCCTGCTGGGCTCTGCCTCTGCACATGGCGGGGGTCCCTGGCACTGCCCGGGGCGCTCTCTGTGCCTGAGGCTTCATCCAGAAGCAGTGCTGTGTTTAGTTAGTGGGCTTAGAAAAGCTTTCGTTTAAATGCAATGTAGGTTTGAACTGTTTTCTTCTATCTAGCTTAATAGGAATATAAGATACTTGGTTGCAGAAAAAAGCGGAACCGGACACACAAATCTGCCTGAGGGTTGGCGTGCAAGCTCTCACCGGAGCTGACTCCTTCAGACCCAGCGATTGGGTTGTTCACTAAAAATTAGCACCCCAGGAGCTCTGCACAGGTCAAGGGCTTAGATGTTCATTCTTGGTATGGGAATGTCGTTTCCTATGGGAATGTCGTTTCCGTCGGGTCAGGTGGTGTGTGGTAGACAGTCCCCAGATGTTTTTAACACGCCCCATCGTGGATGGAGTCTATTTCTGAGGCCATGGGAAAGGTCACATGAGCAGACAGGCTGAGGTGGCCATGCCCAGCAGGCGGGCACACTGCCGGTGCTGTGACCCACGCCACTGTGAAGTCTGGGCGGCTGCCCACAGCACCGACTGTGTCCATCTGTGGACATCAGAGGGGAAACCCAGACGGACACTGTTGACTTTGTCAAATCAGTCCACAGATTGGGTTTTGTTTTTTGGGTTTCTGTAGCTTATTCCTTATGGTCTCAGCTAGTAGAGCAATGCCATGTTAAAGGCCAGGTTTCTTCAGTGTCCCTTGGTAACTGCAGGCCCCCCCCCGTTTCTGTGCAGGACCTCAAATTCTCTGCCTTGGGGGCACATGAGCACACACCGAGTAGCCCGCTGTCTGTTGCGGGAGCAGTCTTTCTTTTGTCATCAGTATTGATTGAACACCAGCAGAGGCCTTTTGTTGAATATATAGATTTTCTGTGTTTGTATCTGCCTTAAACCTATGGCGCAGTCTCATTACTGTGGTCTGGGAGACTAGCGCTTGGCACGTGCCCACCCCTTATCCCTGGGGCCTGCCCTCCATGCAGCGTGGAGGTGTTGTGGCACGGCATCGTGTTGGCTGACCAGTGTCTGTGAAGAGATGTTGCGACCTGGGTGAAAGGGCAGTAGGCGGGACAGTTGGGAACCACCAGGTGGAATGTTCCAGACACTTTGTTTTCCCCTTGGTGTCACTCAAACAGCAGACCTTGGATCTGTGTGGTGAGGAGTTACTATCTGTTACGTGTGAAATGCTTTTCCTAGACCTTAGTCGTCAGGATGGCTCCCTGTCTTCTAATGAATGTGCCTGGGGTGTTGCCCTCAGCCAGCCTACGCTGTCCTGTTTTAAGTGTCTGGGCAGCAGGCCCCACGGGGCTGGGTTAGAGCCAGCCCTGCTCCCCAGCACAGCCAGGGCTGCGGACGGCGGCAGGCGCCTCGTCACTCTCTTGTCCTGGAGATTCGAGGAAATGCTTCTCTCCGCCAGCTTCTGCCAGGGTTTCCTGGAAAGGGATGTTGTTTCCTCAATGAAACTTCATTTTCTGGAGTTGATTTTTTAGCTTTTTATTTAGAAAGTTTGCAAAATATGCAAAAGCTGAACGGGGAGTAAACACACCCCTGCCACCCCCCAGTCAGCGTTGCCGGGAGTTGGACCTGCTCATGGCCTCCGTCCTTTCCCTTCTCTGCGTTTGGTGCTGTAGTACTTCCGCGCGGGCCTGATGTTGGTAGCCTCCCTCAGGACTGCGTGCACCCCTGGAGCACGAGGGCACCTCCCCACACGGTGCCACAGAGACAGGATCAGTAGCCCTTGCTGTCCTCTGATACCAGGATATACTTGAATTGGCCCCACGGCCTGAAGTGCCTGTTAATACCCAGTTTGTTCAAATTGGGCTCCAAACACAATCTGCTCACTGCATGTGGCCACGACCCCTCTTCCCATCTCGTCTTGTTGAGAAGACCCCCACTTTGTGCCAGTGACCTGTGGGAGAAGCCAGGCGCCTGGTCCCCACTCACCTCCCTGTCTGTGCCATGCCTGTCTGCCCCTCCCCTGCTTCCCTGGAGGCAGGACCCAGAGCTGCGTGCACCTCAGAGCACACACCCTCCCCCACACTTGCCATCGCCCCACAGCCCCCACGTGGCCAGGGCCTCCACATGGGGCAGTGTGGGGCAGCACAGCTCCGACACAAGCCCAGCACCCCAGACAATCTGTGGGCACCACCGGGGCAGGTGTTACATTCAGATTTGTCTGGAGATGTTTGTACAAGCTTTTCTTTTCCAAAGTGTTAATATGTTTAAGTTTGCAGGTTTCCCTTTCTAGGGAAGCCAGTTCCTTAGAAACCAGTCAGGGCTCTCCTTGGAGGCGCCCACTGCTCGTGCCTCGCTCCCCTTTTGCGTCTGGGTGAATTGTAACCCCCCACCAGGAGGGAATTCTTTAGAGCCCAGGGAAGGTCAGCCTGAAGGACGCTCCCCACTGCAAACAGCAGGCAGTTTAGGCGCGACATTCTGTCTTGTCTTAGTAAGTGATGGTTTACCATAAATACTAAAATATCTGGAGCAGTTCAGATCAAGGGTCATCACTTCCTGAAGCAGCATTGGGTCTTTCTTTTGTTTGCTTACGGCTATTGACCACAATTGCCTTTTATTCGGAAGCCCTCTTGTTATGCAGTGCTGCCATCTTGGGAGCGTGGTTCCAGTTCCGTACACCTGGGTTATAGAATGAATATTCGGATCCGAGTGAGATACGTAGAATCAGGAGCCAGTTTGCTGAGAATGTGTAGTTGAAAAGTGCCTGAGAGGGCTGACAGTTTTCTCCTGGAATGTGCTGCTCTTCTTGGCCAGACTCAGGCCTCACCTCCGACAGGAGGGGCACCTGCCAGCCCCGTCGCGGCCAGGAGCCTTGGGGCCACAGGCTGACAGCAGCCCTGCCACAGACAGTGCCCACTGCCCCCGGTGCGTCCGCCTCGCAGAGTACACCTGCTCTAGGCAGACCAGTTGTTTGTATTAGTTATCAAGTCTATTTTTGTACTTAAGTTTCCAAAGTCCAGGTATTTTATGTAAGCCAATATATGAGTATCTGAAGTCTAATTAACAGAAAAGTTTCAGCTTCATAAGATTGATCGCACTCAAACAGGTAATGGTGTGTACTGCATAACTTCTTAAATCACAGGTATAGACATGTACCTCTTCTGTACTCCAGAGGGATTCTCTAAGTATGAAGTTAAGTGAGGACTTCTCTGTGTAGCACAGTGTAATCGTGTGATCGACACACAACAGTACTGCGCTGTCGGGTGCACAACAGTGATTGGACAAGTCTGGTCATGAGCTGTGCTCCCTGTGAGTATGGCTGCCACCTGCCCCCATACAACCTCCTCACAGTCCCATTGACTGTATTCCCCCTGCTTTCCTTTTCATCCCTGTGACAATTAACACCAATTTTTAAAACAGTAGTAATGGTAGATGGATGGACAATAAAAGTAAGACATCAAACAGTTGAGGGGGAAACCTATAGATCTCTTGGCTAAGTCATTCCCCTCTTTGTTGTTCACAAAGTCCTTTTTGAATCACGCCACGTTTGGTTTTCGGTACAAGCTCCACCACGGGCAGCCTTGCAGGAGTCGCCGTGAACACCCCTCACGCTGTGGCCGTGATCACGTGGTACCCACACAGCATGGGAGCCATGTCCCCCTGTGCCGTGTGTCTGTGACATTCGATGCCAGTGCCTGTGGTCTTCAAGGTACGCTTACTCCCTCCTGGTTCGTGGAACATCACAAAGAAATCCATTTCTAGAACAATTACGTCACAGACGAAAATGTGAACATTCTTTCAGGTGCTTACAGTTGAGAATTTTAGATGGGTTTTCAGGACCATAGGGTCACTCTGCCGGGGTTTTGCTTTGGCCTTTGTCCTGAAGTTACGGAGCTTGTCACAGCTGGGGTGCAGGTGGCCACGTTGGCCCCTCTCCATGCCGTGGCTGTGCCCAAGGTGTCCCGGGGCTCTACCCGCCCCTAGGAACTGTGGAGAAAAGGAACTAGCGCTTCCTTACGCACTTAATTTATTCATTCTCTACAGAAAACAGTGATGTCGCCTGGTCTGTGGTACTTAGAAAATTTGTTTTCACTGAAATTGCCATATAAATTCTCAGATATGTACTAATTCAGAATTTAATTGTTTATTCAATAAAATAAGGAAATGTTTACTATGAACTTTTAATGGACTTTTTAGCTTCCTTTCCCTCTTCTTGTTTGTAGTTTCAATTTACATATATTAAAGATTGTCTCACATATTAAATGAATCCCTGAAACAGCTACGTATTGTTTTTACAACCTCTTCACTGACGCCTTTCACTTCATAGGCTTCTGAGCAACAAATAGGCACCGAGACGTTGTACAGACCATCTTACCTCAGGTGTGGACAGTGACGTCCCTGTGGAAGGCCAGCAGGGGAAGGTGCCGTGCGTTTTCAGTGTTAGCGCTCTCTCAGGGCTGTCCGCTCAGGCCCGACAGGTGCGGCCAGCGTCCTGGGGGGGCCGTGTTCTACTGCTCTGGCCCCGCACCGTGCCTCTGAGGTGGTGGCCCAAGGTGGTGCTGTTTGCAGTGTTGGGGATAAACATGTGGTCCTTAAGCTCGTAGTGAACATAAAACACTTGCTGTTGGCTTCTTAATTCTGAAGGTGAGAACATTGTTGCCCTCCTTACCCCTGTCAGCTAGAATCTCCCCTATAAAATCTCCGACGCAAAGCATAGCAGCTGCTCACATTCTGACCAGGTCTTTACCCCAGTTCTGAACTTGAGTTTCCCACTTGGCCAACACAAGCGTTTGCTGCCTCCACACTTCTCCAGCCCCACTCAGGCCTTGGAGCGTGGTGGATACTGCCCCTACCTCCTGGTCAGTGGCTGCTGCCAGCCCTGAGGGGGCAGGTACCAGGCCTCTCTGGCCGCTCTGAGCAGCACAGGCACCTGGGAGCGGGTGTTGGTCTCCCCCAGGGATTCACGGTGCCCAGCACGCAGGGCAGCCAGGGTGGGAGGCACCTGGCAGTGTGCTCCTCCTGGAGCTCAGTGTGTGCCCTGCCACACCCCAGAGCAGGGTGCTGTCAGCACAAACTCCCCAGAACCCTGCACAGTGATCTCTTCCCCACTTGGGCAGTGCATCACGGGCATGGTCCATTCCCTCCCACAACACGCAGTCCCTGCTCCCTGCCCGGTGCCCCCACTCGGGGTGAAGTAGTAACATGAGTGATTCCCCAAGGAGATATTTCATTAACAAACCCAGATTTCAAGAAACTGCTCAAAAGCATTTCTTTTTTCCATCCCATCTCTGGGTTGACTGATTACGAGGGTAAAAACTGGATGACTCTTACTTTTTAATTCTTTTAACCCAGATTACATTTCTTTCCTGACAAGCATCACCTGCAGATTCTTCAGTTTCTTGGGATGGTTTGTTTGGGGTACCTTGCCCCCTTCCCCTCCCCCCCGTTGCTCCGCCAGTTCTGAAGCCCTGTAAACAAGATGTGTCCTCTATTAGAACCCACATGCAGGTGTGCAAGGGACTCCACACCTGCAGGCGCTGATCTGGACAGACGGCCCAAGGTGTGACTGTGTTGTAGGCTAGAACACATACTTTCCTTAATAAGGAAAGAGTCTGATTTATTCCTTAACAAGGAAAGACTGAAAATGCTTCCTGGGGGCACTGGGTGTGTTGATGTCACCCTCTGAACTTCGGGTCACCACAGCCACACCCTCACCCCGAGGCCCCTGTGTGCCAGGCACCTGCTCACAGCCTTGTGGGTGTGGCCGTGGGTGAGCCCCCCAGCGCCCTGGAGAGGGCACGGCACAGGTCAGACCCTGCTCTGCCATTTGGCAAGTGGCAGAGATGAGGCAGAGGAGACCTGCAGTAGCAGAGGAACTAGTAGCCCTGCGTACCAGCCATTTTTCTTCCTCCCACTTTTATTTTTGAGCCAGATTTTGGGTAAAAGTGACTCGTGACATCCTAGTCCAAAAGTGGAGCCAGACGTAGTTTTCTGCTAAGTTGTTAAGTTCACATTTACCTGGGTTCTTGGTACAGTTTAGCTTTTTCTCTTATAGAATTAACGACCCATTGTTCTAGCCAAAGAGGAGTTTCTAGATCTTACTTCAGACTATTGTGTTCAGACTATCATGTTAACCTTCAGACTTGACCTTGAATTTTCCAAACCAAAGCTGATTCTTCTTCCACCTCAGGCAAAATTTTCAAGATTATTTATTACAGAGTTTTGAAAAAGAATTTAATGGTATGAAATGAAAATAAGCTTAAATTTTGCTCTGTGATACTGATCTTTCACCACCTAGTTAGGTGAATAAAGTGAAGGTGAACACAGAAGGATAATACTGTGCTTTTTAAAATGACATTTCAAAAATTATAAGACAAATACTTAGAAACTTTTGAAAATAAAATCACCTGTCAGAATTGCTTACTGTTGACAGTTTGGAATGTTTTAAATGTGTGTCCTTGAAGATGATCAAACCTTTTAACTTGCCCCTTTGGGTGCAGAGCCTGTCTTGAACCACGGGTTGGAAGGTGTGGACCCCCTCCAGCAGGAATGTGGAGTTCAGTAGAACAGAACTACCATTTGTGTCTATCAATTTCAAATAATTTGATGTTGGAAATTGAAGAATTTCCAAAAATTCCTCAACCACAGGTAAAGGAATCGGTCATTCTTGATACCGCAGCGGGACGTAGAGCACCACCTTTGTGTCTAAGTGGATTCGATGGTAGGGACTCTTGTAATTCAGAAAAATATTCTTGCAATTTTTTGGTAGAGGACGTTGGACACAGGAGTCTGTTCTACAAATATTTAAGATTCTTTCCATGGCAGTTAAGGCTAAATGTATTCTGTGGTATCTAAAACGATGTTTAGCATTTTAAAAATCCTAAGACCTGCATTCTGGTGTGCATTGTCCGTGTTGACAGGGTTTTCTGCGGCAGGGAGCTTCTGACATCAGTGCCCTTGCACACCCACCGCCACATGCGGTGCATAGCAGCCGTCCTCGAGCACCACTGACTTCTGCCTCCCCAGGAGCGCACAGCTGCAGAGCCGCGGCCCACACCTGGGTTCTCCATGCAGACTTCACGCATGTGGTATTAAGGCTGACCCACACAGGATAGGGCATGGAGCCGTGGGTGCACACACTGAACAGCCTCGAGTGTAGACGGGCTACATGCTTATGCACTTGCTTGAAATCACATCTCCCCACAGATTTACTTTGTCTGGTAGGATCTGTGTTTACATAATATGAAGTAGATATGATTTATGTTTTGCTGTAGCTGACAGATTTAATAAAAACAAATGTTTAATGGCAGTTTGTGGTACTTTTTAATCTATTCACTAAATTATGAGTTGATGATTTTTGTGAAGTGTCTGCAGTGATCATATCAAAGATGATATGAACCTTTGAACCTGTGAACTTTGAACCTCCCTAGAAGCACAATAGTTTATTCCAAATGAGCAGTCTATCCTGAAGGGTTAGCTCCTTTCACAAGTTCATCACCAAGGGGCCATTTATTGGAAGCTGCATTCTCTAATTCGATGGCCTGATGAGCCCGCACCAGCCATGGCCTGTTTGCCGGCCCCATGGCCTGTGGAACCCGTTCCCAACGCTTCAGTGGGGACCACCTCCTCGAGCTCCACCTTCTGCACTTTAACATAAAGTCAAGTTGGCAGCCAATTTTTGGGAAACTGTCCATTATTAACTTGCAGGACTGCCCGTCTTCAAGGGAGGCATTATGTGGGGCACTGGGGAACAGTGAACTTAGCTTATTTTCATAACCAGTAAGTGTAAACATCGGGTTGCATGCTTTGAATGGTACAATTGAAAAATAAGATCTGTTGCTAGTAGCTTCTGGACTTTTTTCTGAATTCTCCATGTGTAAAAATACCTCACTGCACAATTCTGGGCCTATTCAGGACAAAAAGGGTTTGGAGTATGAGTTGTAAGTAGCTCATCTTTGGAAACCCACCCCTTCCCCATGTAGGGAGTCCTTCACACTGCAGGGACCAGCAGAGCCCTGGGCTCCTGCACTCCATGTGGGGCAGGGGAGACAAAGGAATTCCGTGTGATTTTAAGGTTGCATAAATGTATAATAAAAGGTAGCATAGATTTAAGGTAGCATAAATGTATAATAAAAGCAAATTGTAATAAACTGGTTGTTAATAATTTCATACCCTTAACGTTAGTCCAGGTTTTCACTGTCGGTGTCTGCTCATACTTTCACCCTGCGCAGTGGTGAGAAATCCCACAGGAAAGCTCTGTCATAGCACTGCTAGCGCACCTCCAGAAGCCCCTGGGTGGGACCCCTGACCGCACACTGCAGCCTTCCAGAGCTCCAGATTTGTCAATGTGAAAACAAGGACCCTCCCTGCAGCCCACTGGCCACGCTGCGGGGTCGCTGGCGCCGGTGCCCATGCCCGCCCAGTGAGCCGGTGCTCGGCACAGCGGTGTCCTCCAGGGAACTCCGCCGCACTAACCTGCCTGCATGCGTACATGCTTTAGGCCGAATAAGCCAAGTGTGGGTTTTCCAAACCGTCACTATAGGCGACTGTGTTTGAAGTCTGACTAAGGGTGTAAGATGATCGGGCTCTGAAGCCAGTGGTGGGTGGAGGGGAGGTGCCAGGGGTCCCGGTCCAGGTACTTCTGTGCCAGCACTGTGCACGCTCGCTCAGTCGTGATCAGAAACCGTGGTAGTTGCAGTGTTAGAACGGCTCTGCGTTTGTAAACCTAAGGTAAATTTCTATTATAGGTAGCTTCTAAGCCAGTTAATTTCTTGGATAAAACTCTGCTATAAAGATATCTTTAAAACTTGGCATTGAACAATTACTGATTTCCCATAGAAAAGCATAGACTTAACTCTTGATAATTCCTTTAGTACAAAGCATGTAACGGAGTACGCCTCATCAGCAGCCGCCTTAGAACTAGGCCAAAATTTGGACTTCTTGCCTAGTCAAAAGCAAACTTTAAGAAGAAAAACAGTATTGGTTTTGTGGTATAATTCTAGAAAACCAATACAAAATCCTTATTCATTAAAAATTCAAAGTCAATAACAGTATGGTAACTTTACATGATCCCGTTTTTTGTTTTTTTTTTTTTAATGAGTGACGTGTGTGTCCTTAAATCACACTTCTGTTTTTCAGATATGTTAGCCCTGCTTTGACCCCTCAGGTCTAGCTTCCACAATCTGCCTTTCACTGAACGTGCAGGGAAAGTGCCCCTGTCTGGTCACACCTTCTGCTTTGCACGCTTTGTGCTGCTTATTTTTACCACGGCTGCGTCTTGGGTAGAGCAAAGGAAAACCGCTAGACACACTGAGCCGTGGGTATCCAAACCGCCTGTGGTGGGTCTCTGAAATTGGATTGGCCAGCCGCCAGCCTGTTTTCATCTTACTGTATGTCACGTCGAGAATTTCTTGGGGTGGAGGTTTTGCTTACACACCTCCCGGAAGACGCCTGGTCGTAGCGTTAGGCTAGTGTTGGCTGAAGCGCGGTAGGAGTTGGTGTCTGGCCGGCGTGGCGGCCCTTTCTCATTTCTTGCTCCATCCCCTGCCCCGTTCAATTCCAGGCCTTTCCATGGAGAGTCCTCAGCCTTCTCCCTCCACCCGGAAGAGCCCACTGAGCCTGAGCCCTGCGTCTCAGGTGACTCTGGGCCCAGCTGGGCAGGGCTTGTGCCCCCTCCTGAGCCCTGCCCTTAGCGACGCTGGCGGAGCCAGGATGGACGGCGAGGAGGAGCTGAAGCACAAGGTGGGCACTGGCCCAGCAGACGGGTTTGCTGCTGGTGGGCCTGGTTTGCAGGGATACCTGAGCGGGCAGGGCAGGCTCTGCACGGGGTGTGCTGGCTCCACCAGTGAAATCTGTCCTGAGAGCCGCACCTCACCTGGGACTTCTCAGCTCCCTTCCTTATTCATTTAATGGCAGTTCCTGGCACCTATGGGTTCAAGGGGGGATGTCAGGGGGGAATGGCCGGGCCTTGGGGGAGCCTTCAGCCTCCTGCCTCCCTTGTTGGGCAAGGGACAATCTTCTTGAACAATCAGGTTTTTGGGAGGAGAAGGCTTGGGTGCTAAGGGAGGGTGACCAGGGACCCCATCTTGTTGGGCTCATGGGTGAGTGGGTTCTGAAAGAGGGTGCGGGTCGGGGGGGGGTCCATCCTGGGGAGTGTTGTAGCAGGGCAGGAGGACGTGTGAGGTGTGTGTGCTTGCGGAAGAAAGCCGAGGCGGTGCCCGCAGGTTTCTCTTTGCTGTCAGGGATGGGAGTGAGGGCACAGGCTGGGAGGCTGGCAGGTAGGAGTGCCCGAGCCCGAGGAAGAGATGTCGGCCAGAGGCAGTGGCGCCCATCGTGTGGTCGTCCTCATTCTCCTGGCCCGTGCCTCCTGCCTGAGCGGTGGCGACACAGATAAGGCAGCCCGGGGAAGGCAGCTCGGGGGGAGGGCACACAAGAAAGGACAAAGGGGCCGGGCATTTGGAGGTTTGGGAAAGAGTGGTTGAAATACTGGGCTGTGGACTGTGGCAACCCAGGGGGCATCTGTCCCCCTGCACGGAAGCGATGGGGGGTCCCTGAGGAGCAAGATGGCAACAGTGGGTGGGACCCCACCTCACAGGCTTCTCATGACAGAGAACGCCCTGTCATGCCGTGGGTTTCATCCCGAAGTGGCCAAAGAGTGAGTCAAGCCAAGGGCCACTGTGTGTGGGACACGTGAGCTTCCCTGAGAAGTGGGGTCAACCATGGGAGGACCGGTGAGCCCTCTGAGCACACACTCCTTCCTGGGCCCCACCTCAGAGAGAGCAGACCCTGAGCCAGAAGGCATGCTCTCATGTGAGGTGGCCCAGCGAGGACGGGGTCCCAGGACCCCGGCTCCATGTGAAGGGCCTGCAGCCCTCACCCCTCAGGCCTCCAACCTCATTGAGCTGGCTGGCAGAGGTGGTCCCTCGGACGCTATATTTGGCAGCAAGACAGTTGGGTTGAGACTGTTTTTATTTATTTACTTTGGAAACCTAATGACCATCTATTTAGTTCACTGTTACTTTAGTGCAAAAACAAAATGGTTAGAAAGCTGTATAAAAAACTAAATTTTAACTTGTACTTTACTACGAGAAATAGTCCTTTAGGTGGTTCTAGAGGGTAATGACTTGAAACACCAGAGGGTCACCAACCAGGGTCATGGTGGATGGCCGTGGCATTTACATCCAGACCAGGCCTCAGAGAAGGAGCCTGGGGGCTGCACCACAGGCACCTCACCAAGCCGTGGCTGGGCCCAGCGCACAGGGATCCCAGGCTCGCCGCCCGCCCCCCCCCCCCAATATAGCTCCCCCTGCCGCCTCCCCTCGCCGACAGCACTGCTTCATGATTTCCAGCTCCTCGTGCCGCCTGCCTGCCTGCCTGGGGCTGGCTGCACAGCAAAGGCAGCGGTGGGCGCAGGTGGGCTCCCAGACGGCCGGGGCGGCCTTTGCCCCAGCACTGCCCCACGCAGCCCACAAGCCAGCACTGAGACCACGGGCTTCAAGGCCGGTGAGCTGGCTGCGCTCCGTGCTGGCTGCAAGCTGGGCCGCGGGTGCACAAGGACTCCCTGCAGCTCGGGGAGCTCGGCACTGTGGGCCTTCTGAGCCTGCGTCTGGTTACTCGGCTGTGTGCCGACCCCTAGTCGGGAGCACCTGTGCCCATTTGTTTCCTGGCGTCCCTCCTCACCAGATTTCCAATAGAAATCAATGAGGACCAATGGTATTCGGAAGGTCTGAAGGCGGAGATGCCGCCTGCTTAGGGTTCTCGGGCTGCCTTCCGCAGGGAAAGTAGACTCTGCTCCTTGGCTGGTGCCGACGCAGCACCGCTGACCTGCCGCCCAGCTGGCCGGCCGTGTGGCTCCCAGGGGACAGCAGTTGGGTTTCTGCTCTCCTGGGAGGTTCTCTAAGAGGTTTTCTCTGCACTGGAAACCAGCAGACCAGCCCTGGATACACAGGCCGTCCATGAGCGCTCCTGACCACCTTGTGGCCCCTGGGACGTGATTGTGAGCTCATCAGTGACACTGCCATGGCTGTGTTTGAGTGTTTCTCTCTGGGCACCTCACCCCCCACAGGAGAGGAGTGGGTCTAGAACCTCAGGGTGACCCTGTTTCTGCAGGATACACTCAGGGCTGAGGCGCTGCTGGGACCCCATGCAGAGGGGACTGCAGTTAGGAAGCCGGCTGGCTGGCATGGATGCCCCGCCCAGAGCCCCAGGCCAGCAGTGTGCCCTGATGCACAAATCAGAGACACTTGGCTGCGTGGGGGCCCAGAGCCTCCAGACCATGAATGTGGGCCTCTTGGGGCCGGCTCTGACCCCAGAGTGCTTGCTGGGAACATCAAGCTCCAGTAGAGATGTGACATTTTAAAGAGATTTGACTGAATTAGGATTTGAAAGAGTCATGTTTTCATAGTAAACGCCTAAATAGAAAGAACTGGAGAGCATGAAGGTTGCTGCTCTGTGGGGAGAGGACTGGCGCTCCAAGGATCGGGAGTGGACACTCCAAGATGCTGTCGGGACCCCAGCTTCATGAGACCACAGAGCAGGCCTTGGCTGCTAGGACAGAGCGGCTGTTGATGATTTGGGAAGAGTGGGTCACGTGGAATATTCCTGGTGGGATGGACGGGACGTGGCCATAGCTGTGGTCTCCAGGAGCACGCCTGTGTCATCACTGCGAGAACACTGCAACCTCTGGTAAACTTCACCTGGGGGCAGGGGACACAGGGAAGAGGCGGCCCCCCAAATACCAGCCTCCAGCCCAGCCTCCCCTGTCAGCTTCTAGCTGGCATCGAAAGTCCATCCCAGACTGATGCAAACCTGACCCCCGACCTTCCTCCCCAAACCTATTACCTTGGGGACAGCAGCTTTTTCCCTTGGTTTGGGCCCCAAAACACAGTCCACCCTTGCCTTCGGACCTCCACCCACACCAAAACTTGACCTTGACACTGTGTTTGGGGTCCTGCTGTTCCCTCAGCAGCTGTGGAGCCGGGATGGCGCAGAGGCCTTCTGCTGAACCCCAGCCCCTCGTGCTGCTCTCAGTGCTGCAGCCAGCCTCATCCTGGGGACCCAGCGCACATGGATGTGCTCTGGTCCACCCCAGAGGACCTCCCTGCCTTTCCCACCAGTAACCAGCTCACTTATCTCTTGCTCCTCCCCTCATCCTTGACCTGCAGCCTGTCTCCCACTACCGGGCCACCCTGTCTCCTCTGCTAGACGCTGTGGCTACCCCACGCCTCTGGGCCTCCACCCCAACCCCTTCTGCTTTTACTTCCATAACTGTCAGCTGCAGGGCAGGGACCTCTATTCCTGGGCATGTCCCAGGTGCCTATTTGGGGCTGGCACGTGCTCTGTGGATGTTTGCATTGTGGCCTCAGGGACAGGCAGCCCTAAGGTCCTCGGCCTGGTGGAGGAGCTACAGCGGAGCATGCCAGGGATAGAACAGGCCAGGTGCAAAAGGTCAGAGGAGGGGCCTTTGAGCTGGACCTTGACAGAGGCACTCCCTGAGGTGCTCGGGTTGTGGAAGGGCCCTGCGGGGCCAAGACACAGTCCTGCCCCGGTGCAGCATGAGGCCTTTCTACTGCTGGAATGCCAAGAGCTGGGTGTGGTAGGGCCCACGTTCCAGGAGGCCCAGTGCAGCCCTTTCTCTTCTTGACTTGGCAGCCGGCATCTGAACATCAGGCAGAGGCCCCGACGGAGGGTTAAAAATTCCTAGGGCTGGGCCATCTCTGGCCCCACAATCAAAGTGTGTTAGCCAGCCTAGTGCTCTAACATAGGGTACAGTTAGAATGTACAGCGTTCGGCAGTTTTAATGACCTTTGGATGTTAGACTTAATCGTTTATAGTCACATATATGCACGTATACATATGCATGTATCTGTGTGTTAACCAGCTGCACCCCTGGCGGTGATATCAGAACAATAATTTCATCACAAAACCAGTAATAAGCTTCAATAATAGATGTTGATGTTTGAAAAGTGAATTTTTTCCTCAGAAAGAATAACATGACGCCTGGGTGGCTCAGATGGTTAAGCGTCTGCCTTCAGCTCAGGTCAAGATCTCAGAGTCCTGGGATTGAGCCCCATGTCGGGCTCCCTGCTCAGCAGGGAGTCTGCTTCTCCCTCTGCCTCTTCCTCACCACATCCTCCCCCGCCTCTTGTGCCTGTGTGCTCTCTCTCTCTCTCTCAAAATGAATACAATCTTTAAAAAAAGGGAATAACAAAATGAGAAAAACATGTGAGGGAGATCCAACTGGGTTTATATTTTTACTCAGAAGGAAATCCCTTCAGGAATTACGGATGAAAAGTGCATGATGATGTGAACTGGAGCAGAAGAAAGTGAGTGTTGTGAACGTTAGTGACGGACGTGACGGACACACGCTCATACGGTCTGTGCTTCTTGCAGAGCACGGCAGCAGATGAGGCCTATTTCATAGCGAAGGAGATTCTCGCTACAGAACGAACATACCTGAAGGATTTAGAAGTTCTCACTGTGGTATGAAACCTAAGTCCTTTATTACTTTGTCTTTTTTAATACTTCGTAAATCTAAACCAGAGCTAGAGGATCTCTCCTGAGAAGGAGCTCTTGACCGTCATGAGACGTACATGTTTATGGTCTGTTAAATATATTTGCCTTAAAGCATATCTAAGATCAGAATATTTCATCCAATTTTTTTATAAAACTAGAAGTATCCATTTGAATCTTTTCCCCCAGAATTGTTTTCTTCTATTGTGAAAACGGGTGGTCAGCCAAGAGGATAGCTGTAGCACTGAGTGAGCTGTCCCAGTGGGGACTCTGGGGTCAGTGCTGGGTGTCCTATGGCTACAGACCTTCAGGGGCAAGGTCCCTCGGTCACCCTGACTCTT
The DNA here is from genome assembly GCF_003265705.2 of Callorhinus ursinus. NCBI lineage: Eukaryota > Metazoa > Chordata > Mammalia > Carnivora > Otariidae > Callorhinus > Callorhinus ursinus. The sequence continues at coordinate 1,025,384 of NW_027397158.1, read as the reverse complement.
CCTGCAGTGGTTCCGCAGTGCTGTGGTCAAGGAGGATGCCATGCCTGCAGACCTGATGACCCTGCTCTTCTCCAACATAGACCCCATCTATGAGTTCCACAGAGGCTTCCTGCGTGAGGTGGAGCAGAGGCTGACGCTCTGGTAACACCCTGCACGCACAGGCGGCCCCTACGCTGGACCCCCACATGGGCAGCTCTACCCTGTCACTATCCCTGTTCTCAGGAACTTCCCAGCTTCAGAAACTAATTCACAAGAACCATTGTTTCATTGAAGTAAATTTTTTAACTTGTGGGAGGAGTAAACCTGTAACAGCCACTTTTATTCATCCTATTCCAGAAGAGAAAATGAAAGAAGTAAGTTAAAAGTAGATGATCCCCCCCCTTTTTTTTGGCTGATTACCATCTTTTAGAGAATGGTCAAATTATCATTTCTGTCAAATGTGGGCCTTCCACCTCAAGCATCTCATTGCCATTCTGCCTATGACTAGTACAGCCAGTCACACAAGCACCCATCGACATACGGCGCACAAGCTTTAACAACATTTTGACCATATTTGTCCATTTCTGCTCCAGGGAAGGGTCTTCCAGCACCCGTGCCACAGGTGGTCATCAACGAATTGGGGACATCCTGCTCAGGAACATGCATCAGTTAAAGGTAGCATGGGTTGGTATGATGACTCCACCCCTAGCAACTGACAGTGCAACTTCAGTGTTGTCCCCAGGATGGCTTTCCCCTCAGGACAGCATCGCCCCCAGGATAGCATTCCCCTCAAAACAGTTTTCTCCTCAGGACACTGTTTCCCTCAGGACAGCATTCCCTTCAGGACAACATTCCCCTCAGAGCAGTTTTCTCCCCAGGACAGCATTCCCCTCAGGAC
>NW_027397158.1:995861-1024497 GCF_003265705.2 Callorhinus ursinus | reverse complement strand
TCTCCCCAGGACAGCATTCCCCTCAGGAGTTCATTCCCTTCAGGACAGCATTCCCCTCAGAGCAGTTTTTTCCTCAGGATAGCATCCCACTCCAGACAGCATTGCCTTGAGGATAGCATTCCCCTCAGAGCAGTTTTCTCCCCAGGTCAGTGTCCCCCACAGGACAGCATTCCCCACAGGACACTGTCCCCTCCAGGTCAACATTCCCCTTAGAGCAGTTTTCTCCTCAGGACAGTGTCCCCCTCAGGACAAGTTCCCCCTGAGGACAGCGTGACCCTCAGAGCAGTTTTCTCCTTAGGACAGGATCCCCGTCCCAACAGCATTCCCCCAAGGACAGCATTCCCTTCAGCTCAGCGTTCCCCTCAGGTGTCTGTTCCCATCAGGACAGCTTTTTCCTCAGGACTGCCTTTCCATTAAGACTGCAAACTGTCAGGACAGTCCCCTCAGTTGAACCTCCCCCTCAGGACAGCATGAGAGGTTGTAGGTGCTACGGGCTGACTGCTGATCTGTGATCCACAATGGGACGTCAGCCCCCGCCTTACCAGTCCGTATGCACTTGTTGCCCCCCTTGCTGAGCTCACCAGCCTGCAGTGGGATGTGCAGAGCCCGTCTAGGCTGGCGTTGGGGTTTCTGTCCATATACCTGCTGGCTCATAATTCAGGTTTTTTTCCTCAGAGGTGATAGGGCTCTCTCAAGTAAAGTGCCAAGGAAAGTACAAACAGAATGTTTGTCAGCGACATGGCAGAAGCAAGATGTCTTCTCATTAGGACCAGTTGTCACATGTGTTGAAAACAATGGGGCCAGCTGTGATTTCACTGTTCAGGGGTCTTACTCTGGCTAAACAGACCTGGGACAGGCCTGCCCCACCTGTGTGTTCATCCTGGGGCAGCCCTGCGGGGCATCCTGCCCAGAGACTCAACCCCACTCGCACTTCTCTGGGTTCCCAAGCCCTCATGGCCACTCGGTAGAGTGGCTGCCACCCCCAGCCGAGGCCTGTTGCACCTTCTACCCAATCCAGCCAGACTTCTGACTTACTCATAGGCCCCATTCCATTCCTAGAAACCCAAAGGCCCCACAAGATCACTCAGTTGTGTCTTCAGAGAGCCCTGCTCAGGGCCCCCTTTCTTAACCTGAGATTTTTTTTTGTTTTCTCAGCCAGGTGGTAAATTAGTCATTTCTATCTATTCCAAAAGCACTTGCACAAATTTAAAAATTCACACAAACCTCTTTGAGGACATCATACCACAGATGTTATGTTCAGTAATATTAGTAAAACAAATTGATTTCATATTAAAACCTTCCAGGAGGTAAGGAGGGATTGGTTGGGTTTAATATCTGTATAATATCAGAATCCATACACATGTGTTCTTGGATTCGTGCTGTACAAATGCTGGGACTGATGATTCCCTCTCCGATAACTGGGTCAAACACCCGCTCTGCTCTGCATGTAGGTGGGGGACGTGCAGCCTCTGCAAGGGCTGAGGGCAGAGCCAGAGCATGATTTGGTTACTCCCCACCGAGCACCGCTCACCGGGTCCTGTGAGGCAGGTTCCAGCCCTCTCAACGTCAGCCCTTCGTCTGTCAAGTGGGGATAAAGGCCTGTGTGCACCCAGCACGTGGGGTGGTCACTGGCTGTGGGTGAGCCCCGCCCTCCCGTCTCACACCTGCTGGGCCGTTCTTTTCTGTCCGGCCCCGTTGGGGGTTCCGGCCAGTGTGTGACCTCCACGCTGGGAAGGCTGTCCAGCGGCTTGCCAGCCGGCCCCCCTCTCCCACGTCTCCCATCCTAAAGTCCCCCCCCTTGTGCCTCCACAGGAGTTTACCAGCTACTTCCAAAGGCATGATGAAGTCCTGACAGAACTGGAAAAGGCCACCAAACGCTTTAAGAAGCTAGAGACAGTGTACAAAGAGTTTGAGCTCCAGAAGGTCTGCTACTTGCCCCTCAACTCCTTCCTGCTGAAGCCCATCCAGCGGCTGGTGCACTACCGCCTGCTCCTGAGCCGGCTGTGTGGGCACTACGCGCCTGCGCACCCTGACTACGCCGACTGCTGCGGTGAGTGTGGGAGCTGGGCCCCTGCCGCCCCCCCCCCCCGGGGCTGCCCTGGCCGCGTGGTTAGGAGCCTGGGGGGCCAAGGGCTGGGAGCCAGCGTCGCCTCGGTGCTGGGGCCCGCCAGGGCTACCAGGTAGGACCTGAAGGCTTTGGCTTCCTTACGTGGGAAGTACAGCGTGTGAGGCCTCACCCCAGAAGGGCCCAGTACCACGGTGGTCAGGGCTGGCCTCGGCCCTCCCCTCCCCTCCCGCTGGTGGAGGGAGCGGGTCTGTGCCTGTCCTCTGGCTCTACCACTCCAGGGCAAGGCCCCTCTCGGCGGCACATCTGCCGTGTAGGGAAGGACTCTGGTCACCTTGGAAGGGAGTGGCCTTCTACTCCGAGGGGCCCTCCACAGCACCCCCTACCCCCCCCCCCCGCCACCCAGTGCACTGGGGGTAGAGAGCAGCTCTCAGAGTGACCTGCCGCTGTGGGCGTTTCTGTCCTCAAAAGCTTGGCTCTAAAACAACCATTTGGGTCACAACGGCCTGTTAGAAGTTTCTGATCTAGATGGACTTGGTCATTTTTTGTGTTAAAGAGACAAAGGAATAAACCCTGACCTTTTAAGCCTCCAGAGGATTTCTAGTTGTGTACATCTAGTGCCAGAGGTTTTTACAAGTAAGTCTACCACTGTCATTAAAAGATGAAAGATGACTTAGCTTTTCCTTCTAGCTGGTCTCCCCTAAAGGGGAGAAATAAGATGCTTTCTGATGGGTCATATGACATCTTCCTTTCTCATCATTTTAAAAGCAAGTGTTTTCTGTTTGCTAAGTAAGAGGAAGGATAAAATTGTCAGAAATACTTCCAGGCATTTTAAGGGATATCTGAAGTGTGGGGCATTTATAAACCTCCCGCTGGTGGCGCGGTGGGTGCTACAGGCCGAGGGGAGGCGCGGGGACGGGGGGGCGTCAGTGCGAGCGGAGAAGGCTGGGCCCGCTTGCCTCTGGGGGCTCCTCCTTAGTAGGACCCAGCCTGTAGGCTGACGCAAGACCCCAGCGAGGGTGCATTTCTGAACGTGCTGTGAACTGTGAACACAACAGAGGGTTGATAACTCAACAGCCTAGATGGGTTTGCTGCAGAGCCTGGCTGCCTCCAAGCCCTGGGAAAGCCACCAATGGGGGCCCCTTCCCACCTGCTCCCCTACCCCTAGGCTTCAGGGAAAGCTTGAGTTTGAACCTACTGGGCAAAAGGGGGTACCTTTAGGTTGGGGCTTTGAGGAGGTGGCTTTGCATCATTGTTTTATCCTTAGTTCAGTGTTTCCCAGGGGCAGTGCCTGGCGCAGGCCAGGTGCCAAGCGTGTTGATGATCCTTCAACAGGACGTTGGATCTGTGGAGACCCAGGTGCAGGTGGGCCTGGGGACATCAGTCTGGCATCAGGTGGGGAGTGCATCTCCAGCTTCCAGCAGCTTCCAGTGCCAGTGCTGGGGCAGTGCGAGCCCATGTGGCAACCAAGACCTCCGGCCCCACGCTCCACGCACATGTGGTGGCTGAGTGGTGCGGGGTGCTGTCCGAGGCAGACACAGGCTAGGCAGCCCGTGGTGGACAAGCAGAGCAAAGCGAGGTCTGCCTGACCTCGTGTCCAGACTTGAGCCGGGCCCTGAAGGACAGCAAGGCCAGGTGTGGCAGGAGCTCAGGAGTGTTCCCAGAGCCGACCCTGGGTGTCAGCCCTGTGGGAGCATCCCTGGGGCTCTTACAGTGGTCCACCTTATGGAGGAATAACTCGCCATAGCATGTGCTTTCTTATCTTTCTCCTCTTAAAGCCGTGAGGCAGGTGTCCTCACCCCACTGGGGGCAACCAACTTGCGGGGGCGGAGCCGAGGGGCAGACGTTTCCTGCTGCGCCTCTTGGGACAACCAGGCACTGTGGCCAGGGTGTCAGTGGGGGTCCTGGCCGGAAGACAGCAGGTTCTCTGATGTGGTCATTGTGCTCCGGCTGAGCAGCTGACCCCAGTGTGGCCTGGTCAGGACCGCGCAGACCACTCTCCATGCCTGTGTTCCGCCTGCATGAGTTCCCTTTCTGATTAGAAACCTTCATATCTGTACTGGCACTGTAAGATCAGCACCTGTTCCTCCATTCGAGGAGAAAAGTACAAATGTTTTAAAGATGCAAATTATTTAGCCTCTAAACTACAGTCGGCAATTCTCCCAAAAGAATACTGCTGCGCCCAGAACATGAGTTCTTCACAAAGACTGTTCTCTTTTTACCGAGCTTGAGTGTCAGCTAGTCCACCGTTTGGGCTGAATAAGTCCAAGTTTCGGGTCAACTGCGGGGGCCCCCACTTGCTGCACTGGCAGCTGAAAACCAAGGGTGGCAGTCCTGTGAGGAGCTGGGAGTAGAACGTTCCTTGAATTAAACCTGCCTTTTAAAATGCGAGTTCCTGTCCCAAAGGAGTGAGTGGGGGGGATTCCATCTGTGCCCACCTGCCTGGGCACCTATACTGAGGGGTCTCTCCCCACAGATGCCCTCCAGGCCATCACAGAGGTGACCTCCACACTCCAGCACAGCCTCGCCCGGCTGGAAAACCTCCAGAAACTCACAGAGCTGCAGCGCGACTTGGTTGGCGTAGAGAATCTCATCACTCCCGGCAGGGTGAGTGACTTTGAGAAAGGTTTTTGAGGTGCTCACTTCATTGTTTTGTTTTGTTTTTAATTCCAGTATAGTTAACATACAGTGTTCTCTGAGTTTCAGGTGTAAACTCTAGCGGTTCAGCAATGCTGTACGTGACTCAGTGCTCATCACGCTAAGTGTGCTCTGATGGTCATCACCTGTCTCACCCACCCCCCACCTGCCTCCCCTCATAACCATCGGTGTGTTCTCTACAGTTCAGGGTCTGTTTCTTGGTTTGCCTCTTTTTTCCCTTTGTTCATTTGTTTTGTTTCTTAAATTCCACAAAGAGTGAAATCATATGGTATTTGTCTTTCTCTGGCTGGCATATATTTCACTTGGTATCATACTCTAGATCCATCCATGTTGATGCAAATAGCAAGATTTCATTCTTTTCTATGGCTGGATAATATTCCATTGTACACACACCACACCTTCCTTAGCCATTCATTTGTCCATGGACACTTGGGTTGCTTCCATGTTTTTGCTATTGTAAATAATGCTGCGGTAAACGTAGGGGTGCATGTATCTTTTCAAATTAGTGTTTTCTTTTTCTTTGGGTAAATACCTAGTAGTGTGATCACTGGATCATGTGGTAATTCTATTTTAACTTTTTGAGGACCCTCCGTACTGTTTTCCAGAGTGGCTGCACCAGTTTGCATTCCTACAACCTCGCCAACAGGTTGTTTCTTGTGTTTTAAAGTCGTCCTAACAGGTGTGACATGGTATCTTGTTGTGGTTTCCATTTGAATTTCCCTGATGATGAGTGATGTTGAGCACCTTTTCATGTTTTTGTTGGCCATCTGTAGGTTTTCTTTGGAGAAATGTCTGTTCATATCCTCTGGCCATTTTTAATTGGCTTATTTCGTTTTGTGGTGTTAAGTTGTGTAAGTTCTTTGTGTATTTTGAATATTAACCTTTTATCAGATATGTCATTTGCAAATACCTTCTCCCATTCAGTAGGTTATCTTTGTGTTTTGTTGATTGTTTCCTTTGCTGTGCAAAAACTTATTTTGATGAAGTCCCAATAGTTTATTTTTGCTTCTGTTTCCCTTGCCTCAAGAGAGATATCTAGAAAACTGCGAAGGCTGACATCAGAGAAGTTACAGCCTGCATTTTCTTCTAGGATTTTTATGGTTTCAGGTCTCACATTTAGGTCTTTAATACATATTGAATTTATTTGCTTGTATGGTGTGAGAAAGTGGTCCAGTTTCATTCTTTTGCATGTAGCTGTCCACTTCTCCCAGCACCGTTTGTTGAAGAGACCATCTTTTCCCCATTGCATATTCTTGCTTCCATTGTTAAAAATTAATTGACCATATAATAGTGGGTTTATTTCTGTGTTTCGTTGATTTGTGTGTCTGTTTTTGTGCCAGTACCATGCTGTCTTGATGACGACAGCTTTGTAGTATAGCTTGAACTCTGGGGTTGTGATGCCTTGTTCTTTTTCATTTCACTGCATGTAATTGAGTTGTAAGTCACATAGCACAGAACCCACTGTGCAGTCCAGTGGTCTTTAGTATATCCACAAGGTTGTGCCATCATCAACAGTAAATCCAGGACATTTGCATCCCCCCAACAAGAAAAGCTGTACCTGTTAAGTCACTCCCCACCCCCTCCCCAGTCTATGGCAGCTACTCATCCACTCTTGGCGGCTTTGCCTCTCCTGGACATTTCCTATAAATGGAATCATTATGTGGCCTTTTGTGTCTGGCTTCTTTCGCTGAGCCTCCTGTCTCCCAGGTTCTTGCTGTAGTAGGTCAGCACCTCCTTTCAGTGACTGCATCAGTCCCAGTCCCTGCACGCATCGCACTCTGTCTGCTCGTCTGCTGTACACTCGGGTTGTTTCCCTTTTGTGGTGATTGGGGAATAATGCTGCTGTGCACGTTTGTGCACAGGTCCTTGTGTGACCGTGTGCTTTCAGTTCTCCTGGGTAGAACCTAGGAGTGGAGCTGCTGGGTCACATGGTAACTGTGTTTCACATTTTGAGAAGCTGCCGGTTTTCCAGTTACTGGGCAATTTTACATTCCTACCAGGAGTGTGTTAGGGATCTGGTTTCTCCATATCTTATCTTTTTGATTCTAGCCATCATGGTGGTATGTAATGGTGTCTCATTATGTGTGTGATTTCCATTTCTCAGGTGGCTAGTGTCAGGTTTCTTGTCATGTGTTTATTAGCCACTTGTGTGCCTTCTTTGGAGAAATGCCTATTCAGATCCTTTGCCTACCTTTTAATTGGGTTGTCTTTTTGCTGCTGAGTTGTGAGATTCTTTATCTATTCTGGACCCCAGACACTTAATAGGATTTGCAAATATGTCCTTCCATTTTGTGGGTGGTTTCTTCATTTTCTCAATGGTATCATTTACAACACAGAAGGTTTTTTTATTTTTATGAAGTCAAATTTACCTGTTTTCTCTTGGGTGGCTTGTGCTTTGTCACAGATGAGACACCACTGCCCGGTCCACAGTATGACAATCTACCTCTATGTTTTCTTCTAGAAACTTCCTGTGTTTCAGCTCTTACGTTTAGATTTGATGGTTTTGTAATTCATTTTTGTGTGGTGTGAGGTCGGGGTCCCACTTCATTTTTTTCCTTGTGAATATCCAGCGCCATTTGCCAAACTGTCCATAGACACAGATGGGCAAGTTTAATTTTGAACTCTCAGTCCTATTCCATGGTCTACATATCTACACTGCCTACTTTGTCACTAATGCCTTTTTGAACTCAGTACTGTCAACAGAAGAAACCATTTTATGGGTTGCATGAAGATGTTTCCTGTCTCAACACAAACATACGTGTAGTAGAGTGTGGCTGTGTTAGTCATGTTTCCATGTTAGCCTTGTTAGAAGGTACAGAGAATGTGGGGTCACAAGCTCAAAGAAATGAACTACACTAAAATGTACAGGAAGGTTCTGATCTCCTCGAATTAGGGCTTTGGTTGGGTGCCAGGATAGCTCCGTTTCCTTTCCGTCCTTGACCACGGGGCTCTGAGTGGAGCTGTTGGCTGGGAGCTTCTGGAGGTCCGTAGGGCTCTCGGTACAGCTGGTTTCTCGTCGTGCCCCCCCCCCCCCCCGCGTGTGTTACAGATGGCGGCCCCTGGGAATCATCACTGAGGGGTAAGGGGAGTAGCCACAGAGCAGGGGTCGGGGTGGGCTCTGTGTGTGGCCTGGACAGGTTACTCCACGTCTGTGACATAGAGGGTCTTGGGGCAACAAGGGGACTGATGTCAGCTGCTTGGCCCAGTGCCTTGCATGAAGTAGTTGGTGTGCGAACACTTGCTGCCATAGTTGTTGTTTTTAGCCGAACTCTCTAAAGTCCGAACCCAGGGCTGCCGGTCTCCTTGTTAAATATGTGTGTCAGTCACAGACAGAAACCACACTAGTTAATGTGAGCAGAGGACTTTAAGAACAAGGGTTGTTCACTAGGAAGAAAGTTGATAACGAGGTATCAAAGGGTAAGAAGAACTGGGAAATATCTAAGAGGCAGAATGCAGGTGCTGCCAAGGGCGGGCCCACGGTGTGGCGGGGGCGGGGTTTGAGGGAAGAACACCCACAGGCCTGGGACACGCTCCCCTGGAGAAGGGGCTGCTGCCCAGCTGGTCCTGGGGCCTGGGGGTTGAGGGGGTCGGGTGGTGGAGCTGGCTCTGTGGGGGCAGGAACCCCTGCAAATAGGGTTTGTGGCCGCAGGAAGAGGCAGGGGCTACCCACTCGCCCTCTGCCAAAGAGCAGGGCGGGGAAGGTGGGTCTGACGTCAAAGCCGCAGAAGCCTGGAGCTCAGAATCACACTCAGAATCGGGCCCAGCCCATCCTGCGGTGCAGGCGCCATGCCAGGGCACGCCCTGCTCATCTCCTTTTGTCCACAAGGCTCCTATGAAGTTCACCTCTCTGTGCCTTCACTCAGTCCATTTGAGGGCTGGGGTCTTCTGGCAAGTTCTCAGGGTGTGAAGCTCACGCTCCTGCTTATCTGAAAGGACCAACAGATCGGCAGGAGAATATCTGGAAATCGTTCAAACCAGAATTCTTCAGACACTTCCCGCCATTGGCGCAGGCAGTTAGGGGCCTGTTTTGACATCTGCGCCTTCAGGGGTGTATGTGTGGGCCTGGGCGGCGGCGCTCCAGCACCAACGGGGACGTGGGAGGCATCCCCAAGTCCTGGCGGTACCATCAGGCCCTGGTGGGAGAGGCAGAACCTTCTCCTCTCCCTCTGTGGCTCCTGCTGGAGCTCCAGCCCCACCAGTGTCTCATCACTTCAGGTTGGAAACCTTTGTGGTTTCAGGAACCCTCTCTCCCCGTGCCAATGCCAGGGTGGCAGCTGACGCTCATTACCTGTCAGCATTTGATGAGAACCAGGTGTGCCATCCTCCGGCTGCTCTGGCCCAGTGTTTCTTCAAAGCTGAACTCAGAGATCATGCCTAAGCCTTCCAGGAGCTTCCCCTCAATAAGAACAATACCGTTTGCCTTACTGGCCCTCAGCATAGCCAGCCTGTGGCGAGATGGGGCCACAGGTGCTCAGCAGACAGTCTGGGGACTGACATGGGATGGCCAAGCAAGCAGGCAGGAGGGAAGAGGTTGGAAAGACGTGGAGGGTCCTGGGCAGGAGGGCGCCGTCAAAGGGCCTGTGAGGGGCTCGGAGAAGCATGAACAGTGACACCAGCCTGTCCCTCAGCCCCGCCAGCACACCACCCGTGGAAGCGGCCTGGGACTGGCACCAAAGGACCTCCTCTCTCTCTCTCAGGAGTTTATCCGCGAGGGCTGCCTTCACAAGCTCACCAAGAAGGGCCTGCAGCAGAGGATGTTCTTTCTGGTAGGTGGGATGGGTGTGGTTCTGTTAGGGGAGCCAATGCTGTGGTCCAGGCGAGCAGCCCCAAGTCAGACAGGAGCCAGGTGAGGACCGCAGAAAACACTCCCAGCGAGGTGCCTTCCTCACTGGGTATTCTGGGCACCTGTCTGCCGGACCCTCAGAAAGCCAGAAGATAGCAAGTCCAAGTCCCTGTTGCTGCAGGAATGTTATGCTGAGCATTGCTTTGTCATGGAGAGCCGAGGCCCTCCCAGTGAGGACCCTCGATCCCTTCCTCCTGCCGGTTAGTCGACTCAGGCCGGAGCCATCCTGGCTGAGGGGTAACGGGAGGACCAGCCAGAACTCCCCACTGCCTTAGCTGGCGGGTGCTGGGCACTGGCCCAAGAGACCTGCTGACTCATGGGGTAACTAGCTACCTCTTGTCAAAATAATTTAACTTTTTAAAAAATATTTATTTGAGCGAGAGAGAGAAAGCATGGAGGGGAAGGGCAGAGGGAGAGGGAGAGAGAAACTTAAGCAGACTCCAACCTGAGCGCAGAAGCCAACATGGGGCTCGATCTCACGACCCTGAGATCACAACCTGAGCTGAAACCAATGACTATTAGACATTGAAACTTGTCACTTGTTTTTAAACTTTTGTGTAATAAAGCCTCCCGTCTCAGTTCTCAGATATGCTGCTGTACACAAGCAAAGGTGTCACGGGCACCAGCCACTTCCGGATCCGGGGCCTCCTTCCCCTCCGCGGCATGCTGGTGAGTGCTCGGCCGCCACGCTGGTTATTCTCAGGCCGTCGTGGTTACTGTTCTTGGTGCTCCACGGGCCCTGCCTGCAGCCTCAGCCCCTGAGGACAAGGCCCCGGCTCACATGTCCACCTCCCCTGGGGAGCCTGGCCCTTCAGTAGGAGGCGCAATGAAAGACCCCAGTTGGGTGCTTAGGGGGGTGGAGCTGACACAGCCTCTGAAAGAGAAACCTGAACCACTAATTCTAAAGACTATAGAGTCTTTCTCTGTTCTTGTGCTTTTGTCTCATAAGAGCAACTGTGTTCCCTTTCTGTCACCCTAACTAGTTGTCTCACACACGTGCATGTGCACACGCACACCTTCAAAGTGGCAAGACAGCGCCACGGACAAGTGAGGAAGGCTGCAGTTCGGGGCTGGGCTCGGGTCTCCCCTCCGCGTTGTGTGAGCTGCCAGGGGGGAAAGGTCCCATTCCACCCATGCGCCGCCATAGCAGGCCTGGGCCATCGATGACCCTGTTGCACAGCGAGCCCGCTGTCCATGCCACATACCTGTCACACGTCCACATCACAGGTTCGACAGGACGCTTCATGTCGTCTCTGACGAGCCCTTTGTTTTAATGTGACCCAGTTCCTCAGCCTTACCCTTGTGCTCAGTGCTTTTCGTGGCCTGACAAAGACCCTGCTTGAAGGTTACAGAGAAAACTCCTACACACACATTGACTCATTCTCCATTCGCCCTTGAGTGTAGACCTGCACTCAGCCTGGAACCCATCTTTGGGAACAGTAAAGACAGGAGGCCAAGTTCAGGTTTTTGACAGGAAGCCCCTGGTCAAGGTGTCCATGGGTGGGGGGTCAGACCCCACTCTGCTCTGTTACATTTGGCCAGTCTGCCTCAGTTTCTACTGCCTTCTTCAAGGGTACCTTCCGTGCTCGGCCCTCCATGGTCCTCGGCACTATCCCTCCTTCCACCGGGCACCTGAGCCTTCGGCAGGCGTAACATTTGGTTCAGCTTTTTTAACCCTCAGCAAAAAGGGGGCCTGTTTGAATGACCACATCTGCCATCACCAGAAGCACACCCCATCTGTTCTAAAGTATACTTTTAAAAATACTTTCATCATAGAAAAAAACTGAAAATATAAAATAAAAATCACTCATGACTGGACCACCTAGTAATACACACTGTGGGCATTTTGCGACACGCCCTTCGGTCTTCGGAGGCAACTGATATTCCTAGCGGCCACGCAGTTCGTCACTAACGTCTCCTGCGCTTGTAACCCAGGAGCTCTGGATTCATTTCGAGATGAGCAGTAGGCTGGCAAGCCAGACTCCGGCTTTCCTATTTCCCTACACTGGACATTTTGGCTCCATTCAGTTTTTCAGAATTAAGAAATGACACCATTGGATCTCTTTCGACACATCCTTGCCTACGCCTAAAACATACTGTTTGAGCAGTGGGTACACAGCTTTTGAGGCTCTGAACAGGACCGTGAGTCACTGCTGCAGCACCTGCTCCAGCCGACCTTCCCATTCGGTGCATCTGAACCTGTCTTCCCACAGCCTGGGGTGGGGGAGCACAGGGCGTTCACCCCTCGCCCTCTGCAGTTTGGTGAGGAGGGCACGGCCCTTGGCGGTCAGTGAGGCTGACAGAGTCCGTGTCTCCTGGAGTCTGGGGCCTCCCCCTGGGGTGGCACCCCGGGCGTGTCTGTCACTCTGGTCTCTATTTGTGGCATGTTTACAGACACCAGCCTGCTCAGGGGTCCCAGATACTTTCTCCAGTTTGTAGTTCTTTTTTATGTTTCCTGCAGTTTGGTTTTATTTGTAGAATTGAAACCCCCCTGGGCAGACACTGTTGTCTTACTCCTGGGACGGCATCTGGCAGAGAGGGCCCAACAAATACCTGTTCAAGGAGGGAAATCAGACATCTCTGTAGTCCTCCGTCCAGCTTTTGAGTGCAGACTCCGAAGTCCTTCCCCACGCCAAGACCACATCGGCACCTTTGTCGTCTGACACATTTACAGTTTTGATTTTTCTTACTGCATAAACTGTCCCCACGCGTGTCTCTGGGTGGCTGGACTGGGCCGCACCACTTGCTTTCCCCCCGTCCGTGCAGCTGCCCTCCTCACGGCAACCGTTCCCGCCTTCACGCTTGCGGTTCTTTCTGGGCCTTCTGTCCCATCTCTGCGCCAGCGTCCGTCCACAGTCTTCTGAGTCGTGTGTTGTGTGGAAGAGTTGCTATGTGGATGAATAAGCATGTCCCTTACTCGTCCTTTTTAAAAAGTGCTTTGTGCTCTCAAGTATTTAATTCCTCAAAATAAACTTAGGAATCATTTGGACAAATTTCTTCCAAAAACAGCACTCAGATTCCTATTGAAATCACATTACACTTACGTGCTAACTCAGGGTAAGGGAAGACGAACATCTTGACCTTTTCTTGCCGGCCACTGCTCCCGCTCACTTCGGATCATGTGCGTCCCACAAGGCTCCGTGGTTGGCATCTCCTGGGCCCCGCGCAGGCCAACTGTCCATCCTGGGGCCGTCTGTAACTGGCTGGTCCCGGGGGGCAGACAGCTGGCCCTCATCCTGAATGCAGAGGGAAGGGCGACAGGTCTTGGCTTCAGAACGAGGACCTCTGTTGTGTTTACATCTTCCTCGTGTTTCTGACATATTATCAGAAATCACACGCTGGATTTTAGCAAAGGTGTGGGCAGCATGTAGAGATGTCCACCCCTCCCTGTGGACTCAAGGACGGGGTTGAAGCACCTTTGCATTCCTAGAACCTCACTTGGTCCTGGGACAATTTCCTGTCTGTGTTTTAGGCTGGGTTAGGTAGTATTTTATTTGGGAGTTATTTCAGTCACTTAACACTGAGATCAGTCGTGTGGGTTTTTCTTTGATTCTAACTGTTAGGTTTTGGTACCAGGTTTATAAAGTGAATTGTCCAATTCCCTTTTTAATAATGAAAATGCTCAATATTTTTTCCTGTGCTTGACTTTCAGCTAATAGTGCTGGACCCACCGGTGAGTAGTTGGGTGCCCTGTGGCCCACAGCTCACCCACCTGGGTGGCAGGTGCCATGGCGTGGGGATCCCTGTGCCTCCTGTAGCCCCTCGTAGTCAGCGTAGACTCGCACAGGGCTTCCACGGCACCTGTGTCATGCTGCAAGCACGGGTCCTGCCCACCCTGCGCTCGCTCCAAACGCTTGCCTCTTCTCCCGCCACAGGTTGAAGAAGGCGAGGCTGAACGGTCTGTTCCACATTGTTTCACCATTTGTGCAGTGCAGAAAACAGTCGTGGTGGCAGCCAGGTACGGGCTTTCCACGCCTGCCCCTGGTGGGCCCTGGGGTGGGGGCCCCCTCGAGCCCCACTTCAGTTACGTGGCCAGGGGAGAGCAGCTTCTCCTTGGGTGGGAAGCTTGCGACCATTGAGAATGTCCGTACAGAGCGGCCCCCGAGCCTCCGCTCACGGCACTTGACCAGGGGCGGCTTGTGCGGACCGGCAGTCTCCTGGGCACGCGCACTGAGGCACCCTCAAGTCCGGGGAAGGGCCTGCGGGGCAGCCACACCAGGGCCGTCTCACCTGCATCCTGTCTGCACAGCAGGGCTGTAACTTGGTAGCAGCCACTTTTCCCAAATCACGTCCGGTGGGGAGGAGGCCTGAGCCCAACGGTGAGCAGGCGGCTCAGTCTCTCCGCTATGGGAGCCGGGGGTCCCCGGCACCTTCCCCGGGGGGAGAGGCTGTCCTCCTCCTGGGTGGGCACCTGGCTCTCAGCTCCCACCCTGCCGTGTCCTGACTGATGTCCTGGCTGATGGCAGCGAGCACGGGACACGAGCGCCCCCCACAGCCTGGGCACCTGGACGGGAACCAGCAACCAACCCTGTATCTCGGCCCCAGAGGCTCCGAAGTCTTTGTTTCGGGCAGCAACCCCCCCTTACAGAAGCCCCCGTCGCAGCACTGAGGGGCTGCCTTCCCTGCTCTGCCGCCCCTGAGAGCTCCCAAGGGCACGCGGGCTGGGCCCCCCGCAGCATTCCCGACAGCCCCCCGGGGCCCACAGGACACAGGGCACTGCAGCCTTCTGTCTCGCTCTGAGGAGCTGGCACAGCAAGGAGGCCCTGGTGGCTCTGCTGAGCCGGCTCTGAGCCTCGGCCCTCCCCCCAGCACTCGCCTGGAAAAGGAGAAGTGGCTGTGTGACCTGAACACCGCCATCGACGCGGCCAAGAGCGGGAGTGACCAGTCCCTGGCGCTGCCGGGCGGCGTGGTGTGCGCTCCTCCCTACAGTGAGTTCTGGCCAAGTTGCCCCCCGTAGAGCCCCCTCCGCACCTGGGCAGGCTTCTCTACAAAGCCTCTTTCTTGTGAGAGCGTGAGTGGGGAGGAGGGGAGGGACACAGGGAGGAGCCGACTCCCCGCTGAGCAGGGGGCCCGACGTGGGGCTCCGTCTTACGACCCTGAGATCATGACCTGAGCCAAAGAGTCGGGCGCTCCGACTGAGGCACGCAGGCGCCCCTACAAACCCGTTTTCTTGGTCGCAGGCCTCCTGCTAGAGCCCGCGTGTTCTCCTTCCACGAGGCACGTTCTGGCCCCCCTGGGGTGGGAAGGGACCGGGAGGGACAGCGAGCTCCTCTGGCAGAAGCACGTCATGTGGGCCCTGGGCCGTCGGGCTCCTGGCCTCCCCGGGCCTAGCCCCTCTGCTGAGCACCAGACCAAGGGCACCCCAGGCCCTACGCGCCCCCTGCCCCCATCTCTGAGAGGGGTTGGCTCCTCCCCCAGGATCCTCTGAGGCGGCGGCTCTGGAGCAGGAGTCCGGAGATGCTCGTGGCTGCCACGGCACCCTGGAGGGGCAGGGCCAGCACCGGGCCAACACCACAGTGCACGTGTGCTGGTACCGGAACACCAGCGTCTCCAGAGCCGACCACAGCGCAGCTGTCGAGGTATGGCTGCCGCGGGCACCCTCTGCTTGTGCTGGCTAGTGGGCGGGGCTCGTGGGGGTCCCACGTGGCAGGGCTGGGACAGGCATACGTGGGAGCGCTCTCCTGCTCTGTCCCCTCGGGCGGGAAGCCAGGTAGGCAAGTCCCCTCTGGCAAAGCGGCCCAGGCGGCCACCAGGCTGCGGGCTGACCGTCCCCGTCAGGGCTGGTGCCAGCCCGTGAGACCAGCTCTGAGCCGCGTGTGCGGGAGGGTGCAGGGGGTAGGATCCCCGGGGTTCTCTGGAAAGGGCTCCTCTCACAGGGGCTGCTGCCTCCCCGCCATCACCTGGAGTAGCCGCTTTGGACTCCAGCCCTTCAGCCCTCAGGCTGCCTCCCACTCGAGGGGGGCGGTTTCGAGTTCCCGTCACACCCCGGGCAGAAGCAGCAGTGCCCGGTGAGGAAGCCTCCAGAGCCCTGGGCTGACGCGGCAGCTGGGGCCCAGCACGCAAGCAGGCCCCATGAGCCTGGGGACGGGCACAGTGGCAGGGCGCCCATCTGCCTTGCCCCGCAGGGAGGGCTATGAGCAGAGAGTGGGGTCACTGGCCACAGGGTGGCCATCCCTGGGTGAGGACTCCGGCCTCCTCACGGGCCGGGGCAGGGGAGCAGCTCACTCCTAACCCTGCTGGCGCGGACGCCACACTCAGGGCCGGGAGCTGGGGCGTCTTGTCAGAACTGCATTCACTTGGCTCTGTGTGGTCCGTGGTGGTCACGGCTGGAATCACTGAACGGGGAGAAGAAACGTAGTGTTCTATTTAGTGTCTGGGATTTCACTCTCCAGATTTTTAAACCTCCTTCCGTTAGACACACAGGCCGACAGGCCCAGAGCAGTGAGGTCACAGCCAGAGCAGAGGAAGGCCGCAGGGGCCGACGCTGCATTCTGGGGGAGCAGGTGCTACTCTGGGTGGAGTGTCCTAGGACACGGACCGGGTCCAGTGGCTTTTTCTCTTCCTGCAGAATCAGCTTTCAGGGTACCTGCTGAGAAAATTCAAGAACAGTAACGGCTGGCAGAAGCTCTGGGTGGTCTTTACCAATTTCTGTTTGTTCTTCTACAAAACTCATCAGGTACGGGTGCTTGGGGGGAGGGCCGGGGGGCCGGGGGCCGGGGGGGCTGTGCCTGTCGCTGGCAGACGACGCCCCTGCTAGCCGCGACACTTCCAGTTCAGAGGAGGGTGGTCTTCCGGCTCTTTGACCTGCTCCCCCAGGGAGGGCTCCCCAGGCCCCAGCGTAGTGAGAGCGGGCCATGAGGCTGGCTGGTGGGGACAGCACCTGCAAAGCCGCGTGCCACCTCGCAGGACGACTATCCCCTGGCCAGCCTCCCGCTGCTGGGCTACAGCGTGAGTGTCCCCAAGGAGGCTGATGGTGTCCACAAGCAGCATGTCTTCAAGCTCCAGTTCAAATCCCACGTCTACTTCTTCCGAGCTGAGAGCAAGTACACGTTTGGGAGGTAATCCTGGGGTCTGCCACCATCCCCTGGGGTCCCCTGCCGCTGAGCACGGCTTCCAGGGTTTCCACCTGTCCTTGCCTTGTCCCACTCACTCCATGTTTGGGGTTGTCCTCGGGAAGAAACTTGAGCACAAGGCCACGGGTATGACCAGAGCATCCCTTGACTCCCAAGTGAGTATCTTGCGAGCTTCTGATGGTCCCACCTCTGCTCCAGGTGGATGGAGGTGATCGAGAGAGCCGGCAGCTCACCTGGGAGGGCCAGGTGTCCCGAGGAAGAGGCATGAAGCAGCCCATCCTGCCCGACGAGGACAGAGCCAAGGAAGCAGAGCTGGGTCAGCACTTCCCCTGCAACTGCATGTCGCAGCGTCCCCAACACAGGATGGCGGGTGGGGTAGGACGGTGTGCAGGGGGAAGCCTCGGTGACCTCTGGGAGGGGCAGCACCGCCTCAGCCCCGTGGGCACCAGGAGGATCCCACATGCACGTGAAACTGCAGGCCCAGCTCGGGATGGAGCAAGCCCCGTGCTCATCCGCCCTCCCCTCTGCCTGAGCGGCACCTGCTGAGCACTGGCCTAGAGCAGGACCCCACGACACGTGCTGCACGGAGGCCCAGCAGAAGCCACTGTGGTGCCTGCCCCCGCAGACCTCTGCAGAAGGGGAAACCAAAGTTCCCCCAAGGGCCTCTAATTTATTAGTTCGCAGTGTTTCCCAACAAATTGGAAGTAAAGGGACATAAGCTGTTAGTTCATTCGTGCTCATGTGCTTGCGGTGCCAGATAAAGGGCTTCTCCCCGCACCCTGCGTGCAGCCCTGCCCTCTGCCGGCAGCCCCGCGGTCACCATGTGCCGGGACAAGGACTCAGAAGCCAGGAACCGGGCCCCACCCACCGCCAGCATCTCTCCAATTCAGGTCTTTATTCAAAGTGGCAGGAGCCTCTCCATATTCTATGAAAACTAACACCTTAACTTCAGAACATTTAGGGAAACGAAGTTCATTTTCTTTAAAAACAAAAACAAAACCAAAACCACACCACCACAACCAGTTCTGGCTGACTCGAGTACTTTGGAGACGCGGTACCTGATCCGACACCACCAGGCCAATCTATGACCGGCGTGGCCACCGTGGGCCCCTGGGCAGGGGAGGAGGCGGACGGGCCCAACAGTCCCCGCTCCTCAGTCCAGGGCGCCGCGGGGTTCGCCGCTCCGCTGCCGGGAAGGGGAGGAGGCTGTGACCCAGCAGCGAGGCCCACGTGGCCGCAGCAGCACAGGGGTTCCAAGTCCGCCCAGGCCTGACGAGCTCCGCACAAAGACCCTTCTCCCCACGCTCCACGAGCAGCCACGCCCTTCAGCGGGTTGACGTCAGGTGGTTTCTGCTGTGCGAAAACCTGCGGAGAAGAAGCCTGGCCTGGAGTGCAGACCGGGCGCGCCGCCGCCGCCGCCGCGGGGGAGTGGGCAGTGGGCGGCCGCACAGGGCGGGCCGCAGGCTCGGGGCTCCGGGGGCTCGCCCAGCAGGCGCCCTGCCCTCTGAATCGAGCCCGTGGGCACAGCCGCTAAAGGCAGGCAGACCGGAAGGTACGATGGGAGAGCGGGAGAGAGGCGCACAGCCTCGTCCCCAGTGTGAGGGCCTCACCTCTGCACCCGCTCCACCAGGTGAGCCATCAGCTTGTCCGAGATGCCAGGGCAGGACTCCTCAGCCAGGCTGAAGGCGTTCTCCAACTCCTCCAGCGCCCCCACGCCCCCGCCACTCTGCTTGTGCTTCTCCTTGAGCTGCCGAGAAACCCCCGTGCGCCTCAGCTGTGAGCTCCTGCCCGAGCACGGGGCCCTTGGCGGGGAGGCTCTCGCGAGAGGCTCGCCCCAAAGGCTCCCCAGCCCGTCCCCGGGGCCTGCATGTGTGGGACCCGGCGCACCGCACCTCCACCTGCACCAGAGACCTAGCAGTCCGTCCTCCACGAAGCCGGGAGGGGCTGGGTGCCACCAAGTCCCCGAGGCTCTGGTGAGGAATGGAGGCAGAGCCGAGGGCGCCGCCGGGGAAGGCAGGGGCTGCCCCGCCCCCACGCCCCAGGCCATCTCAGGTCTTGGTTCTCAAGAGGGGTCTCTACCGGCCTCTGGCACTGAGGTGGGCCAGGCTAACCACGTGGCTTCCTCCCAACTCAGAGTCACAGAAGCTCAAAACCCCAAGTGCCCCAGCACGGCCAGATCCACACATCCTGGCCCCCCTACCACCCACGCGGTGGGAACCGGATGGAGGACCCCCGCCCTCCAGCTGACCTGGCAGGCAGCAGTTAGAAACAGGTCAACCCCGTGCTCCTGCCGCACTCCTCACAGAAACAAAAAGGGAAGGAGCCTGCGTGCCTCCCAGAACACCCCCTCCAGCAGCCTCGACCTCAGGCCCAGCCCCCGGAATCAGGAGCCACAGCGGGTGTGCCTGACAAGCTGGATGAAGCCATGCTCCCCACGCACGTGCAGGAGCTCCAGCGGCCCGCGGCCCCACCGCCACACGTCCCTCAAAGCCCCCGCCACCCACTCAGCAGCCCAGGGCGCTAGCGGCCCTGGCCCTCCCCTCTGACACTCTGCCACCTCCCTCCAGGCCCTGCCTCGCTGCCGGTGCGGGCAAACGTCGCGGCTGAGCCCCACAAGCTCCGGGTGCCCGACCCGCGACAGTCCCTCTCTCGCCACCTCCCCCTCTCCGAGCTCCCCCCTTGCAATTCCAGACCCCTCTGGGTGGGCGCTCTCCTGCCTGTACGCAGATGCCCTTCCACCCACCCCTTCCCTCAGACAGGCTCTCAGCGTCCCGTCCTCGCTCCCTGGGCTCCGGGTGCTGCTGTCACCTGGGTGGGAACCAGGCCCATGACGGGGTGTGGGGAACCTGGCTGCATCGTATTCCTGGGGTGTTACCAATCACCCATCAGCAGGTGGTGACACGAAGGGTGACAGGACCACTGGGGAGTCACCCTTGAGGCCTCCCTGCCCTGGGCCGGACATCCAACACTGAGAACTGAGCCTCCCAGGCTCTCTGAACAGGTGACGGTCCCGTGTTTATAATTCAGAATAAAGAGTCACAGAACTCTAGTTTTGTTCAAGGACCCCAGCGGGCTGAGAACTCGGGAAGGTCACATGAAGGTACTTTGTCCCAACCACTTCTTTGCTCAGAAAGCCTGGCCCCCAGATATGGGCCCAACCACAGTGGGTTCCGAGGGGCCCGGAAACCCCACACGCAGGGCGGGCTGGCGGCACCCCTCACTGTAAACCTCGTGTAACACCGCGTGGAAAGTGTCTGCGGGCGGCACTACGGCCCTCACCTCTCCAAACACAGGCCGGACCAGCGTGGACAGGCACTGGGACCTCGGCTGCCTCTTGACGGGCTCCGCAGACTGCAAGGTCAAAGCGACAGCAGGGTGAGCAGGGCAGAGGAAAGGGTGCACACCCAGGGGGCAGGCGTGCTCCCTCCCCCACGCTTCCGTGGGAGCACCCACGCCAGGGCACCTGCCACCCCCAGAAGCACCGCCCACCCCCGGCCAGCTCAGACCTTCGGGGGGCCGTGCAGGGCTGCCCCCTTGTGCAGTTTGCTGTGCGGGCCTGGCCGGATGGTGGGGGGGAACGTCCAGATGGGACCCTGCTCTCCGTCCTCAGCATCTGCATCGCTGGGGTGGAAGGCCAAGGGTTGTGAGGGCCCTGGGGGCTGGGATTGGGAGTCCCAAGGCCCACACCTTGTCTAGCCTCCCGTTTATTTTGGAGGCCACCTCATAGCCCTAAATGCTAAGTAGGCCCGCCTGGGCTTCAGGGACCCATGGCCCAAGGCCGTGAGGGTCTGCGCCATCCGGAAGGGCCCCTACATGTCCGAGTCCTCGGAGCTGGACTCCTCGCCGTGCCCTTCCGACTTCCAGCGCTTGTAGCGGTCGATGAGCTCGGTGAGGAAGGAGGTCTTCTTGGTGTAGCGTGTGATGAACTTGTGCTTCAGGAGCTCCTTGGCAGTGGGCCGCTGCCGGGGAAAAGGACGCAGGTCACCCGGTGCCAGGGACAGCTGAGCTCTGCCTTCAGGCCCTGGAGCTCAGTGCTCCCCCGGGGGGACCCAGTGGGAGGAGGCAACCAGGAGGCTGGGGGTGGGGGAGCTCCCCTAGAGCTGAGCCGCTGGTGGGTCCCACCCTAGGATCAGGAGGGGCTTGGAGCAGGGGGGACACCTGGCACAGGGAAAGGGGCCTCAGGCCCACTCACCTCCCACGGGGCCTGGTTCCCAAGCAGCCCAACCGCATGTCACCGCTCAGGCCCCTCCCAGCCTGCCCCATGGAGCCAGGGCCCTGGGCGCCACCACGGGACAGGGCTTACGAATCGGGGGTCCTTGTTGAGGCAGGCCTCCACAAACTCCTTGAAGGGCTTGCTATGGTGGCCCTCCAGGGTGGGCGGGCTGTTCTTGGGGATCAGGAACAGGACACGCATGGGGTGGAGGTCAGAGTTCGGAGGCTCACCCTTGGCCAGCTCGATGGCTGTGATCCCCAACGACCAGATGTCGGCCTGGACAGAGACCCACACAGGACCGTGGCTGCCGGGGGCTCCCCAGGCTGTGCCGCAGCCACCCTCCTACCCACCAGCGTGCCCACCTTAAAGTCATAGGCCGACTGCTTGATGACCTCGGGTGCCATCCAGAAGGGGGTGCCCACAAACGTGTTCCTCTTGATCTGCGTGTCTGTGAGCTGCCCCGCCACCCCGAAGTCTGCCAGCTTCACGTCCCCCTGCTCTGAGAGCAGCACGTTGGCGGCTGCTCGACAAAGGACAGCAGGTGTCACCCTCAGCACCGTGCAGGGCCCCAGCCTGCATGCAGCTGCCGAAGGAAGCACAAGGCCACCTGGGGACACCCAGTGCGTCTGATTCAGGGACCTCAGCTTTCCTCTCCAGCCAGTGGGCCAGAGACCCAGGGCCATAGGCACTGCGGGTGGGTAGCTGCAAAGCATGGGGGGCCCACCTGGGCGCCCCCAGCACGAGCTCCAGGGCCCTCCCAGTGTTTGCCTCTCGTGACAAAGCCCAAGAGCAGAGCCACAGCGCGGCAGGCAGAGGGGACTCTGACCCTCGGCCTCCCGCTCCCAGCTGCCTCGCCGGCTCAGCAGGGCTGGCCACAGGGTGGGGGGGGGCTCAGACCCACAGCTGACACTTGGATGGGGGGCCACGAGCAAAGCACTGGCCCTGCTCACACAAGGTACAGAGCTATATAGCAGGGACAGGCGACTACCTTCTGTCCGACAGAACTGCTCGGTTTCCAGCATCAGGAGAGAGTAAAGGCCGGAAGCGCTGAGCTACAGGGTCCCGGGCCCCCAGCACCCCCAGCCGCACACCCCTCACAGCGACCTGCCACCTCCCACCCCGGCGCTTCTAGGGTCGGGGGGCACAGGGACCTTTGATGTCTCGGTGGATCTTGCGCTCCGAGTGCAAGTAGTCCAGGCCCTTCAGGATCTCCCGCAGGATGGTGGCGATGTAGGTCTCCTCCAGCGGGCCGGGTTTAAGCTGCAGGCAGAGGAGGGCCTCAGGCACCCCCAAACACAGACCAGCCCTTCCTTCCACGCCACTCCAGACCCATCGCCAGGGCCCTGACTCGACCACCTCTCTACCAGAGGAGGGGCCCTGCGGACAGCGGGAACCTCTCGTTCCCTCAACAGCTCCTGATTAAACGAAGCTCCGTGTGCTGAGTCAGGTGGAAGTGGGGAAGGTTCTCTTGAGAGTGCGGACACTGCTTCCTTCTCTGTTGCAAACGGGGTCCCAGCCACACTGCCGAGCCTGTCTGCCTGGGGGCCCCCACCTCACCTGCACCCTACAGGCCCAGGACCCCTCAGCACAAGCAGTGGAAGGGGACTGCAAACAGCAGTTCATTTTTCGGCTTAGATGGCTCCTAAGTAATATGTAATACACCAGAACGGCAAAGGAGAGGCCAGGGGGCCTCAGACAGTGGGTCCAGAGGTGCTGCCGGTGCAGCCCCCACAGCAACCTTCTTCTGTCTGCTCCTGCCCACGGCAAGCTGCCCACTGTTGTGGCCTACACCTCACCAGGTCCAACGCAGAACCGCCGCCCAGATACTCCATGATGATCCACAGCTTCGTGCTCTGGGACCAGAGAAACACCTGTCAGCACGGGGCAGAGAGCAAAGGGGCACAGCCGGGCCAGGGCCCCGGGACACACCCTCCCCAGCAGGGGTGACTCCACAAAAGGGCCCCAGCAGCCCCGTCCAGCTCCCCTCCTATCAGACCCCCAATGCAACCACTTTGCAGACAGACCAGTGGCCGAGTCCCCTATGCCCACACCCCATCAAAAACCAGACTGGGAAGACGGCAAGCCCAGCCAGCACTCGGGCTCCCTGTACCTGCACCCCAAGCATCCCCCTTCCCCCTGGGCAGGCCCCCCGGGAGCTGACACTGGGCTCCGGCTGCAGGGGTTGCAGAGTGCCCCCAGCAGGGCTCCCAGACGCTGTCCCACGGGGGCTGCCCCAACCCTAGGAGATGCCCACAGCCGGGCAAGGGGTCAGCACGACCCTTCAGAGCTAACTAGACCCTACTCACGCCCTGCACACCCACCTGGCCCTTGGGACGGCTGTTTCTGGGGGACCAACTCCACTGTGAAGATGGGTCTGTGTTCAACTACTGGGGTCCCTCACCCTTGAGACCAGGCCTCTCTGCCCCACTGTCCCCCGGGAGGGCAGACCCAGCCCAGGCCTTCCGAGCAGGTACGGGGACTCCCAGGGCCCCGCAGCTCCAACCGCACGAACACTGGGCATTGTCACTCCACCTGTCCAGACGCAGGCTGGGCCGGGGGCGGCTGGCACTGGCACCTCCCGAAGCAGGCCCAGCCCAGGGCAAGCCCCGCCCACCCCCCAGGCACCTTCAGGTAGGAGCCGAAGTAGCGGGTGATGTAGGGGCTGTCACACTGGCTGAGCACAGTGATTTCCTGCTGGATGTCCTCGATCTCGTCCTCGGCCTCCTCCAGGTCGATGATCTTGATGGCCACCACCTCCTTGCTCCGGTTGTCAATGCCCTTGTACACCTCCCCAAAGGAGCCCTTGCCGATACGGTCCAGCTTGGTGAAGAGCTGCTCGGGGTCCACGCGGGAGTGCTGCAGGGACACAGGGCGGGCAGCCCGTCGGGGCAGCGGGATGGGCCGAGGTGACCGTCCCCCAAACGAGGAGCCACACTCCTCGTGTGTGAGCTCACCCACGTTCTCTTCTCCTTTCTCCTTTTATCCCTTTTTGTTCAGAAAAACTAAACGTACCCTCCACACAGAGGAAAAGATCGTCCGAGAGCAGAGAGGCCCGGGTACTAGGCGAGGGGTCAGGTCGTGGAGCAGGTGGAGGGACCACAAAGGCCCCACGCGTGGGGAGGACCAAGTGAGGCGCAGACACACATTTAAAGGGACGTGGAAACAGCGAGGCGAGATCCCGTACGACCGTGGGGACGGTGGGGGCGGCAGCCAGAACCTCTCACGAACCACAGGCCTAGTTAGTAAGGACGGACCCAGCCGCCTCTGCGCTTGGAACAAACAGACCACACTGAAGCCTAGAGATGTGAGTAGCAGGCGGAGACCCTCCAGAAAGGGAAGAGGGATGGACCGGCACTCACTCATTCTCCTGTAGGCCCGGGACACTCTTAAACAACAAAGTCCACGCATTAAAACAGAACACAGACCCAGCACGCATTTATCCGAGTTCTCCCTGCACGCCTGCAAGCCATGCCCCTTGGAAGGCAGCTATGCTCACCACTATACCACCAACGCCGGCAGCCATGCCCCTTGGAAAGGGCTCCTTTTCTCGCCCCACATCAGTCTTCAAGGCAGCTACACCCTGACACCAGCACAGAGTCGAAAACTGATGCTCTCCTGGATGCTTAATCCTGGATAGGCAAGTATCCCAGAAAACCAGTGCGTGCAATCCTCAGACCGAAATTCAAACAAGGCCTGAGGGGTGCTGAGCAGCTGGGACAGAGAGCACCCAGCAGTCTGAGCCCCAGGACACGGCTGCAGAGAGGCGTCCATCCGTGGGCTGAGGACCACACTCTTGATGCTGACCCTCCCTGAGTCGGGCTGAGATGGCTCAACGTGGGGGCTCCATGAAGGATGGCAACACCCCCGGGGGTCCCCTAGCCCCTGCCTGCATGGCTCCCTAGGCTCCTGAGAACACCAAGCCGCTCACTGTGTTCTCAGTTAGAGGCTGTGTGCACAGTTCCAGAGGGACGAGGAGGGGCGGGGTGCCCCAGGACCCACGCAGGGGCTTGAGGCCCTGGGCAGAGGCAAGGGTGGGGCCTAGCGTCTTGTCCAAACAAAGGCAGAACGGGCTTTCTCAGGCCTGGGGACTCAGACCCACCAGGAGGTGCCTCCCTCGAGAGGCTGCTCCCAAACCCCCAAGCACCTATCGACAAGGGGGCATCTTGGCGTGAATCTAACGTGGCCAGGCATAAGAAGGAAAAAAAGTCCAGCTCACCATGCATCAGCACTGACTGCTGTGTACACCAGTGCTGAGGGAAGGCCCATCCTGGGAGCGATGGGTGCCCCACGGTGCCAAGGAGAGTCCTCCAAGCATGGACTCCGCACACACCTGGGAGCCCACCTCGGACTCACCCCCAGGCTGGGCCCACAGTGAGACCCCACGTCAGTAGAAACTGCCAATCAGCTGCCTTTCCCAAGGTGTGTAACTGGGAGGGAGGAGCCGGCACACGCAGGCCACACCTGAACCCACCACAGCACCTTCCCCAGCCCCGAATCTGAGCACCAGGCAAAAGCCAGAAGACCGAGGGCCCCCCGGAGCTGGGAACTTCGCAGGAAAGTTGAGTGGAGCGGGTCCCGGCAGGGGTCAAGGCGCCAAGAGCAGCATCGCAGAGTCCCCCACACAAGGCAGGCTGGGCAAGGGGCCAGAGGCAGGCCCCTCCGGCAGCCCGGTGAGGCGTCCGCGCTCACCCTGGCCCCGCCAGTTAAAACGTGGCCCTCCTCACCTCCTCACGGGGACCGGCGGCCCGGTCCCAGAGCCAGCGCATGCGGAGGACAAGGCACGGCAGATGCATGTGGCCAGAGCTACTGCCAAGTCCCCTGGGCTGAAGGCTTCAGCAGGACATGGAGAGCTGAGCGCCACTCAGGTCTCTGGGGCCCAACTGCCGGGCAGCTCCGTTCCTGCTACACACGCTCTGAGGAAAACCAGCACGAGTGAGGCATGGGGCTGCGAGTCACAGCTGCCCAGCTGTCTTCAGAGTGTGGACGGGGGCGTGGGTCACGGGACCAGAACCCACCCAGACCTGAGAGAAAGGCCTGGCAGGGGCCCGCCATCAACTCCCAGCCCGCACGGTCGGCCAGCCAGCAGTCCGCATGAAAACGCCTTCCTGCCAAAGAGAGGGCCTTCTCCACCTCTGGGGGCGGGGGGAACCCCACCATTCCCTGCTCAGTCCCGGACTTCCCGGGGGAATGTGGTCAGGGAGACAGCCCCTCGGGCCCACACCGCACCTCACCACCTTCCCGAATGTGCTTTCCGTTCATTCAGCCGTCAGTGCCCCTGGCGTGCGGTCCGGCACACTGCCAGCCTGCAGCCCTGCCCCTGCCCCAGACGTGCTGCCACAGCCCCGCAGGACACCCCAAGAGCGCCGCCCAGGAACTCCAGTCCATTTGGTGCCGTGCCACCATGTCCTCTGTCACTGGAGAGAGTCCCTCTGCTGAGGCGGCCTGAGAGCGAGCCGGGGCAGGCAGGGCGGACACCCGGCAGCACCAACCAGCACCACTGCACCTCCGGCTCTCAGGGGTCCCCTGCCCACCCTCAGCCCTGCGGAGAACACCGCATCAGTCTCCACACAGGCCCAAAGGTGTGTCTGTCTGCTCCACCATAGCAGCCCAACCAGAGAGACAGAGCGGTGCGACCTCCACTTGCCTGGGAGCAGAACACGGTGGCCCCCACAGCCAGAGTTCCAGGCCCCAACCCCCAACTCTCACCCTCCTGGAGTCTCCACCCCTGCAGGCCCGTCAAGTCAGCAGACAGCGTGACAAGAACGCCCCTGCCTGAGACCCTCACACGACAAGCGACGAGCGTATCACAGGGACCCCGTGTTCCCAGCTCCACCTGGAAGGAAAGGCAAGCAGCTCCCAGGTCTGGGCTGCTTTTCTAGGCAAGGCACAGTCCAGACAATCACTCAAGGCTCGAGTGGCTCTGCTGGTTGAGACCCTTGTTCTCCAGCCCCGAAGCTGCCAGGTCTGGGGCCACCGTTCATGTCACCCCACAAAACGAAGGGAGCAAAGCCATTCCCACCCAGCACATGACAGGTGGGGCAGCCAGTGCTAGGGCACCTGTGGCCATGCCTGCGGGCAGGGCAGGAACCACCCAGGCGGAGGGGAGCCGGCCACTGCACGAGCATAGGCCCTGGGGGGGCACGCCCCACGCGGCCCCAGTGACCACCATCTCAGGAGAAAACCAGGCTTCCTGCCACTGACAGAGGCCGAGTCTACTGGCCTCTGAAAGGACAGAAGGCTTCCTTCCTTTGGGGTCCTTTCCCCAACTCCTCCACTCCCGCACCCCCGCAGCAGGGGTGACCTGGCCGCCCAGGGCCGACACCGAGCACCATCGGTCTACAGGGACAGGCGCAGCTCACGGCTCCAATTTCTCATTCTGGGACCCACGGGAACTACTCCCACAGCTTTTTTTTTTTTCTTCCTGTATTTCAAGGAGGAAAAGAAGAACAGCACAGAATATTTCTATTCTATTTTGAGAAAAACGAAACCTTGAAGTGAGACACGTCCTGCCATTTGATTACGGGACAGTTGAGAGCTTCAGCCCCAGGTAGACTTGACTTTGAAGCCTCAATCTGTCACCTTCTAGCCAACTAACATTTCTAAGCACCCCGCTTTTAAACTGGGGGCAAGAGCACCTGTGTGGTAAGGGTGCTAGAGGAATTACAGGAAACAAACACGGAAAAGCCGAGTGCAAGGACTAACTGGTTTTAGTGCCCTGTTAACGTGTCCTGAATAACCGCCACGTAGGTAAGATGGTTTTTTTCAACTCAATTCTTTTCTCTAGTCAGCACCTTTGCATCTGAAGTATGCAAATAAATCCTGAAGCCCGTGACACGTGGTCGTGTGGCATTCTGTGGAGGTGGGAGCAGCAGTCGTGGGAGTTACAAGGTGGGCTTTGACAAAGCCACTCAGCGCGCACCCCGCTTCCTTCTCAGGTGTGCCTTCTTTGCGGCTTCGGTCACTCACCAGAACCAGGACTGGGCTGAAGCAAGTGAGGCTCTCTTCCCGGTGCAAAATCTGCCCTACAGCGCGCTCTTAAAAACCAGCTGGAGGCCAGCTCCCCCCGGCGTCACACGCATGCAGTTTAGCAGACACCAACGTCAAAAGGAACGAAGAACCTGCTAGCTTCGCTGAGCATCGGTCGGCACGGCCCAGTCCCCATCGGCGGCCACAGCCGGTCCAGGGCGCCCTGCTCCACAGGAGCCCCCTGGGTCTGGGGCTGAGCCCTTCTCCCGACCCTCCGCCCCCAAGTCGGGCCCACGGGCCCCCTGCTCATCCCTCGCCCCAGTGCCCCCCAGCCCCCCAGTTCAGCACACAGCGGCCAGCGGAGGGTGCTAACAGACACCCCCGACCCCCCAGCAGTCCGCCTAAGCCTTGGCCAAGCTAACCCTCCGGGGGGAACAGCACCAAGCAGGGAGGAACGCCTGGCTGTCCGAGTAGTGTCCTCAGCCTCACGTCAGCCTCCGCTCACACTGTTCTCAGGCAACAGGGGCGGGGGGCGCGGGGGACCAGCCCCCGGGCCGGCGGCACAGCAGGGGCTCGCTCCAGGCACACTCGGGGCACGCCTGGAAGGCCCCCCGGAGTCAGCGGGGCCCGCGCGAGGCCAGGCCCCTCGGGGCGGCCCGGGGTCGGGCGTGACGAGCGCTCCTGGGTCCGAGGGGAACAGCGGGCACCCTCCCGGGAGGACCCGGGCCGCGGCCCCACGGGGTCTGCCCAGCAGCCTTCCCCGCCTCCCCGCCGGGGCCGCACGCCCCCGGCCCCTGCTCCCCCTGCGCGCCCGCTCA
>NW_027397158.1:995081-995851 GCF_003265705.2 Callorhinus ursinus | reverse complement strand
GCCCCTGCTCCCCCTGCGCGCCCGCTCACGCCGCTGCCCCCGTCCCCAGCCCCCCGCCGGCGCGCCCGCAGAGCAGTCCCCGCGGCCTCTGCCCTCGCTCGCGGCCGGGCGCCGACCCTCAAGGGCCCTCCCGGTGCGAAGGTTCGCACCGACCCCGCCCGGGCGGCCCAGGCCGGCCCCGCTCCCGCACGAGGCTGCGCCCCGTCTCCGCGGCGCTCGCGGCGAGTCTGGGGGCGCCCGCCCCAGGACACTTCACACCGGCCAACCCCGGCCCGGCCCCGCGACCACGCCCCGGGCTCCCCCTCCCCGCAGCCGCGCTCCCGCGCGGGCCCGCGCTCCCGAAGCCCCAATGTTTCGGGAGAGACACCCCCTTGGCGGCCCAGACGTGCCCTCGTGACCGCGCGCTGCCCCGCGCGTTCGGCAGGCCACCCAGCGCCCGGGACGCAGCTCTTACCTGGCTGGCAAAGCCCCTGAGGTGAGCCATGTCTGCGACGCGCTCAGACCGTCCGCCGCGAGCTCAGCACGCCCCGGACCCCTCGCGTCAGTCAACTGCAAGGACAGCGGCCCGCTCCACGCTCCGTCGGGGCGCACGGGGCTCCCCCGGGCCAGGCGCCCCCACCCCCGGCGGCCCGCCAGGGGCCCTCCCGCCGGGCCCGCGCGGACCCCCACCCAGGGCCGGGCCCGCGCGGACCCCCACAGCCCCCACGGCCGAGCCCCGCGCCCCGCGCCCTGCCCCCACGGCCGAGCCCCGCGCCCCGCGCCCTGCCCCC
>NW_027397158.1:947271-990081 GCF_003265705.2 Callorhinus ursinus | reverse complement strand
CCTCCCTCTCCCTCCTCTCCTCCCCTCGCTCTCCCTCCTCCCCCCCCTCTCCCTCCTCCCCTCGCTCTCCCTCCTCCCCTCCCTCTCCACTCCCTCCTCCCCTACCACCGTGAAGGGCATTTGGCTGATGCCCTGTCTTGTAGGCCCTGCCCAGTTGGCCAACCCAAGTACCTCTGGAGAGACTGATGGAGAAACAAAGTGTGGAGTATACAAGCCCTGGAATATTATTCAGCCTGAAAAAGGAAGGACATTCTGACACCTGCTACCACACGGAGGAACCCGGAGGACATTATGCTAAGTGAAACAAGCCAGATGCAGAAGGGCAAATATTGTGTGGTTGTACATATGCGAAGTCCCTAAAGGAGCCAAATTTATAGAGATAGTATTTGGTGGGCACCAGGGTCTGGGGTAGGGGAAATGGGGAGTTAATGTTTAATGGCCACAGTTTCTGTTTTGCAAGATAAAAAGAGTTCTGGAGATTGGTTGCACAACAATATGCAAATGTACTTAGAACTGTTAAGATGAGGGATGCCTGGGTGGCTCAGTCAGTTAAGTGTCTGTCTTCTGCTCCTGTCATGATCCCAGGGTCCTTGCTTATCAGGGAGCCTGCTTCCCCCTCTGTCTGCTCTGCCTGTGCATGTTCTCTCTCTGCAAATAAATAAAATCTTAAAAAAATAAAAAAAAACTTAAGATGGTAAATTTTCTGTTATGTGTATTATATCACTTTTTTTGTGTTTTTTTTTAAAGATTTTATTTATATATCTGAGAGAGAGATCACGAGCAGGGGGGAGAGGTAGAGGGAGAAGCAGACTCCCCGCTGAGCAGGGAGCCCGAGGTGGAACTCAATCCCAGGACCCTGGGATCATGACTCGAGCCAAAGGCAGACACTTAACGACTGAGCCACCCAGGCGCCCTATTATATCACAATTTAAGGTAAACAAAACACAATGAGATAGAAAAGGAATTAAGTTCTGACACATGTTACAACATGAGCCTTAAAAACATTATGCCAGGGGTGCCTGGGTGGCTCAGTCAGTGAAGCATCTGCCTTGGGCTCAGGTCATGATCCCGGGGTCCTGGGATTGAGCCTCCCTCTGCCATTCCCCTCTCCCCTTCCCTTCCCTCCCCCCAAGCTCCCCCTCCCCTCTTGTGCTCTCTGGCTCTATCTCTCTGTCAAATAAATAATTAATAAAATCTTTTTTAAAAGTTAAAAAAAAAAACCCACCACATTATTCCAGGGGCTCTGGGTGGCTCAGTTGGTTAAGCATCTGACTGTTGGTTTCAGCTCAGGTCCTGATCTCATGGGTCCTGGATTCTCTCCTTCTGCCCCTCCCCCCACCCACGCTTGCACACACACGCTCTCTCTCTCTCAAGAGAATAAATAAATCTTTTTAAAAAATTATGCCAGGAGCCATAAGCCATTCACAAAGAGGCAAATACTATATGATTGCACACATACGAGGCATCAAGAATAGGCCAATTCAAAACACAGAAAGAAGAGAGGTTTCCGGGAGCTGGGGAGGGGGATGTATTACTTAATAGGGACAGAGTTTCTGTTTGGGGTGATAAAAAAAAAAATCGTAGAAATAGATAATAGTGATGGTCACACAACATCGTGAATTAACCTAATGCCACTGAACTGTGTATTGCATATCTTATGTTATGTGTATTTTTTTAAGATTTTATTTATTTACTTGAGAGAGAGAGAGCACAAGCAGGGGAGGGGCAGAGGGAGAGAGAAGGATCATGACCTGAGCCAAAGGCAGATGCTTACCTGGCTGAGCCACCCAGGCGTCCCTGTAATGTGTATTTTAACACAAATAAAGAAAAGCAGTGATAAAGTGGACCTCAACAAGTTTCTAAATTTTGCTTTCAGAAAGACGTTGCTAAGACAATGAAAAGACATGCTACAAGACTGGGAGAAAAAAACTGTAAATCACACTTCCAACTATATTTATATACATATAGTGAATATATAAAGAGCTTTCTAAACTCAACAGTTAGAAAACAACCCAATTAAAAAAAAAAAAATGAGGCCAGACTTGAATAGCCACTTGGCTGAAGAGGATATACGAATGGCAAATAGCATATGAACAGGTGCTTAACCATCATTAACTATCAGGGAAATGCAAATTAAAACCCTAGTGAGGTACTCTCTACAGGCATGTTAGAATGGATAAAATAAAAATAAATTAAAATTAAAAAATTGGGGGGCGCCTGGTTGGCTCAGTTGGTTTAGCGTCTGACTCCTGATCTCATCTCAGGTCTTGATCTCAGGGTCGTGAGTTCAAGCCCCACATTGGGCTCCATGCGTTGAACCTACTTTAAAAAAATTCTTTTTAAACAAAGAAGACAAAAATAAAATAAAGAGGCACACGGGTGGCTGCTCAGTCAATTGAGCGTCCGACTCTTGGTTTCGGCTCAGGTCGTCATCTGGGGGATGGTGAGATGGAGCCCCCCTTGGGCTCCACACTCAGCACAGAGTTGGCTTAAGATTCTTTCCCCCTCCTCTCCCCTCTGCTGCTCCCCTGCCCACGCACACTTGAGTACTCTCTCTCTTAAATACATACATACATACATATATAAATAAAATCTTTAAATATAAATAAAGTAAAAAAGAATGGCTAAAATAAAAAGTACTGACAGTAGCAAGTGCCCTAATTTTCCCAGTTTCCCAGTTTAACACTGAAAGTCCTGCATCCCTGGAAACCCCTTGGCCCCAGGCAAAGCGGAATGGCTGGTCATCAGGGGGAGGATGCAGAACCAGAACTCTCATAGGTTGTAAATGGTCTGAAATCGTGCAGCCACTCTGGACAACACCTGGACAGCTACTGAAGTCAACCATACACCTAGCATATGACCCAGCCTTCCTAACCCGGAGTATTCATCCTAGAGAAATGAAGTTATCTTCACAGAAAAACATGAATATAAATGTCTACAGCATGCCTATTCATCACAGCCCCAAAATGGAGACAAGCCAGATGCCCCACAGCCAGTGAGTGAGTGGTCCACCCACGCCAGGGAACACTACTGATACATGCACAACCCTGGTGAACCCCCTCGTGGAGCCCCCTCGCTGCGGAAACCCCCGCCCCGCAGAGCCCTCCCCCCATGGGCTCCCTTGTAGAGCCCCCCCCCACAGAACCCACCTCCCTCGAAGAGCCCTCCC
The DNA here is from genome assembly GCF_003265705.2 of Callorhinus ursinus. Classification (NCBI taxonomy): domain Eukaryota; kingdom Metazoa; phylum Chordata; class Mammalia; order Carnivora; family Otariidae; genus Callorhinus; species Callorhinus ursinus. Next base: position 986,912 of record NW_027397158.1, on the reverse strand, counting down.
CCATGGAGTCCTTCCCCCCCCGACTCAGAGCCCTCCCTCGTGGAGCCCCCTCACCCCCCAGGGCCACCCCAGCACCCTGTTCTGTTCTGTGCCCCCCCAGTGCTGTGAGCACAGCAGGTGTTCTATGTGCTGTGACCCTGCCCCTGGGGGTGGTGCGGCAGTCCTCCCCGGGAAGGCAGCCCGGCTCCCAGGGGCGGGCAGCCCAGCCGAGGCTCAAGGCTGGGGGTCCTGTGGGGCCACAAGGCACAGTCATCCCCACCAGCAGCCAGCGTCTGTCCCGGGAGTCCCCCACAGGCTGGGAAGGGGGGCCTCCTTCTGGGCGGCTGCATGTTCTTCCTCCTGCTGGCCAGCCCCCTCTTCTGTCCAGTGACCCAGGTCTGTGAGGCACCCAAGGCCCACAGCCCACCCAGGCCCCCCACGGAGGGGCAGGCGGTGGGGGGAGCTGAGGCTTCCAGGTTCAGGCCGTGCTGGGTGGGGAAAGAAACGTTGGGGGGGGTCTGGTGAGCCTTCCAGGACGTCACAGAGAAGTTTCTCTCTCCACTGGGCGTCATGCCTGTGGGGATAGGAGCCCTGGTGGGCAGAGCTCAGTGCCCAGCCCCTTGAAAGGGGGCTTCTCTGCCTGAGTTGAGATTTTCCTTGGCATCTCGAGGCCCACTGGCCTTAGGTGAGGCACAAGTGTTTTCTCTCTCTGGGCCCCTGCCCTCTATGGCCCAGAATGATCCCACTGGCCCAGTGACCCAGGTACTGGGTCAGAACCTCTGCTCTGGGGCCCTGGGGTTGGGGTGAGATGAACCAGAAGCCTCTGCTCTGACATGTGGGCTTTTTTGGACAATGTCCAGTCGAACTGACTCATCTCAGGAGGGCCACAGAAGCTCACCCCATCCGAAGGGGCAGTGGGCCGGCAGGGGGGCGGGGGGCGGGGGACAAGAACTGCCTCCCTGGTGGGAGGGCTGAGCAGTTTTTGGACTTTACCTTGCCCCTAGGAGTAGGTCTCAGAGGGGACTCCCCAGGCCTCTCAGACCTTAAGCCAGGCAGGGATGAGAGCATGCAAAGGCCCCCCGTGGGTGGGCAGGGGGTGGGGACAGCCTTGCTCCCTCTCCTGGGGACACAGGCTGCAATGGGGGGAGGGTGCAGATGGCTGAGCCTGCCCCTAGGGGCTCCCTTGCCCCACAGTGGGCACCCATCAGCCTCCATCCCCAAGCCCAGTGGTTAAAGAAAATGGAGAAGGGGAGGGTATTACCAGCCGCAGACAGTGCTTACCACTTGGGATTGTGGGTGGGAGGCAGCAGTCAGACAGCAGGTGTCACGGGACCACAGGGGGTGTCCTGGGACATCCGGGCAACCAGCGACTGCAGGGAGGGTATCCCACATGAGGAGGTCGCAAGGCCGCTGGGCTGGGGTGCAGGATGGCACCTGGGTGGTGAGCAGGCCCCGTGGCCTCCCTGGGTCTCTGCCCAGTCCCCCGGTGTTTGCTCCTACCCCCCACCCACTAGCTTTGTGCAGGCCCAGGCCTCACGTTTCTCCTCTGTCCTGTGGAGACCGGGGCCCTCGTCAGGTTGTGACAAAGCCCCAGCTGCAGCTCGCTTGTCTGTCGGGGCACCGTGGATGAGGACCTGCCGCTGGAGGGGCGCGGGTGAGGGACGGAACCCCACAGAGCCTCCCCGAATGTGGAGGGAAGCCATGCAAACACACTCACCCTGTGCTACTGAGGGAAAATCCAGGTTTTAGAACCACACCCTAATTTTGTATCCTTATGGATACTATTTTGAACTGAACCACACCCTAATTTTGTATCCTTATGGGTACTATTTTGAACTGAGAGGATTTTTGAACTATATACAGTGATGTGGATCTTAAATTTTATTTTTATTTGCTTTTCTAGTTTTCCAAGTATACTTCAGTGACCAGGCTTTACTCTTGTACTGGGGAAAATGGCTTGTCTGGAGCTGCTGGCCGTGACTTTGAAATCTCAGAACAATGAGGATTATTTCAAAACAACATATTCATGAGTAAAGGAGGCCTCCAGATCTCAGGAACACGGCTGGGCTGGCTCCCTGCCCCACGCGGGCTGCAGGGTGGGGGCCCCAGCCAGCCCTGGGGAGCTGACCCCCCACCCCGACAACGGCAGCCTCGGAGAGATCACCCGGGTCAAGGTCTTCTGTACCCCCACAGACAGCAAATCTTCACCTTCTAAGATTGAATTTAAGTTTTGGAAACATTCAAACCCAGTTTGGTGAACCCTGGTGCCTTCTGGTGCTTCCTAACGGGCCGCCCTCCTCTGCCTCCCATCCAGCTTCCCAGATGCTCCAGCCAGCATTGTCTCTCTGGACACAGACTCGGTGGGGTCACCAGGCTCCAGATCAAATGCTCGCTTTGCCCTGTGCCCACTGGACGAGCTCAGACCCCTTGGTCCTGTGTTAGGATCCTGGCAGTGGGGTTCCATGGGGGACAACGCTCCCCCCCATAACATGACCCAGATGCAGAGCTTTAAGAATGCCCCCTCCTGCTGACCCAGCAACTCCACTTCCAGACATCAGCACTAAGAAAGTAGAGAGGCACGATTTCGCTCAATAGGGGAACAAGTGCAAACCCCTCAAATACCCAGAGATAGTAGCAATTAAATAATAGTTCCATACACCCAGGGAACACGGTGCAGAGTCATCGAACTGCAGTTGATAACACATTGCAGTGACTTAGGAAAGAGCTCACCAGCCACAGAGCAAGTGGGAAAACTTCTACCCTGCTCCTCTCAAAAGCCCACCTCCCCTCCCTTCCTCCCTCAACCCCGTTCCCTCTCTCCTTCCCTCTCCCCCCACCCCCATGGTTGGATAGAAATGTACCAAACACTTATAAGCGTTGCCTGTGAGCCAGATTATGAATCTTTTATGCAAATTCTGTATTTTTTCTATACTTTCCAGACTTTAACAATGCCTATGTAGTCTTAACTTTTAGATTAGGATCCCCCCCCTTGGGGTGGGGGCCAGTAGATCAGCTCCCAAAGTGTCCCCACGCACCAGGCTCTCCCTGCACTCCCCAAGAGGGCTCTAATGCAGCCAAACATAGGGGGGCTCACAACCACAAGCGCCAAGCACACGCCTCTCCTGTGGCCACTATAGCCACACACTGAATGGCTTAACACAACATGTATTTATTTGATGGTTCTGGAGGCAAAAGTCTGACATGGGTCTCACTAGCTAAAATCAAGGTGTTGTCCTTCCTTCTGGAGGTTTCCTTGCTTTTTCCAGCTTCTAGAAGCCACCTGCATCCCTTGACTCCTGCCCCCTCGCCCCCTTTCCCCCCACCCCCTGCACCTGCAAAGCCAGCATCTCTCTGACCCTGCTTCTCCCAGACCCTGTTATGTATCTCCTCTCTGAGCCAACACTCTTTCCTCCCTGTTATGACAGGGACCCTCATGACGATACTAGGCCCACCTAGACAATGCTGGGTGATCTCCCCACCTCAAGATTTTCATTCTAATCCCACCTGCAAAGTCACTTTTGCCACGTGAGCTAGCAACGCACAGGGATTAGGCCAAAGACATCTTTGGGACTTGTTATTCAGCTAGCATACCAAGCATGGAAGATGCACGCACACTCAGACACACATACACAGATACATAAGCACACACAGACCACACACACTCAGACACACACACACACTCACACACCACACACTCAGACACACACACTCACACACACACACACACACACTCTCTCTCTCTCAGACACACACAGGCCCAGGCACTCAGACTACATACATATGCAGAGACACACACCGGGGAAAATTTCCCAAAAATTGAAGAGAAATGTGGGTTTTCGGGTTAGAAGGGGTAATGAAGTCTTGACCTAACACATTGTAGTAAATTTTGGAATCATAAAGATAAAGACAGTCTTAAAAACTGAGAGGGTGAATGGCGTCACTCATAAAGATATGTTGAGTCCTACCCCCGTACCTGTGAACGGGACCCCATTCGGACAGGGGTCTTTGCAGCAGTCATCAAGTTAGGATGAGGTCGTGCTGGAGGAGGCACGCCTGGACTGGGAGCTGTCCACACGGACACACAGGGAGAAGGGAGGTCGCGTGGCGGAATGGGCAGACCTTGCAGAGACACAGCTACCAGCCAGGGAACAGCAAGCGACGCCACCAGGAGAGAGGCGAGGACTGACCCTCCCCGAGGGCCGCAGAGAGGCCAGCTCTGCCCACACCTGGAATTTGGGACCTCTGGCCTCCGGAACTGTGAAAGAATCTGTGTGTGGTTCCATGCCACCAGGTCTGCGGCGCTCTGTTGGGGGCCCCAGGAGATGAACAAAGGGACGGGGCAGTGGGGAGGATTATAGCCGAGAAAGGAACACAGAAGGATGGCTTGACGCATCAGGAGCAGGAGTGGGGTCTCCTAGCTCTAGTCCAGAGCAGGTTGCAGGCATCTTCCGCCACGCAAGGGCTCGGTATTTGCCGCACAAGCCCGCGGTGAGGGACCGAGGGGACGGCACGGGCCGGCCGGACGATAGGGAGGCCCGGGGCGCGGCAGCAGGGCTGTGCGGAAGGCGCTGGCACGTCTGTGAAGAGACGCGCGCTGTAGATTGGAAAGCTGGAAACCCACAGTCCCCGTTGAAAACGCTCATCAGCCGTGGCTCCTGCCCGCAGCCTTCTGAGATGTGGGGGAAGGTGCAACTCGGGAAAGATCTCCAAGACAGACGGGCTGAAGGAGGCACCCGCAGGGCGGAGAGTTGAGCGTCCCCGCCCCCGCTGCGGCGGGAAGGACGCGGAGCGCAGTGCGTGCCTCCGAAGCGGAGCCGGTAGCCCCGCGGGCTCAGGCTGCCCCACGGCCGCCCGGGAGGCCCTGCGGCAGCCGCGGTGCCCCTCCCGGCCTCTCCCTGCAGCTCGGCCCACATTCGGTCTTGTTCCTGCTTCCAGGAGCGGCCTCCATGGAGACACCTGTCCGGTGGCCAACGGGAGAGTGAGGAGCGCTCTGGTTCTGCAAGCTTCTGCCCCGCGGTGGCCTCCTCAGCCCCCTCACTGTCACGGGCAGGTCTCAGGGCCTGGCTAGACGTCTGGGGTCAGGGGCGTCCACCCACCCCCGGCCCCACACACAGGCAGGGAGGGCTCACCACCAACTCCAAGAGTGTATGAGTGTCCTAGCCCAGCCCTGCCGGGGATGAGCAGCCGGGCCTGACCCCCACACCCCTTCCCTGTCGCCCACAGCCAGGCTGGGCAGCCTTTCCCAGGCCTCCTGCCCCCAGGACAAAATGAGATCCCGGTCTCCAGGGAAACTGGGTCTGAGGGATTCCAGCTGTGGGGACTCCAGGGAAGGCCAGCCGCGGGGAGGAGTGTCAAGGAGAGACCGCCTCCCAACCTGTGGCCGCAGGTCCCCCTTCCTGCACTCTGCTCCAGCATGCTACCAGACAGACAGGAACCCCACCCTCACCCCAAGCAAGAGAGCTGAGGAAGCTTCTCAGGAGAAGTCGGACTGCCCCGGGAAAAGGACCTCCTCTCAGGGTTCCCAAGAAAGACGTAGGCCAGTTACCAGACTTTGTGCAGACACCCCGTAAGGAGCTGCTGGACCTTCCTGGCCACCTGGCAGGACAGTCGGGGAGCACCTCGCTCCCAAAAGGGAAGGGCCAAATCAGAAGGAGAAGTGTGGGGGGAGAGGGGGCAAAGCAAGAAGCATGGGAATGTCACCCACCCAAAAGTCCCTTAAAATTACGATCCTCAGAGAGATAAGATACTGTGTCCGTAAAACAGAACAGGAAACCTCGTTAGGGCAACAATCAAAGAAGGAGAAAGAAGCATCAGAATAGAAAACCAGGAGGATAAAGCTCAGGTACTCATCCAGAGAGCAGAATCAAAGACCAAGAGATGGAGCGGAGAATCTGGACAAGAAGATGGGGCAGCCAGGAAGTAGGTGTGGGGTTGGGGGGCTAGTTCCTCATCTTCTAAGGTAGCAAACCAGTGGGCACACCCACGGCAGGGGAATGCAGAGCTGCTCAGAGCTGCGCGTTGAAATGAACCGTGGGCTGGAAATGGCGCTTCTGGAGAGGGGCCCTCAGGCAGACGCTTTTCATCCGAAACCTCGTAGAGCTATGACATTTTTTTAAATCATGGATGTGCATAATTTTCATTAAAGTACACAATAAATGCAAAAAGATGCACATAAGTAGAATTCACTGGGCCAAGGGTCAATACACATATGGAGTAGTTAGAAGTATGAGGAATTTTTTTTATTGCAATTGGATCCAACTTTATTTAATACATGATGAATAGGGGCGCCTGGGTGGCTCAGTCAGTTAAGCATCTGCCTTCAGCTCAGGTCATGATCTTGGGGTCCTGGGATTAAGCCCTGCATCCAGTTTCCCCGCTAAGCTCAGCAAGTAGTCTGCTTCTCCCTCTCCCTCTGCTCCTCCTCCTTGCTTGTTCTCTCTCTGTCTCCTCTCAAATAAAATCTTTTTTTAAAAGTACATCATGAATAAATTTTTTTTAAGATTTTATTTATTTCTTTGAGAGAGACTGAGCATGAGCGGGGGGGGGAGGGGCAGAGGGCGAGGGAGAAGCAGACTCCTCGCTATGAGCTGAGAGGGAAGCCCGATGCGGGGCTCGATCCCAGGACTCCGAGATCATGACCTGAGCCGAAGGCAGACGCTTAACAGACTGAGCCACCCAGGCGCCCCAAATAAATTATTTTTATTATGGGAATGTAAATTGATTTTAACATTGAAAAAGCCAAACATTGTTTTTGTTTTGTTTTGTTTTTAAAGATTTTATTTATTTATTCAGAAGAGACAGAGAGGCAGAGGGAGAAGCAGGCTCCTTGCTGAGCAGGGAGCCCGATGCGGGACTCGATCCCAGGAAGCTGGGATCATGACCTGAGGTGAAGGCAGACGCTTAACCATCTGAGCCACCCAGGCGCCCAAGCCAAACATTGTTAAGTTATCACACACACAGGGGGAAAAATTGTTTTCATCTCATCTTGAGAGATGGAGAAGCGTTTGCTAATATTCAACAAACATTCATGATAAAAACTCATGATAACTGTAACACACTACAGGATAAATATTCTCTCACTTGGATAAAAGGCATTTGCCGTATTTTTAACCAACATCATAATTAGTGGACTTATTGGGCGCCTGGGTGGCTCAGTTGGTTAAGCGACTGCCTTCAGCTCAGGTCATGATCCTGGAGTCCCCGGATCGAGTCCCGCATCGGGCTCCCTGCTCAGCGGGGAGTCTGCTTCTCCCTCTGACCCTCTTCCCTCTCGTGCTTTCTATCTCTCATTCTCTTCCTCTCTCAAATAAATAAATAAAATCTTAAAAAAAAATAATTAGTGGACTTATTGAATTATGTCCCCCAGAGATGAGGATTAAGAAATAATGCCAAAAATCACCACCTCTGTTGAGCATTCTAGTGGGTCTTACATTTCGATGCAAGAAAGCCACAGATAAAGATGAATGAGCAAATGAACACACAGAGTATTTGAAAGGGAGAAACGAGATTGCCATTACTGACAGATGGCAATATTATATCCAAAGAAAGGTCTAACAGAGGGCCGCCTGCGTGGCTCAGTCGGTGAAGCGTCTGCCTTTGGCTGAGGTCATGATCCCAGGGTTCCGAGATCGAGTCCCACATCGGGCTCCCTGCTCAGCGGGGCATCGGCTCCTCCCTCTGCCCTTCCCCTGCTTGTGCTCTCTCTCTATGACAAATAAATAAATAAAATCTTCAAAAATAAAAAAATAAATTGTAGTTAATTAACACACCGTGTAATGTTAGTTTCAGGGGTACAATGTAGTGATGCATCACTTCCATAAACACCTGGTGCTCATCACGACAGGTGCACTCCATCCTCATCACCTGCTCAGCCCCCCACCCGCCCACCTCCTCTGTAGGAGGAATTGAGGTAGGGCTGGTCGGAGGCGGTATACACTTGGACTCAAGTTCAGCTTTGAGTTTAAAAGTCCTGGAAAAGCACCAGCCTCTTCAGCAGGAAGTGCTGGACAAACTGCCAACAAAGAAAATTAACATCTTTCTTACTAACACCCACAAAAATGGATTTTAAACCCCACCCCAGAAGGTAGGAACAAAGCCTGGGGAGCATGTTTAGCAAGGCAGAATGGGTAGCCCTGCCCAAACAAAGCAGATGTCCCGCGGAGCAGGGAGCCTGACTCGGGGCTCCGTTCCAGGACCCTGAGATCATGACCTGAGCCGAAAGCAGACGCTTAACCGACTGAGCCACCCAGGCGCCCGTATGTGCGACATTTTTATTTTTTATTTATTTATTTTTTTAAGATTTTATTTGAGAGAGAGAGAATGAGAGAGAGAGAGCATGAGAGGGGGGAGGGTCAGAGGGAGAAGCAGACTCCCCGCCGAGCAGGGAGCCCGATGCGGGACTCAATCCCAGGACTCCAGGATCATGACCTGAGCCGAAGGCAGTTGCCCAACCATCTGAGCCACCCAGGCGCCCCTTTGTGCGACATTTTTAACGACAAAAGATTAACACCCGGAATATGTAAAGACTATGCACAAGCCAGTGAGGAAAAAATAAATACCCTGGAGGAAATGGGTGAATTCCATGCTTAGAAAATCTCAAGAGCTCAGATGCCCCATAGCTGGGTGGAAAGCTGCCCAGCCCCACCGGCAAGCAGGGGGGCAACGCACATCAAAATAAGGCAGTATCGCTGTTCACCCAGGCACTGACAAAGTATCTCAAACGTTCTATAACTTATAATACCCAGGGTGCTGCGGGGGGCAATGGGGGCACTGGCAGAGGGGTACCAGATGCCGGGGAATGGGGCTGCACCCGCTGACCCCACGTGAGGCCCGGGAGGGGCAGGGGTGTGGGGGGAGGCACGTGGACCCCTCCCTGCCCCGGCCCCTGGCTGTTTATCCAGCACTTATCCTAGTGTATACAAAACCCTCTGTCTGGGCTCTGATCCCTGGGAAGAAGCCTGAGCTGCTAGAGAAAAACAGGGAGAGGCCAGCCCAAGGAGCAGTCTGGGCAAACGGTGACGGCTCCCCAGGCCTCAGCCCCGGGAGACTTCGTGGTACGGCCTCCATCACCCAAGCCCCCTCTGATCACTTCCTGTTACTGTAGGATTGTTGTAGCAGAGAAGAGTGGGGAGTGGACACCCACCCAGGCAGCTTCTGCCCCACGTGGCTTTCCCGAGCATTACCCGCCCTGCAGTAACACCTGGGCGACCCCACCCACACCTGCAACAGTGTGGGGAGGTGGGTGCAGCTCTGAGGACGGGTTCTACACCATCCTCGCCTGCTTTGTTCCTGGGGTGGGGTGGGGTGCCACAGAAGCACTGAGGGGAGACTGCCCTGGGAGCCAGCCCACTGCAGACCACACACATCACCCCCAAGGGCCCCTCCTGGGGTGTTCTGATTTGGCAGCAGGGCAATGGCCTCCCCTGAGGGCCTGGGCCAAGCTGCAAGGCTTTGCAGATTGCCGTCCACTTGACCATGTTATTAGCTTCTGCTTCTGGGACTCTTTAAATGTTTCTAGGGTTTGAGGATGCTATAAATTTCTGGTCAGGATCCTGTCTCCTTTTCTGCTCTAGTGTCCATCAGCCTTACCTGGTCAAGTGGCCCTGTCCAAACTCCCTGCAGAGAGGATGGGTACCTGGGGGGCTGTTTCCCCTCCTCTGTCTTTTCTGGAGGCTCCTGACCTCCTTCCAGGAGGTCAAGCACATAAATTCCTTTCCTGTCAGAGAAGCTTAGGGAGCACCCCATCACCACGGGGAGAACTAATAGTGAGAAGTACCCATCCTGGACCTCAAGAGAAAAGCGGTGAGAAGTTCTTGGGGTTTAGAGTAAACATGAACCCCTAAAAGCAGATGATCCAGGGAACCCACTGAAAGGGACAGGGGGCCGCAGCAGCCCCCAGACCCCTGCCCTTGGGTCCAGGAGGAGCAGTGCACCTGCAGAACACCTGAACAGGAGGTCGGGGGGAGCCCTGACACACTGGGAAGGAAGGGTGTGCTGTGCCCAGGAGAACAGACACAAAGGGATGCTAAATAAGGATACCTACCATCGGGGCGCCTGGGTGGCTCCGTCGTTGAGCGTCTGCCTTCAGCTCAGGTCATGGTCCCGGGGTCCTGGGATCGAGCCCCGCATCGGGCTCCCTGCTCGGCGGGAAGCCTGCTTCTCCCTCTCCCACTCCCCCTGCTTGTGTTCCCTCTCTCGCTGTGTCTCTCTCTGTCAAATAAATAAAAATCTTTAAAAAAAAAAAAAAGGATACCTACCATCAGTGATGGTTTGGACTTCTGGGAGGGCAGACCTGGGTGTGTGAGTGGCGGGCTGTGTCACCGCTCTTGGGGACTCTACCTCATGTCCTCCTGGCCCACTTTGTCCTCGGCTACCTGTAGGGACCTGCTTTGCACAGAGGATGTGGGAGTGGGAAAGACTTTCATGGGGGTCAGGGGAGAGGCAGGAGACAGGAGAGGGCACCTCTGATGAAATGATACATGAGCAGAGTTATGAAGATAATAGGGAAGCAGGCACAGCAAGTGCAAAGGTCCTGAGGCACAAGTATGCTGGGGGTGTTAATGATCTACAAGGAGATGGGTGGCTGGAGCCCTGAGAGTAAGGCAGAAGGAGGGGAGAGGAAGCCACAGAGGTTGGGGAGGGTGAAACCAGGTGCTAGGGAGCTGGGAACTAACGCAAATGTTTGGTTTTGAAAAGGCACTGTGTCCCCATGCACAGGGTGGAGAGGCCATCCAGAAGAGAGGGGTGCTGGCCAGGATCAGGGTGCTAACAGCAAAGGAGGCCAAGGTAGCTCTCTTAGGGTGCATTTTGAAAGGAGCATGGAGAGGCTTGGAGAAGGCCCACCCCACCCATGGGTCATGGGTCCCTCCCTGGACAGCAGGCATCTCATCCACAGCCTTCACACAGGAGCTTAGCAATGCCTTAGTGCAACATGCAGCCTGTGTTCCACCACCCCGCCCGCCCCGGAGAAGCAGCTCCATGACGGCCTGGAAGGCCTGGACCTGATCCAGAAGACCAGACTCCCACCGAGAACCTCACGTGAAACCTCCCAGCCACAGTCAGCTCTGTCCAGCCACTTCCATGCCCATCCACTCGTCCACGAGCATCCATGTCCCTGCAAACTCTGGCTACTCCATTCCCTCCAGGGCCAGGCTCAGGGAGAGGCCCACATGGGCTCTGCAGGTGGCTGTGATGGTGTAGACAGTGGGTTCCAGAGGCCCGGGCATTTGTTCTGTGGGACAGGACACTGCCCTGCGTGTGCCTGTCTCCCTGCATGGCTGTAGGGGGACCAGGCAGGGCCCCCAGTCCATGTCTGAGGTAGGTATTACCACTCACCTTTCAAACGTGGCATCACTGAGTTATGGACCCCTTGCTCCCCAGATTGTGACCCCCACAAAAGCCTTGAGCAGATTTTTATGGAAAGCCAGGCTCCTTCTCTGGGTCTTCTTAGACAGGGGCTCATGAGCCTCACCCTCCATATTATTTGGTGGCACTGACAGGCCCCTGCACCCATCTAGGGCCGGGTATGTGGCTAGGCGTGACGACTGGGCACCTCGGCCACCTCCAGCCACAGTTGGTTCAGGGAGGGGCACATGACCAAACCTGCCCGCCCCCGGGCATCCCCAGGGGAGTTCTGAAAAGACTGGCTTTTTTTTCCCCCCCACCGGGAAAGGCTGAATTAGTGAGGTGTAGATAGGGGCCGTGCGCATTGTGATTGTAATCACTCAGGGACAGCCTGCCCGAAAGCGAAGCCATCACAAAGGAGCCCAGCCAGACCCACAGATGAAGAAGAGACTCCTGGATCCAGTCATGCTTGAAACTCCTTGGACATTTTATTGTATTTATTTATTTCTTTTACAGGGGTATTTATTTATTTTTTTTACAGGGGGAGGGGCTGAGGGGAAGGGAGAGAGAGAATCTCAAGTGGACGCCATGCCCAGTGACAAGTCCGATGCAGGGCTCCATCTCACAACCGTGAGATCAAGACCTGAGCCTTAATCAAGAGTTGGACGCTCAACCGACTGAGCTACTCAGAAGCCCCACTCTCCCTGACATTTTAGTCACATGAATCAACAAACCTCCCCATGCTCAAGCAGTTTTGGCATGCAGAAGGGATGCACCAATGAGGGACCAAGCTCCACACTTCGTCAACGGAGGGGTCAGATGCAAGAGGAGAGTGCAGGGCAAGAGTTCTGCAGAGGCAGAAAATCAGGGCCAAGGGGCCCTGGAGGAGTGTCAGCACTCTTGGGAATCTGGGTGGATTGGGCCAGCTTCCTCCAGGCCTCAGGGGACAAGAAGACCTCAACGCATTCCAGAGCAACCCAGCCTTTTTAAGGTCTGGATAAGGGTTTGTGCTCGGACTACTCAGGATTGGTTTAAACTCCTCTCTTAACAAACACTTGGGTCATTTCCAGTTCCTCACTGCTATCAGTATTCTGTTTTGAAAATTCTGAGACATGGCTTTGATCTGATCTAAAATGTCCTGGGAGAAGTCTACTGGTTTCAGGCATGGCTGGATCCAGGCCTGGCATCTCCTGGACTGAACGGACTGTGCTAAACATGAGTATCTATCAGTTATGTCCAGTGATTTGTCACTCCCACGTGAGAGTCCATGAAGTCTTCTGCACCCATCCGCGCTCCCCAGGACACAGGAAGCAGAGAACAGGATCTCATTCTGTATAGGAGGCTGTGATGGGGCAGGAAGTTACCTGAGGCCACATGTCGGGAAGGTAGTAGGAGGGAGCACCCCTGCCTCCCATCTGCAGACATAGGCTTTTCCCCTGCCAGAGGTACATTCCAGAGACCCCAGGGTCAGACTCCAGGGTCAGACTCCAAAGTTCACAATCTGATGAAACCCGGTTCTGCAGTGAGTCCTTGGGCAAGTCCCTTTCCATTCTGAGCTTCCATATTCCCATCTATAAAATACAGAGAGTCCCAACCTAAGCGCTCTGCAGAAATGCCAGAGGTGGCTCAGTCTGTTAAGCATCTGACTCTTGATTTTGGCTCAGGTTATGATCTCAGGGTCGTGGGATCGAGCCCTGAAGGTGAGCCCCGTGGCAGAGTCTGCTTGTCTCTTTCCCTGTGCTCCTCCCCCCACTCACGTTCTCTCTGTCTCTCTCTAAAATAAACAAATAAATGAAATCTTAAAAAAAAATCAGAGAAAGAAATGTCAGAGGCAGACTGTCCTGGTGCTCCAGCTCCTGCTTTGAAGAGTGCATTAAAATGCACACTTACATTTTAGAGCTCTATAGGTTTTCTGCAGAAAGAGCTAATAATTACTGAGCACTTCCTATGTGACAAGCAAGTTTTTACATGGATTCATTAATTCAGTCCTCTCAACAACCAGAGAAGGTAGGTATTGCTATTCTCTGTATTCTATGGATGGAGAAACCAAGACAGATAGAGGTTTGATCGCTTTCCTTGATTCTAGTCATGTTCTTGATAGGTTTGGCCATCAGTGCTTTGTTGGCCTCACAAAATGAAATGGTAAATATTTGCTCACTTTTTAGTCTCTGGACAGGTTTGTGTAAGGTTGGTGATATTTCTTTAACTGTTTAGAAGAATTCCCCAATGAAACCATCTGAATTAATCAACTAATTAATTATTATTATTATTATCTTTAACTAGGCTCCATGCCCACAATGGGGCTTGAACTCACAACCCTCAGATTGAAATTCACATGCTCTACTGACTGAGCCAGCCAGGCGCCCCTGAAACCACCTGAATTTAGAATTTTCTTTGTGGGAAGATTTTAAATTATGGATTAATTTTACTTAATTGGTATAGGACTACCCAGATTTTCTACTTCTTCTAATGTCAGTTTTGGTAAATTTTGTTTCATTTAAATTTCAAATTTATTGTCATAGAGTTGTTCATACTACCCTCTTAATATCCTTTTTAAAAATTTTAATTAATCAATTAACTTATTTACTTATTTTTAAGTAGCCTCCACACCCAGCATGGACCCAAGGCAGAACTTGAACTCACAATTCTGAGATTGAGACTGAGCTGAGATCAAGAGTTGGATACTTAACCAACTGAGCCACCCAGGTGCCCCTTTAAATTTTATTTTTAAGTAATCTTTACACCCAATGTGGGGCTCAAACCCCAAGATCAAGAGTCTTATGCTGCACCAACAGAGCCAGCCAGGTGCCCCTTGTTATCCTTTTAATGTTTATAGTATCTCTTGATGTCCTCTTTTTCATTCCTGATATTGGAATTTGTGTTTTCTTTTTCTCACTAGACATTTCCAGGAGTTTATGAATTCTATTAATCTCCTCAAAGAACCAACTTTTGGTTTGTTGATTTTCTCTAATTGAGAAAATTGTTGATTTTGCTGTGTTTCATTAGTTTTTGCTCTTGTTTTTGTTATTTTCTTTCACCTTTGGGTTTAATTTGTTATTTTTCTAGTTCTTGAGTTGGAACTTGGAGCATTAATTATCAACCTTTCTTTTAAAGCTATAAATTTTCCTCTAAGCACAGGTTTACCTGCATCCCACTGTGTTTGGTATGTCCTATTTTCACTATTGCTCACTTGAAAATATTTTACAATTTCCGTTGTGATTTACTGTTGGACCCTTAATTATTTAGAAGTGTGATGTTTAGATTCCAAGCACTTGGAGGCTTTCTAATAGTTTTCTTGACATTGAGTTTTAATTTAATTCAGAGAGGACAAACTTGTATGATTTCAGTCCTTTGAAATTTGTTGAGATTTTACGGCCCAGGATATGGTCTATTTTGAATAACATTTTTTTTTTAAAGATTTTACTTTTAAGTAAAAAAAAAAAAAAAAAAAAGCCCCAACATGGGGCTCAAACTCACAACCCTGAGATCAAGGGTCAAATGCTTCAACAATGGAGCCAGCTAGGTGCCCCTATTTTTTTTTTTTAAAGATTATTTATTTATTTGAGAGAGGGAGCGAGAGAGCACAAGCAGGGGGGAGGAGCAGAGGGAGAGGGAGAAGCAGACTCCCTGCTGAGCAGGGAGCTGATGCAGGGGCTCAATCCCAGGACTCTGGGATCATGACCTGAGCAGTTGCTTGACTGACTGAGTCACCCAGGTGTCCCCAGGCGCCCCTATTTTTTTTTTTAAGATTTTATTTATTTGAGAGAGAGAGTTTGTGAGAGAGAGAGGGAGAGAGAGCACAAGCAGGGGGAGCTGCAGAGGGAGAGGGAGAAGCAGGCTTCCTGCTGAGGAGGGAGCTGAATGCGGCTGGATCCCAGGACCCTGAGATCATTGAACTGAGCCAAACCCTTAACTGACTGAGCCCCCCAGGCGCCTCCGCAGGTGCCCCTATTTTGATTAAGATTCTATGTGCACATGGAAAGAACCTATATTCTACAGCTATTGGGTGAAATGCTGTATGTATGTGAATTAGAGCAGGCTGGTTAATCTTGCTGAGATTAGAGCAGGCTGGTTAATCAGAGTCCAGAACAGGTCCTCACATATACAGTTACTTGATTTACGATGGATGCTCTTTTCCAATTCAAGGGGAAAATGATGGTCTTTTCAATAAATGATGCTGGGTCAACTGGATATTCATATTTAAAAAAAAGCGCTCTGGCCTCTCGGACACTATTCAGAAGAATAGTGACCCATCATAGATGGTAAAACATTTAAGCTTCTAAAAGAAAACGTAGGAGAATATTCCAATGAAAAAGCACTAATCATAAGAGAAACGACAAATAAATTGGACTTCACTGAGAATCTCTTCCGTTCATTATAAGCAATAACAAACCACAAGTGGCAGAAGATTTCTGCAGTATCTTCAATACCGTACATTTTCGAGTATCCATCGACAATACCGAACCATGTGCCAGGGTTCGGTCCGCACATACCCAGAATATATAAAGAACCTCTACGAAACAATAAGAAAATGGAGCCGGGTGTGAACCCAGGCGGCTGATGCCAGAGCTAGGCTCCCATCACCGGGCCTTGCAGGCACAGCTCCTGCCCGGTGGCCCTCGCCGGGAACTCGCTCAGTCCTCCTTAAACGGGGAGGCGGCGGGGAAGCTCTGGGCCGCGGCTCCGCCCCGGGGGCTGCCTTTTCCTTAGAAGGCGAAGCCCCAAGCCTCGCCTCTCGCCGGCAGAGAGCCGCGCTGTGCGCCCCGCGCGCCCCTGGCCGCTACGCCGCCGCCGCCGCACCCCCCAGGAGCGCGGAGGCCCGTGCACTAGCGCGCCAGCCGGGCCCGGGCGCGGACGGGCTGGCGAGGGGCGGGCGCGTGTCCTCGCCGCTTCGGATGGAAGGATCGAGGTCCGCGGAGACGGCGGCCGGGAGATCCTGAGGCTAGAGCCCCTCCACGGCCCCGCGCCCGCGACATGCCGCGGGAGAGGTGAGCAGGGCGACCTCGCCGTGCAAACGGCGACGCCCGGGACAGACCGAGGACGGCGAGGCCCGGGGGCGGGTGTGCTCCGAGAGCGCGGCCGGGCAGGGTCCTGGCCGTCGCCTGTCACCCGCCCGCGCCTCCGCTGCCCGCGCACTCGTCTTCGAGCGCGGGCACGGCGGCCCCAAAGCATATCGCCATCTCCCCGCGGTCCTTCCCGGGCAGCCGTGGGGATCTTTGTGATTTAACTTGGAATCCGAAAGAATGTGACACCATGTTTTTAAAGATTTGGGGCCCCAAAACCAACGGTCCCTCGCAGTCGGCGGCAGCCATTCCCCGCGCCCCGCTGCGCCCTCCCCGCGGGGCGACCTCCTCCCGGGGCTGGTTCCCCGCCGCCAGCCAGGCCGGGGCGCTGAGCTCGTCTCCCCGCAGGTGCCGCGCCCCTGGCCCGCGTCCTCGCCATGGAGGTGCTGCGGCGCTCCTCGGTCTTCGCCGCGGAGATCATGGACGCCTTTGACCGTTCGCCCACCGACAAGGAGCTGGTGGCCCAGGCCAAGGCGCTCGGCCGGGAGTTCGTGCACGCGCGGCTACTGCGCGCTGGTCTCGCCTGGAGCGCGCCCGAGCGCGCCGCTCCCGCCCCCGGAGGCCGCCTGGCCGAGGTGTGCGCCGTGCTGCTGCGCCTGGGTGAGTGCGGGCCCCGGCCGGCGGGTCCCCCGGAGGCGCCCTCCGCTGCTGGGCCTCAGTTTCCTTTGCGGGCAGAGAGGGGGTGCCCGGGGGTGTTGGGGATAGCCTTGTGCAAGGCACACCTACTCACACTCCCCTCTTTACTCCTTAGGCTCGCCTGCCCACTCGCCACATAGCTCCCCAACATGCCCGCTCAGGCCAGATTTCAGACATTCTGGCCATAAAGACTAGAAAGCTCCAGGAAGAATACTGTTTTGGTAGCTGAACTTCCAGAGTGACCCTTGTACTGAGCTGGGCACAAAAATCCTTTGTGGGACCATGTGTCCCGATGTTTGTTTTGGAAAGTAGGTCTTTGCAGCTCCTGCCTGAAATCCCACTGCTCTTTCCTCTTGATGTGGAGGCCTGGTAGGGCTCCCTCTGGAAATTCGGTGCCCCAGGAGGGTCAAAGCCACCATGGGTCTGGGCAGCTAAATCCCATCTGGCGGGTGGGTCATGCTGGGGGGGGGGGGGGGTACTTGGTTGGAGTGGGGGGCCGCCCAGCACAGTAACTGTTTTCATCTTCCGAGGGGGTAGGGCCAGCCCAGCTGATTCAGTTTTACTTCACCACCAGGACTGAGGTCACTCACTCTGTAACTGCTTGTTGGGAGTGGGAGGCGAAGACGGAGCCCTGGTGGGGTGGCTCTCCACACTGAGTGTGGGGAAATGCTGGCCCAGGAGGCAGGGCTGTAGGGGTGCTCTGTGAAAGGGGACACCCTGTCTCTTAGACTGACACCAGTGTCTGCTTGTGCCCTGTTTGTGTTGTGTAGACCCAGCTGCCCAGGTGTGGGGCAGGGGGCGGGCAGACACACACATTCCGTGGGGGCAGTGCAGGAGATTGTGAGGAAGCCTGCTAGCCCGCCCAGGCCTCGGGGGAGGTGGAGAGCCAGTGGGGTTTGGGGAATCAGGCAGGGGGCCAGAGGGCCTGGACTCCCATGAGGTCAGCCACCACTGGCCGTTCCCTGAGCTGGGCGGTGGGGATGGCACTGGCGGAACATTCTAGAGGTCCCTGGAGAAGATGGTTCTTTGGTCTTCCAAGAGGCCCCCCAGCCCCTGGGGTAGCCAGAAGGAAGTCTTGCCTCCGTCCTGGCCTGCTCTGCGCCTCTGCCCCCAGCCTCCCCGCCTCTGTCTGCTTGTCTGCGAACAGGAGCTGGGTCCTGCCTCTGCCCTGAGCCCAGAGTCCCTATTGTTTAAACTTGTCTGGAAAGCCTGCTTCGGGCTCTGCCGTCCTGAGCAGGCCGGTTTCTGTGCCCTCAGTCCCCCGTGTCCTGCCCTGAGAGCCCCAAGGCTTCGGGCCTGCTCCTGGGGAGCAGGGGCTGGCCGGGTGCCCAGCACTGGCCGGCTCGCGAGCAGGGCCTGCAAGGTCCTTCCCCAGCGCCAGGCTCTGTGTAGTCCCTGGGACTCCGCCCTGGCAGATGGCTAAGGAGGGCGATGACTTGGACCCCCAGAGCCCTCTCGTTCATGCCTTCCTGCTGCATTCTGCTCTTGGAGCTGCTCCGCGTGAGCCCCCTCATGGCTGGCGCTGTCCCACTGCCCCCCCCGTGTGCCCCCCACCACCCCCCCCCCCCCAGCACAGACGTCTAGCTCCTGGTGCAGCAGCTCACAGGAAGAAGCCTGGGTCACGTCCCCATGGGCGGTCTCTTGGGCCCTGTCGCCAGCAGCCCCGAGGTCTGCATGTGGGAACGGCCAGGCCTGCCCTGGGAATTTCCATGCCCCCCGCCCGCCCCCCACCCCCCACCAGCCTCACCAGTTTCTGCTCTGCATCCAGATCTTAGTTAATTAGATGGAGTGCAGCTGGCCCCAGGGATGACGCGGACGCCCTTATCGGCCCGGGCTGTCCTGTCCACACAGCATTTCCCTGTTTTCGTTGGCTGCATAAGTGACTGGGCTGGGGGACACCCAGTCTGCGGGCTGTGTGGCATTCCTGGCACATCCCCGCCAGGGGCACCGCAGCGAGCACGGGCAGCGGGCAGGGCCACTGAGAGGGCATTTCCTCTGCTGAGTGTGGCTGCCCATCCAGACACACCCACTTGGCACTGGGAGCCCAGGTTTGAGCCTGGGCGGTGCTGGTGGCCCCGGGCAATGGCTTAGCTTCTTGGTTCACGGAGTGGAGCCAGGGCCTGAGCGAGGACGCCCCTCTGAGGCAGCGTCCAGGGGCCTCACCTGTGTGGGGTCGCTGGCATAGCCCCCGCCCATACAGGGCTCTGGCTGCCGGCCCAGTCCGCCTGCTGCCCGGGCAGCTCACTGTGGGCCATGAGTCACACATCAGGCACGGCCCTTGCTCCTGCTTGGGATTCCCGCCCCACCGGCCCAGCAGGCTTGGCCCTGGGTGGGGGTGGGGAGTGGCTGGCTTGTCAGAAGGTGCGGGCCGCAGAGGCAGGTCTGGGGGTGCCCACGGTACCCCCTTGGTCTTCTTGTCCCCAGGGGCCACGGTGGGGTCAAGTGGGGGTGGGAATGTGACAGGCTGAGTGAGGGGTCAGGGATCAGGCCTGTTCAGTGCCAGTTGTGGCCCTGGGCCATGAGCAGTGGGCTGGTGACAGCGGGGCTGGGGTCAGGCAGGCAGGACCACCTCTGACCCTCTGTGTGACTGCCTAGGGGACGAGCTGGAGCTGATTCGGCCCAGCGTCTACCGCAATGTGGCTCGCCAGCTAAACATCTCCCTGCAGTCTGAGACCGTGGTGACCGACGCCTTCCTGGCTGTGGCCTCTCAGATCTTCTCCGGAGGTAGGCCTGGGCACCCACCCCGGGGCGCCCACGGTGCTGCAGTGGGCCGGGGCCTGTGGGCCAGAGCAGGGCTTTGCTGCAAGTAGGCCCCACAGGTCCTGGAGCCATCTTCCTGCTGCACAAACCGGCCCAGAAGCTTGCCTCAGTGATGCACGGTGCCTCCCCAGGTTCCGAGGATAGTGGATCTGTCTGCTGGGCAGCTGGGCCCAGGCCTCCACGTGGCTCTGACCGGCATTAGCTGGGGTGCAGTGGACTGAGGTCTTGCTGGGCTGCGTGGTCCAGGTTGCCCGTTGGTGTTGCTCGTTGGCTGGAGGGGGGCCAGGCTGTCCCCAGTGTGTCCTGCACGTGGCCTGGGGCCTGGGGAATGGGCGTCCCACGGCGTGGCACCAGGTCCCAAAGGGGAGGGTCACAAACGGCCTGGGTGGGCATTGTCAGGCTCTTGTGCTGTAACCTCAGAAGTTACAGTATCACTCTGCCAAATTCTGTTTGTCAAAGGCACGTCACCGGGGGAGCCGCACATCCCAGGGAGGGGGATTCAGGAGGGCATGAGCCCCAGTGCAGCGGCTTGCTAGAGAGTGGGGAATCACAATACACCTGTCTCACCTGGCTGGCCCACACTCCCCTAGGAATCTCCTGGTGCCCCGTCTGTGCCCTCCCCCCAGCCTCAGCCCCTATTGCTTCCTGTCTGCACACCCACCTGCAGGCTCACAGGAGGCCACAGGACCCCTCCCAACCCTTCTCCTGTCCTCACGTCCTCTCCTTGGAAGGCTGCTGGGCTCTCTGTGGTCCGTAGACCTCCACAGACCTCATCCCCCCACCTGTGACCTCATGCCCTGTCCTGGCACCCACGCTCCGTGAGTCTGCTCCTGCGTCCTGCTGCGTAACAGGGGCCAAGCTCTGCCATCTACGCCACCGGAGCCCCAGCCCCCCACTCAGCACCTCCTCCGTCAGCAAATCCCGCAGGTGTTCCCCGGCATCCCGAGGTGCTGAACGGGACAGCCAGTCCCAGCCCTCAGGGAGGGAAAGCTGGGGGCCGCAGAGCTAGAGAGTTCCAGATGCTGCATCCCAGCTGGAGTGGGGAGTGAGTAGTCATGTGCCAAGTGGGGAGGGCCAGCCTCCCTCTGATGCTTTCTGGAAGGGCCCCAGGCAGCAGGGAGGCCTCATACCCCCTCCTCTGGGAGGCGGCTCTGGGTCTGTTGCTGGCCAGCCGAGTGACCTTGGCCTTGGTTTCCTTGTCCATAGGATGATTGGAACAGCAGCAGAGTTAGGGTGGGGGGGGTGCCAGGGGGAGCCACAGTCCCCACCCCCTGCAGATGCAGCCCACACTCTGCAGGGGAACACCCCCCGCCGCCACTGCAGGGGAAAGGACATGGAGTAGAGGGACCACCTCATCCCATCGGAGGTGGACCCCCAGCCCCGCTGATGTCCAGCCCCACTGACCACACCCCTCCGGGGTGACCACATGTTGACCTCTAGTGTCCCTTCCCAATGAGGCCCCACCAATTCCTGGTGGGTGCGGTGGGGACACAGGATGGCCAGCTGCAGAAGCCAACCTTCTCCAGGCTGCCCCCAGTCAGCACTGACCCCCCAGGGGTCAGCAAGGGTAGGACATCGTGACGGGGGAGCTTGGGTGGGCTGGTCGGAGGGCCAGCTTCCTTCAGAGTGTTCTAACAGTCTGACCTCGGTCCTGGGGCAACCCGTGCGGGTGACATGGGAAGGTGCCTTGAGGAGGAGGCAGCAGGTAGGGCCCAGGAAGCCTGGGGTGCAGCGGGCATTCGAGGCTGGTGACCACCTTCAGCCCTCCCTG
Organism: Callorhinus ursinus; assembly: GCF_003265705.2. NCBI lineage: Eukaryota > Metazoa > Chordata > Mammalia > Carnivora > Otariidae > Callorhinus > Callorhinus ursinus. The sequence continues at coordinate 965,360 of NW_027397158.1, read as the reverse complement.
GGCTTCTGTGTCCTGGGCCTGATGCTGCTGGTGCGTGGGTGGCCACCCTGTGACTGTCTCGGGGGTTGGGCGGCTGGTTTATGAGCCGAGGTCTGGCTTTAAAAGGAAGGCTTATCTCTGAGAATGCAGCTCTGGCCTGCTGGTGGTTGGGACCGAGCCGGGAGGCCCGGCTAGGCCCCTGGGTGGTGGCTGGCGTGTGGGCAGGAGACAGTGGACAGGCGGCCCAACACGGCGCACCCACTCCACCTGCCCGGCCTTGCTCGGTGTGGGTACAGACCTGAGAGGTTCAGAAAGGCTCTGGGCTCTGGGAGGGCGATGGAAGGCCTTGGGATGGGGGAGGGGTGGGGATAATGGACACAGGCCACCGGCAGCTCAGTCCACTTGTGGAGTTCACTTAAAGTCTTGTGATTTTCATTTGAGATGGGACCGAATATACCCCTTCACGTTCAAGCACCTCCAGCCACTCGGCGCCCGCAGGCCTGCCCCACGCGGCCCCCCGCCCCTTCCTTCTGGCAGAGCCTCCACACCTGCACCTGCCCCACGGGGCGCTGGGGCAGCTGCTCCCTCATTGGCTGTGTGACCTGCAGCTGGTGTCTTAACATCTCTGAACCTCAGGGGCACCTGGAAAGGGAGCAGGGGCAGGGCTCCGTGGAGAGTGACGTTGCAGATCTGCCGGCTCTGCAGTGACCTGGCTCTCAGACCGTGCCCCTCGCCAGCTCGGTTGCCCCTTCCACCCTCCCCCTTGCTGCCAGGCCTCCCCTTTGCCCCTCGTCCACCCCCCTTTCTCCACAGGGTCAGCCCCGGCCATAAGGCGCTGGCCAGCCTTGGTCCGCCCCTGTCTCCCCGCGGCCCCCCCCAGGGGGCCTGGCCTTGCACACACTGACCCTCACGCTGCACCCTGCACCCCCACTGCCAGGGGGCCTGGCCTTGCACTGACCCTCACGCTGCACCCTGCACCCCCACTGCCTCCTGGCAAGCCCCCTGGGGTGCGGGCAGTGCCTGAGGCCGGGCTCTGGCTGGCGGCAGGGGCAGCTTGAGGGCAGGGACCTGTGGAGGCGTCTCTGAGCGGCCGTGCTCCCGTCAGAGGCAGCGGCCACCAGCGTGGCTCCTGGCAGCGTTCGCCCTTTGGCTGCTCAGCTCCAGTGTTTCAGGGGAAACACTGATTTTTCCCTCCCCGATTAAAAGTTGGCAGGAGTTTTTGTTTTTTTCTTCTTATTACAAGAGCAAAATAGTTTACCACAGAAAGATCGGAAAATGCAACAGATAAACAACTCTTAAAACCAATACTAAAAATGAGCAAAGGATCAGAATAGACGTTTCCCCGAGGAAGATGTGCAGCTGGCCCGGAGCCCACGAAGAGTGCTCCTCCCCAGCCCCCGGGGTGGCGCACAGGGGCCCCGCCGTGAGGCCCCACCGCTGGTGCACCAGGGTGGCGGACTCTGGAGCAGGAGCGCCGGCGGGGACCTGAGCGGCGCGGCCCCGGGAACGTGGTTTGACCTGAATGGGGTTCCCCCTCCTGGGTGTCTGCCCTGAGAGATGAAAGCTCGTGTCTGCTACGCGGATGTCCAGAGCGCGTCACTCCGAATATAGCCACAACGTGCGGACACCCCAGACGCCCACCGTCTGATGGACGGGTGCGCGAGGTGTGGTGTCTTCACACAGCACAACACCACGCAGCCATCAGGAGAAACGCTGACCCCCGCGACCACGCGGATGGACCTTGCGGACACTGTGCCCGGTGCAAGGAGCCAGACCCAACATGGAGAGCTGGGTGTGAGCCCTTTCAGCACAGATGCCTAGGATGGGGAAATCCGCGGACGCAGAGAGCGGAGGTGCGGTTGCCAGGCCAGGGGCCTGACTGCTGGCGGGTGGGGGCTGAGCCGGAGCTGGGGAACGCACCTGAAGGCCGCTGTAGTGTATGGTAATTTATTACCAATTTATGGTAATGAGATGATCTCTCCGTAAGACACAAGATGCAGAAGACCCGAGGCCCGCCCCCTGGAGACCCGCGAGCCGGCACCTTCCAGGCCCTTCAAGTGTAGCCGCCACGTGGAGCTTGCTGTCCCCTCGTGGGACCGTGAGGCGTCTCTCCGAGTCGCGGCACAGAACGTGGCGTTCACCTTGGGGAGCGCGGTGCGAGACCCCTGTCACCGTGACCCGGGGCCCTGACGGCTCGGCCCGTGGAGGCGGGCGGTAGTGTGTGCAGGACCTGGGTGGAGGGAATGGGGCCTCGGGGGGCCAGGGGCTCAGGTGAGATTTCAGACTTGGATTTTTTTCAAAGTAAGCTCTACACCCAAGGTGGGGTTTGAACTCACGCTCCTGGGATCAGGAGTCACACACTTCACCGACTGTGAGCCAGCCGGGCGGGTGCTACCTAACTTGGATTATTTTGAGAGACAGGGAAAGTAACAGTAACAGGAGGCTTTTAGGCAGCTCCAATGTATGGGCTTCAAACTTTGTCTTGTTCTGGAGATGAAACTTACATAACACTCAGGCGTCGCGAAGTGCGCCGTTCAGTGGCCTTTGGTGCATCGACCGTGCTGTCCATCCACCCCGCTCTGTTTCTCATCGCCGCGGGAGGACACCGGGAGCCCCCTCGGCACTCACCCTGCACCCCTCCCCCCTGCTCCCTTTCTGTCTCCCTGCATTTAGCGGTTCTGGACTGTTCACGAGGTTGGACCAGCACAGCGTACGTGGCCTTTTGAGTCAGCTGCTTCTACTGAGCATCGTGTTTCTGAGGCTCCCCTAACCCCCAACCGTGGCAGGTGTCAGGGCTCCATCCCTTTCTGTGGCTGAGTCCTGTCTCCCTTTGCTTTTCCTTTCACTTGACGGGCGCTTTGTCACTTCCTCATTTTGGGGACTGATGGCTCTGGCTGCTGTGTGCAGGTGCCCTGGGGGCAGGGGTGCCCTCTGCAGATGCTGCCTCCTGGGCCTCCTGTCCTGCCAGCACCGCAGCGGCGTCGCGAGCGGGGTGTGCGGGGTGTGCGGGGCGTGCGGGTGGTGGTGCGTGCAGGAGGGTGGCGCGTGCAGGAGGGTGGCGCGTGCGGGGCGTGGCCTTTCACAGAGGCTGCGGGCGCCCTCCGGCTGTTTGCCCCAGCGGCCGACGAGGAGCAGCCCACACTGACACGTGAAGCTTTAATCTGATAGATGGCCATCTCTGTCTTGTGTTCTCTGACCTTTCTTTGGTTTTTCGCGAGGGCAGACGTTTTGCAGACGTTTGATGCATTTGTAGTTTTTCTTTGTGAAGCAGCTGTTTGTTCTGTGCTCCTCTTTCTTTTGCAAGGTTTCTCTCTGCTCTCGCTGACTCGTGAACTCTTCTTACACTTAAGGACGCCCACGCCCTAGCACTGGCAGGCAGGCTTGCCCCCACTGTCCTTCGGCAGCCTCTTCCCACCAGGCGGGCTCCAGGGTGGTTCTGCTTCCCAGCGGCTCCTTGGTCTGGGGAAGGTGGTTCCCATCACGGGCCTCGGCTGCTTTATGTAGACAGTGTCCTGGTGCCCTCGCCTGGCCCATCAGAGCAGACAGGCCCGGGGCAGGTGCCCCTGGAGGCCGCTCCCTGTGCAGTGTGTGCAACTCTGAGTCAGTCGCTCCCACCCCAGCCTCAGTTTCCTCCTTCCTGCACGGCCTAGCTGTCTCCTCACCTCCTCCAGTGGATGGTGGGCTGGGTGAAGTTGGCCTGGGCTCTGGCGCAGGTGCGCAGGTGTATGATGGAGGCTTGGAAAATCTCCGCCCAAGAACTGCTCTTGAGGGTGACAGGACTGACGTGTCGTGGGTGGTGGCTGGGGCTCGCACCCCACAGTCAGCTCACAGGGCGCCTGTGCAGGCGGGGAGCTGCAGGGAGAGGCAGCGTCAGAGGAATGGCAGGGGACGTGGCTCAGAATCTCAGCCTTCATGTGACCCCGAGGGCTGGACCGGAGCCAGGGCTTGGGTGGCTTTCTGCTGACCAGCGTCTGTCTCTCTCCCTGCAGGCATCACATGGGGCAAGGTGGTGTCCCTGTACTCGGTGGCCGCAGGGCTGGCCATAGACTGTGTGCGGCAGGCCCAGCCTGCCATGGTCCACGCGCTCGTCGACTGCCTCGGGGAATTTGTGCGCAAGACCCTGGCGCCCTGGCTGCGAAGGCGCGGCGGATGGGTGAGGGGGACCTGAGGTGCTGGGGTGGGGGTGGGGATGGCTGACAGCCTGAGCAACTGCGGGGTGGGGTTGTCGGGGGTTGGAGGAGGGGTGAGGCGGGGCTGCCAGGCCCAGAGCTGCTCCTGCTGCCCAGCTCCGGTGCTGGCCTGTCCTCTGCTACCTCCACGCCCAGAGCGCCCTCCTCCAGCTCCGGTGCTAAAGACCTGCCGCCCCAGAGCCCCTGCGTGGCAGGAGGTGGTCTGCAGACATGGGCCCCTTGGCCTGTGAGAGGGAAAGTCCTGTCACTGCCCAGAGCCTCTGCACCCCACCCCCTCCCAGCCATGTTCCGATGCCGGAATGAGACCAGCCCAGCCCGCAGGGGTGGGTGTGTGAGTCATACCCACCACCGTCTCCATACCCCCCACCTGCCCGCCCAGCCCTGGCCAGGCCTCGGGGGCTGCTGGGCCCTGGGCTTGGGGGGCCAGCCCCCCCAGAGGAAATCTCCGTTTTCTCCTCTGTGATGGGTGGTGGGCAAGGGTGTGTGACGTCCACTGGCTGGGACGACAGCTTAGCCTCTGCTGAGGTCAGGCGGTGCCTGGGGCTGCGGTCTCCTCTGGAGTTGCCATTGGTGGGGACGAGATTGCTTCCAGGTTGACCCTTGGCTGTGGCCATTCCTCAGCAGAGAGAGCTCGCCGAGGCCTCTGTCCTCCTGCTGTGCCCCCCATGGAGCCAGCACGGGTCGACCCCACGCTCAGCATCCAGACTGCAGCAGGAATAGAAAGAAATAAGGAATGGCTGTTCACTGGGCTTCTGGAAAGCTCGGTTCCCACTCCTGTTCTGAGGGACGGTGCAGCTGGATTGGTCACTTCCTGGACCCCAGGCTCCACTGTGCCGAGGCAGGACGCGGGGGTGTTTGTGGTCCTGTGGGCAGTAGGCAGGAGGCCGTGTTGGGAGCTGGCACCTGGCCTGGGGATGGTGGTGGAGTCCCCAGCTGGGCAGTGTCCTGTCTGCAGGCCTCTGACCACGTCGAGCTCCTCCCTTCCCCTCCCGTGGTCCAGAGCAGACCACAGACCTTCCCTGACGGCCTCAGGCACCTCCTCATGGGAGTCGGCTGACGTCCCGTACAAGGTGCGCTGTTCTCTAACCGTGTCCTCTTTGCCTCCCAGACTGACGTCCTCAAGTGTGTGGTCAGCACGGAGCCCAGCTTCCGCTCCCACTGGCTCGTGGCCGCACTCTGCAGCTTTGGACGCTTCCTGAAGGCTGCCTTCTTCGTGCTGTTGCCAGAGAGATGAGCTGCTGGCTCCAGCCCAGGCTGAAGCCGGGCGCTCCGACCCAGGAGGCCCTGGGCCCCCAAGAGCATCCACATCCTTCTCGACCGGGCCGGGAAGGCTCCGATGCTCAGAGCCCCGCCTTCGTGCTGGAGGCCCTGCCCTGAGCCCCTCGCCCGCAGACCCAGGCCCTCTGGAAGGGGCAGCAGAGGGGGCCTCCCTGGCCTGGAGCTGGGCTTCAGTGCCTTCCCCGTTGCTCCCTTTCCCCCTGGAAATTCTGCTCGTCCTCTTTCTGGAGCCAGAAAGTCAGGGTCACCTCCCAGGTCTGAAAGGAAGGGAGCTGGGAACACCAGGCTCTCACTTGATGCCCAGGTCCCCTCCGTGAAGAGGGACCGTGTCAGAACATGAGGTGGCCTTGGTCCTTGTGGGCAGTGGGCCCTGCTCATTCAGTCAGAAGGTGACGCTGGCCTGGCCAAGGCTGGAGGAGCCGTGGGGTCTTACTGACCTTGCAAACAGGGCATAAAGCTTATGTGCTGGTTGCTTAGTCCATTTCTGGAGGGATGGGTGTGTCCCCCTCCCATGGCAGGGTCCTGTGTGGCAGGGACCAGGGGTGTGGGGCTCCAGGATGGCACACTGACTTAAGTGCACGAGCCCATGAACAGGAAGGTTGGTGTGTGCGTGTTCAATTCCAATAAAGTGTCACGGCCATGGAGGGTGACCCATCTGCTTTCCTGTCAGCATCTTCCCTGATGAGGGGGTCTGGCCACGCCCCACGACGGGGAGCTCACGTGCGCGCATACATGCTTGCACGCACACGCACGCACTCCTAGTCATGCTCATGCACGTGCACCGGTAACGAGTGGCGGGTTGCTCAGCTGTCCTGCCCGGCGCGGCTCCACAGTCCAGCCAGGCCATTCGATGCCTTCTCTTGGCCAGCAACAGCCTCCACCCCCTTCTTGGGCTCCCGTGGCCACCTCACGGTTGGCTCCGGGCAGTCCTCACTCTGTGCTTTCTGATGCAAGGACACTATCCCCAAGCGGGCCCGACTCCTGCTCGGCCACAGGCATATGGTGCTGGGGGGCTGCGATGTGGCCTCTCTCAGTCTGGTTCCTGTTCTGGATGACGAGTGGCTGAGGCCTGCTGCGGTCGCTGGCCCTGCCCTCCCATCCAGCCTCCCAGGGAAGCAAGAATCCTGACAGTTGACGCTTTTGTGCACAAGCAGCAGCCTGTCCACACCTCGCTGGGAGTCGGCTGCGCTGGGAGGCCTGTTGCTTCCTCCAAGCCCTGCCTGGCCCCCTTGCACCCTCGCCAGGGCCGGTGCCCTGGTCAGGTCAGGTCTGCTGCACCTGCCCCGCATCCTCCCTCACGCCCGGCCCCAATCCTGAGGCAGGCAGGCAGCAGAGAGGATGCTCAGGACAGTAGCGGGGTCTGAGGCCGCTCTGACAGGGTTAGAAAACGCAGCGGAAGAGATGCTCCATTTCCGACAGCAACAAAAAGATCAGATTCCTACGCATCAACCATACGGGAAGCCTGAGAGCCTGTGTGAGGAAAACTATTGATGTACCTTCAAGACCCCAAGTGGGCTTGAGCAGACAGAAACGCCACGTTCTGAAGACGAAATCCATCTCATGAAGACAATTCTTCATTAAGTCAATTTATACATTTAATGCCATCCTTGTAAACATATCAGAATGGTTTTTTTTTTTTTAAGATTTTATTTATTTGACAGAGACAGTGAGAGAGGGAACACAAGCAGGGGGAGCGGCAGAGGGAGCAGCAGGCTTCCCGCGGAGCAGGGAGCCCGATGCGGGGCTCGATCCCAGGATCCCGGGATTGTGACCTGAGCCGAAGGCAGATGCTTAACGATGGAGCCACCCAGGCGCCCCTGAATGGGTTTTTTTTTTTTTTTAAACAAACTAATTACAAAGTTCACGTGGGAGGAAACTTTCTTTAAAAAGCAAAAATAGCCAGGAAGAACCTTAAAAAGGAGAGAGGTGAGGGAGCAGTCTGCCTGCCGCCGAGCCCCGTGTGGCATCTGGCGTGGAACCTGAGTGGGGGGGCCACGTGCGGGTGGTGGCCGGGGCACCTGGGACAGCCACAGTCAGACCCCGGTGCCCACGACACGGAGTCAGTGAGGAAGGTGTGGAGAAGATGCGTGTGCTGACAAGCGTAGACAGAGACCAGGTGGGACATGAGTTCCACGTGGATCACAGGGCTAAGTGTAAACACGAAGTAAGTACTAAGAAATGGGTGATTTTTCTCTGTAACTGGGGAGTAGACAAGACCTTCCTAAATATGACTCAGAATTCAGGAACAATAAAGACAAAATACTGGGTAAAAATGTTTATAACATTTAACATTTTCAAAAATATTTTAACTTGAGACAGAAAGCAGGAGTGGTCTCCAGGGCCTGCGGCTGGGGGGTGGCAGTGACCGTCCCGTGGTCACGGGGCTCCTGGGGCGACAGAAACGTCTTGGGAGTGGATAGTGATGACGGCTGCACAATGCTGTGAATATACGAAATACCACTGCGTTGCACACTCTAGTTTTTATACACTTTAAGATGGTGAGCTTTATGTTCCAACAGTGTATTCAACCCAATAAAAAAGCCGTAACTGAACATTAAGAATATCAGGATTAATACTGCTAATTCAAAAGAGCTCAGCTACAAAATTCCAGAACAAAAAGAAAAAAAAGAAATGCAAACCCAGTCGACCCCAGCTCCCTCTCCCCACCCAGTAGGCTAGCCCGTCCCAGCGCCGACCACAGCCGGTCAGCGGGGCAGGCGGTGGGGGTGGGATGGCGCGGTCCCTGCGGGGACGGGTCCTGCGTGCCGTTCCCTTAGCGCGGACAACCCCACCCCTCGACATCTAGCCCACACACGCCGGCAGAAACCCCGAGCGACAGGTTGTTCATGTGACATCATCAGCTGAAGCCGGGAAGCAGTGCGGGCATCCAGCAGGAGGGGACCTGCCCGGGAAGCCGGGGCTTGGCCGCGGTGCCATCCCCGCACCTGTGCGTCTCACCCGGGGCCGCCGAAGCGCGCCTTACTGCAGAGTTCTGACAATAAAGTCACGGAGGAGGTGTCTCATAAGAAAGCCACCTTGGGAACTGTCGATCGGTGGAAATTAAACAAATGAGCTTGTATTCGGGTCGGTGAGCTAAGCACCCAGGAAAACCAATTATTCCAATTATCCTATATTTTAACTTTATCTCTTTGCTGTGAAAGGTGCAAAAACAAGAGGAAAAACTGCAAGCTCCAGGCGTGGTCCTGTTGTTAATAACAGTATCATTATCCTGAAAACATTATAGGTCTCTGTAGCATAAAGCAAATAATATTGCAAAGAACCAAGATTTTTTTTTACCTTAGAAGAGGTCAAAATCCAAGCACTTAAGTAAAACATTTTCTAATCCTAAAACGTGCATTGGAAATGGTTCGGACGCATAATATTTTGTCTTTAAACGCAGAAGCGTGTGACGCACGCGGAGCCAGCCAGAGGTGCCGTACCACCATCTCAGCCCACGCAAGGATGGAGAAAACAAAGCACGAGGCCGTTTCTGGGCCGGGGGGCAGGGCTCAGTGTGCCTGCGGCCTGGGAGCCCGCCCCACCTGCTGTGACGCCGGCTGCCCCCTGGCCCCGTGTTGCCCGCTGCAGCTCCACCACAGCCTCCGCGTGAGGCTCCTGGGCTTCCTGATGCCAACGGTGGACAATTAAAGGAAAGAATCCCTCTTTCACGCTGGGTTTCTGGTGGGAAGTTATTTCAGGGCAACCAAGCTGAGGCTGATGCACGTGGAGGGAGGTTCTTCCAGGGCGCTTCATCCCCGAACGCAGAGGTGACCACAGCTGCGGGCGCCTGGCTGGCTCAGCCAGGGGCACATGTGACTCTCGGTCTTGGGGTCCAGAGTTTGAGCCCCATGCCCGCCAGAGAGATTACTAAAAACCAAGTCGGGGGTGGGAGGCCTGTCCCTTCCCTACTTCGGGTGTCTGTGGGGGTCTCCTTCCTTGTTGCCTGTCTCTGAATGTCCCTCTCCATGTCTGACGAGCTCCTTCTCTTCCTCTCTCCCCATGCTGCCTCTCTCACACCATGGCTACGGGGCAAGAACATCGTGAGGCCCATGCAGCTCTTTGACGGGGTCAGCCAGCTCCCCAGGGCAGTGGGTCCGTGGTCCTGGTGGAACCTGCCCTTCTCTTCCTGGCTCTGTCCTCGCCCTGCCCTGGGGGCTGTGGGGGATTCAGTGACCCAGACTGCTGGAGCCAAAGGGGCTGGGGCGTGGGCAGAGTGTGTCTGTGGGGTGTTCCCCACTCCCAACAGCCCCCATCTTCTTCCTGCTGACACTCAGTGCCCAGGGCGCCCCTGCTACATGAAATAGGTGGTTCTTCTCTGCCCGTCCCCACTAGAGAAACTACAGCCCTGCGCAGAATGCCTCCTCCTGCTACGGCGCTCCCCCATCCCTGATCTCACCCATTTCCGCTAAGATCCCTTTCTTAGGCCTCTCCACCCGTGGCACTGCCTGGCCCTTCAGACCAGGGCCTTTGAGAGCCTTGCAGGAGGGGGACGACTGTGGAGGGAGCCACCAGCTAGGTCGCAGGTGGCCGGGACAGAGCGTAGAGAGGCCTGGAGACTTGGGGACAGTGCACGCGCGCCAGACTGTAGCTCCAAGCCCCACAGGTCCGCCACCCCAGCTCTTCGGAAGACGCGGTCTCCTTGGACACCCCAGAAACTTCCATACCCTCCTCAGGATCCTGGGAGGGCCTGACTCATGCCTGGACTTCCTCCCTCTCCTTCCTTCCTGTTCGTAGGGGTGGCGGCAGCAGCAGGGGAGTGTGGGTTAGCGATGTCCCAGCTGATACCCTCCGTGGTGGCGGCAACTTCAGCCTCCATTTGCCATCTCTTCCAGACCTGGAGGCACGGAGTGAGTCAGGGGCCATCCAGTGGCTGCTGTCAAGAAAGGGGAAGGGGGAGGCAGGCACAGCATCTGCGCCCAGGGCACCCGGGCTCTCGCTTTGCTCAGTCCACCCAGAGATGCCCCTGGGCACACCTAGAACGCAGGAACCACAGGACCCAGTCCCACCCATGTCAGCACTCCTGCTGGGCGGCCTCCTGCTCGCTCCGTGTAGCCTGCCTCCCCCCAGTCCGTCAGAACCTGAGGGGAAGGGCCCAGGGGAGCCCCCTTGCCCATCACAATACTGTTGACTGCTCTGCATTTTTGGCTCCTCTTTATATTTTGTAAAATAAAAAATACACCAGTTCCAGTAACATACAATGGCTATGCGCAAAAAAAGGGGGAAAAAAAAGTGCCTGGCTGTTTCAGTCAGAAGAGCACATGACTCTTGATCCGGGGGTCATGAGTTCAAGCCCCACACTCGGCACAGAGATTATTAGATGCATAAGGAAACCTAAAAACAAGGAAATGACCATAGTAGGAAGGCGGCCAGTCTGTGACGCTGACTGAGGGGCTGGCTCAGGAGGAGGTGCCCCGCGGCGCCTCTTAATTTTAGCATCAGCAGTGGTGGCAGGCGGACAGGTGAGGCTCCTGGCGCCAGGACAGAAGCCCTGGGCACGCCTTGGGAACAGAGCATCCGGTGAGAACTTCCCATCCGCAGGGAACAGAGGGGTCAGAGGAACCAGACACACACACCCAGAATCCAGCCCGGGAACCCTTCCGGGATTAGGGACCCGCTTCCCGCCGAGTCAATGGCACGGAAGGAGGAGACCAGACGACTGTGCAGGGCATTTGCGTCTTGTCCTGGGCTCCAAGCCCACCCTGCATGCAGGTCTGGGGGCTGACCTCCCAGACCCCGGGGAGGCCTGCGAGACTCAGGAGCAGGGCAGGAGGACTTCCCTCGGCTCTGAGATACTTCCCGGTTCCCTCGGTGCTAAGGTCTGAATGCTTGTTTTCCCCAAACCCGTATGCTGAAATCCTAACCAGAGGGGCTTTGCTATCTCCATCTAGATTTTGGAGGGTGAAGTGGCCAGGAGTCTTGGCCTCGACCCAGGCAGAGACCAGCGCCCCACATGGGTGGGACCACTGGTGTGTGATTCCAGCCACAGAGATCCCAGAGAATGGCATCTAAGCCATGTGGTGTATTTGCATAATCCCGTAAGGGGGGCATCCAAGACACCGGCAGCGTGGGCTGTGCCCAGTGAAGCTGTGGAGGCAGGACCTCCGCCCCACGGGCCTGGATGGCAGACAGGGAGCCAAAGAGAGTCCTCTGACACCTTCGGGTTCTGGACGTGCCCAGGAATGTCCACCCAACCCTGTCCTGACATGGTGCTTTGGAAGCTCATGGTCTGGTCTCATCTCACAGGTTCCCAGCTAGAGGGGACCCTGCCTCGGGGTGAATTTACACTTTGAGTCTCCCACGCCTGATTTACTCGGCAAGCCAGCATCAACCTCCCCACCCCTTGGCACTGGGGGTACCAGCCCTGGTCCCTTGTCTGAGCTCCGAGGTACTAGCGACCCCAGCTGGTAATGCCTGTGGTCCCCCAGCCCCGGGGCTGTCTCCCCAGGCTGGAGCACCACCTCCCTCGCACGTGGCTCCGTCTTCCTGGCAAGGCTTTGGATACGGTGGTGTGTGAGGGAGAAGAAAACGGCTCTGTTTTGTTTTTACATGCATAATGAAGCAGTCAGGGGTGAATGCCCGGAATTTGTTTAAAAATATGCCAGCCAAAAGAGGGGAGAACAGAAAAAAAAAAAAAAGGGAGAACAGAGGAAGCCGTTGGTGGGAAATAGCAGGGTGATGAGTATGAGGGGTTCAAGTACGTTTGGGAGACTTCTCAGCGAACACACAAATGGAAGCAGTGTTCTGCTCCAGCATAAGATGAACCTGAGGGCACTGAGCTCAGACCGTCCTCTGGCCTTGGGGATGCCCTTCATCTGTGTGGATGTGGGGCCCGAGACCGTTAGCTTCAAAAACAGTAACATAACTGTCACCCTTTCTGTCCGTTTGTCGTCAGCTTATTACTTCCTCCAGGAAAACTTATAAATATTTTAGGTCTTGCCAAAACTACCAGCAGAAAAAGAAAGGGAAAAAGCGTCACTCCTTAATTTTTTAGGGAAACAACTGGAAAACAAATACTCACCAGCTGATGAAAGAAACGCACAGTCTACACGAGTGATAATATTCAAAATGCTCAGTCATAAAAATAAAGGCCTTTTATTTGGTTTTTCTACGCTGTTACAGGAACCCGTGGCAATACTCTGGAACCCACGAGGCCTGTGGCCACACCCGCACCTGCTGCGAGTGTCTACGGAGAAGCCGAAGGGTCACGACACACACTCGGGGTCACGGGGTCACCTTCTTGTAGGTGATGTGAAGATGCTGAGTCATGGGCTGGGTAGTGGTCGCCATGGAGACTGTCTGTTCAAGTTTGCCTTCAGAATTCAGCCTGAATTTTCGGGTGATCTGAGCAGAACAAAACAAACACCTTAGTTTTATCTTCTAAAGGCGGCCCCTCCATGGGCCAAGTGCTCTGTTCGGGCTGCAACATGCCGCCCCCGTTGTCAGAGGCCTGTGGGCCGCACAGTGTCCCCGCCAGTGGGTGACGGACGCTCAGCCCACAGCCGCTGCGAGGCGTGCCAACATCAAGGGGTCCTGACCCCTGGGCCCTTCCTCTGCCCCTCGGCTGTCCCCAGAAGACCAACAGGCATGCACGGGACTTGGTCTCGTCTCAGCTCATTTAGGACCCAGCCACTTTTTCCTTTCAGACAAAAGCTGACCTTCCGACGCATTCCTGCCTTCCCCCCCCTTCCCTTTCATGCTTACAACTTGAACTGACGTCACCCGTGTTCTCGAAAAACTCAGTGCCACCACCTTTGGAACCACTAATTTACCCAAACAAAGTGTGGCGGCCAATGAGAAAGTCCTGTCCTTACAGAGCGTGAAGCAACGGCGGAGAGACAACCAGACGGGCCGCCGTCTTCCCAGTGCTCGGAGCACACCGGCGCCTCCAGGAATGTATGAAACCGGAGTCGCCTGTAGGCTTCGTTCGGGTGCGCAGTCCCTCGGAGGACGTCCCCGCGCCATCTCCCTCTCCCAGTGGAAGTCATTAGAAGGATTTAACGCCGACGCAGGCTGCGCACAGCCTCACTCTGGTTCCCATGGGCTCTGGCAACAGCCAGCAATCTGGTGAGCTCACTCGTAACAACTCCGTGGTCATCCTGAGTCGGCCACCACAGCTAAAGCATCATCAAACCAAGACCCGTCTGCGCCACAGACGGATCCCCACTTGAGAAAGAGGGGGTTGGAGGCAACCACTAGTCTTTACAACATCAAGGGGAGCTTGTTCAGGTTGTCGGGGGATCGGGGGGTCAGAGGCCGCGCGCCCACGCAGCCCAGAGCCCAGCTCCTGCACACAAAGCCGGGTCAAGAGGTCCTGTGGCCTCTGAGGGTTCAGGAAGGGTCCATGTGGACAAACACAAGTTCTTATTTTAGCCAAGTGTGCTCACTTTCCCAAGACTGCACCCACCCCACAGAAATAGGACTGTGGAGGGAAGTGTGATGTGAGAATTTCCCCACGTTTTAATGCTTTCTCAAAGCGTTTTTTTTTGTTTGTTTCCTTCATTAGGGAAAAGGTGGAAAAGGAAGCTCAGGAGGAAGATGGCTGTGGATGTGTTTCAGGCCCTAAAACAAAGACATTAGGAAGCCATGGTGGCTACTGCGCCCCCTGTAAAGCAGGCGTGGGTGTGGAGGCAGGAAGGGCCCAGCTTGTTGGGCATGGGAATCCCAGTGTGCCGAAAGCTTCCAAGCCGTCTTTTTTTAAGATTTTATTTATTTATTTGACAGAGAGAGACACAGCGAGAGAGGGAACACAAGCAGGGGGGAGTGGGAGAGGGAGAAGCAGGCCTCCCGCTGAGCAGGGAGCCCCATGTGGGGCTCGATCCCACATGACCTGAGCCGAAGGCAGACACCCAACAACTGAGACACCCAGGCGCCCCTTCTAGGCCGTCTTTACAGAAATGATGGCTTGCCGCCAGTGAACACGACCGAGGATCAGAGCATGTGCACGCTGCCTGCCGCAAACACTCAGGTTCTTCCCTGAACCCCGGCTTTCCTGAGATGGGACCGGCACACAGCGCTGTGTAGGTGTAAAGCTACAACGTTACGCTTGGACACGTGTGTGTATGGTGTCAGCCAACACCCCGGTCCCCTCACAGTTACCTTGTGTGTGTGGAGTGTGAGAGCTTTTAAGATCTACTCTCTGAGCAAATTTTATACGACGCGTATTAAGTGCAGACAGCATGCTGTGCGTCATTTCCCCACGACTCTCTCCTCTTACACCCGGACGTCTGTGCCCTTTGACCTACAACCTGCCATCCCTCTGCCCCCAGGCACCACCATTCTACTCTGTTTTTTAAAAATTTCACATGTAAATGAATCCATGCAGTATTTCTCTTTCTCTATTGGACTGATTTACTTCACTTAGTGTAATCCCCTCAGGGATTCATGTTGCAAATGGCAGGATTTAATTTTTTTTTAACGGCAGAATAATATTCCGTGTGTGTGTGTGTGTGTGTATACGTATACATACGTGTGGGCACATGTTTCCGTGTCCTTGAACAGGCGAAGAAGCTCACCCACAGGGGGTCCAGGGCCAGAATTTGTTTCACAGCTATGGACACACAGCTGTGCCATGACTGGAACCAAACCCCTCCCTGCCCCTCACAGACGACAAGGAAAGGCTCCTGGTGTGGGAGGAGGGCAGGCAAAGGAGAGGAAACTGGGAAAAAGTATCATTTTGAGAAAAGGCACAAAGACAGAAAGATAAAAAATTCCCTTAACAGCTTAACAGCAAACTGGAGACAGAAGAAAGACTCGGTGAATTTGAAAACAGGTCAGTAAAAATGTCCAGATTGGGGGTCCCTGGAGGGCTCAGTCACTGGAGTGTGTGACTCCTGATCACAAGTTCAAGCCCCATCCTGGGCACAGAGATTAAAAATAAAATCTTTAAAATATCTAAAATGACTAATATAGAGAAAACAGACTGAAGAAGAATGAACAGTTTCAGGGACACGCGGGACAGTATTAAATGGCCCAACATCTGTTTAGTAGCAGTTCTGATGGGAAAAGTAAGAATGGAACAGAAAAAGTTGGAGAAACAATGGCAGAAAATCCCCAAATATGACCCAAAACACCATCTTACAGATCCAAGAATTTCAGGAGACCCACACAGGATAAATACAAGGCAACCACACCCAGGAACACCATAGTGAAAGGAAGATGAAGGAAAAAAACCTCAAAAATGACTAGAGAAAGGATGCTTGGGTGGCTCAGTCGGTGAAGCACCTGCCTTTGACTCAGGTCATGATCCCAGGGTCCTGGGGTCGAGCCCCGCATTGGTATATGTGCTGCCGAAGCGAGCACTCGAGCCCCGCGTTGGGCTCCCTGCTCAGCAGGAAGCCTGCTTCTCCCTCTCCCTCTGCTGCTCCCCCTGCTTGTGTTCTGTCTCTCAAATAGATGCATGAAATCTTTAAAAAAATGACTAGAGAAAAAAGACAAATCATGTACAGGGCATAAAGAATTTTGGCTGACTTTTCAACAAACCTAATTAAGGTCAGAAGACAATGGAACAAAATAATTACTTTAAAAGTATTCCTGTTGACCCAGAATTTTATTTATGGTAAAAATATCCTTCAAAACTGGGAGTGAAAGAGGGTTCAGTGAAGATGACTGAGTAGGAAGTCCCTGGAATTGGTCTCCCCACTGGACACAACTGCACTAGCCTGTCCAGCAGCCAGGAAATGGGCCCCCGTGCAGGTGTTTCTGGAGCAGCTTGTGGGGGCCAGGGTGGGCAGCAAGGACCCTGTCCTCCAAATACGGACGACCTGTCATCGGTGGGCAGCAAAGGCCCTGCCCCCTCCAGCTCAAGGGACTCATGGGAAATCCGAAGGGCCAGCACCCCCTTCATTTTAACTTTTTCTGGTTTTGGGACCCAGATTTTAGAGACTAGGACAAACAATGACATATATGGAGAAATTAGAAAGTGAGTGCACATGCCCAGGGAAAGGCTCAGAAAAGACCCGAGAAGACCTTCAGTTTACATCTCAGGTGGCTCCTCCGCACAGAGACAGCCCACACCAACCAACCAACCAAACAAAAATAAACATAAATAAATGGAAACACATCCAATGTTCATGGTTTAGAAGACTTAATATGAGTAAGATATCAATACTGCCCAAACATGTATAGGATTAATGAAATCCCTATGAAAATCCCAATGATATGTTCTGCAGAAATAGAAAAATCGATCCTAAGATTCACGTGGAATCTCAATGGACCCAGAATAGGAAGAATAAAAAATCTTGAGGAAGAAGAACAAAGCTGAAGGACAGGTACCTCTTGATTTCACAAGCACACAGCACTGGCATAATGACAGCCATACAGACCGTAGCAGAACAGAGAACCCAGAAATAATCAAACTCTCACATGTGTGGTCAGATGATTTTCAACAAAGCTGTCAAGACCACTCAATGGGCCAAGGACAGTCTCTTCAACGACAGTCTCTTCAACAAACGTGCTGGAAAAACTGGGCATTCACATGCAGAAGAATGGAGGTGGATGCTTACCTATCACCACACACAAAAACTAACTCAAACACACTGTAATTCATGAAAATTAAAGACTTTTATGCATCAAAAGATATTATAAGCAGAGTGGAAAAGCTGCTCACAGAAGGAGAGAAAATATTTGGGAACCGCATATCTGATAAGGGATTCTGAGATAGCGGACAACTCCAGCTGCTGTAACACAAGCAGAAACAGCCAGTGTTGGTGAGGGCGTGGGGAGCTGGGGCCCATACACAGCTGACGGGAGCGCACACTGGTGCAGCCGCTTGGGAAACGGTATGGCGGTGCCTCAAAAAATTAAAAAATAGAGCTACCCTACAACCCAGCAAGTCCATTTCTGGGTACACCCTCAAAAGGACTGAGAGCAGGGTCTTGAAGAGATATCTGTACACCCAAGTTGATGGCGGCATTATTCACGGTAGATAAAACACGGAGGCAACTCTGCCGTCCGCTGACGGATGGATAAGCAAGACGTCAGTACACACATACGACAGACAACCATTCAGACTGAAAAAGGAGGGAAATCCCACAATATTCTACAACATGGAGGAACACTGAGCGAAATAAGCCAGTCACAAAAAGACTAGTGTGTGATTCCACCTATACAAGGTCCCTAGGGTAGTCGGTTCGTAGACACAGAAAGCAGAATGGGGGACCTCAGGGGGTGTGGGAGGAGAGGGGGGGACTTACTGCTTAACGGCACGGGGGCTTCAGTTTTGTAAGATGCAAGGGTTCTGGCGACGGATGGCGGTGACGTCTGCACACCACCTAAGTGTAGCCTCAGGAACTGTTAAGATGCTAAAGTCTGTTATTTGCATTTGAACCACAGTTAAATAGGGACTGAAATAACCCCGAGCGAACAGCAGACCTATACTGCAAAGAAGGCATGAACGCAGGGCTTCAGGATGAAGGCAAACTATGCCCTGGGAGACACGGGTCTAAGGAACGTGAAAACAACAACACAAAATAGAAAATAAGTGGGTAAGTAGGAGAGATTGCTTTTACCCCCTCACTGTAATGTCTCTGAAAGTCAGCTCATTTTTAAAGCAAAAGTACTGGGGCGCCTGGGTGGCTCAGTCAGTTAAGCGTCTGACTCTTGGTTTCTTTTTTTTTTTTTTTAAGATTTTATTTATTTATTTGA
>NW_027397158.1:914958-946871 GCF_003265705.2 Callorhinus ursinus | reverse complement strand
GACAGTCTCTTCAACAAACGTGCTGGAAAAACTGGGCATTCACATGCAGAAGAATGGAGGTGGATGCTTACCTATCACCACACACAAAAACTAACTCAAACACACTGTAATTCATGAAAATTAAAGACTTTTATGCATCAAAAGATATTATAAGCAGAGTGGAAAAGCTGCTCACAGAAGGAGAGAAAATATTTGGGAACCGCATATCTGATAAGGGATTCTGAGATAGCGGACAACTCCAGCTGCTGTAACACAAGCAGAAACAGCCAGTGTTGGTGAGGGCGTGGGGAGCTGGGGCCCATGCACAGCTGACGGGAGCGTACACTGGTGCAGCCGCTTGGGAAACGGTATGGCGGTGCCTCAAAAAATTAAAAAAATAGAGCTACCCTACAACCCAGCAAGTCCATTTCTGGGTACACCCTCAAAAGGACTGAGAGCAGGGTCTTGAAGAGATATCTGTACACCCAAGTTGATGGCGGCATTATTCACGGTAGATAAAACACGGAGGCAACTCTGCCGTCCGCTGACGGATGGATAAGCAAGACGTCAGTACACACATACGACAGACAACCATTCAGACTGAAAAAGGAGGGAAATCCCACAATATTCTACAACATGGAGGAACACTGAGCGAAATAAGCCAGTCACAAAAAGACTAGTGTGTGATTCCACCTATACAAGGTCCCTAGGGTAGTCGGTTCGTAGACACAGAAAGCAGAATGGGGGACCTCAGGGGGTGTGGGAGGAGAGGGGGGGACTTACTGCTTAACGGCACGGGGGCTTCAGTTTTGTAAGATGCAAGGGTTCTGGCGATGGATGGCGGTGACGTCTGCACACCACCTAAGTGTAGCCTCAGGAACTGTTAAGATGCTAAAGTCTGTTATTTGCATTTGAACCACAGTTAAATAGGGACTGAAATAACCCCGAGCGAACAGCAGACCTATACTGCAAAGAAGGCATGAACGCAGGGCTTCAGGATGAAGGCAAACTATGCCCTGGGAGACACGGGTCTAAGGAACGTGAAAACAACAACACAAAATAGAAAATAAGTGGGTAAGTAGGAGAGATTGCTTTTACCCCCTCACTGTAATGTCTCTGAAAGTCAGCTCATTTTTAAAGCAAAAGTACTGGGGCGCCTGGGTGGCTCAGTCAGTTAAGCGTCTGACTCTTGGTTTCTTTTTTTTTTTTTTTAAGATTTTATTTATTTATTTGACAGAGACAGACACAGCGAGAGAGGGAACACAAGCAGGGGGAGTGGGAGAGGGAGAAGCAGGCTTCCCGCTGAGCAAGGAGCCCGATGCGGGGCTCGATCCGAGGACCCTGGGACCATGACCTGAGCCGAAGGCAGACGCTTAACGACTGAGCCACCCAGGAGCCCTGACTCTTGGTTTCTGCTCAGGTCATGATCTCGCGGTTGTGGGATTGGGCCCCGTCTCGTCAGGTTCTGCCCTCAGCACAGGGTCTGCTTGAGATTTTTTTCTCTCCCTCCCCCTCTGCCCCTCCCCATTCGTGCTTGCTTTCTCTCTCACAAATAAATAAAATGTTTAAAAAAAAAAGCGGAAGTAACAATACTGTAAAGGTGTATAGTATGTGTGTGTACACATTTTACATACGTATTTACATATATATGCTAGCGTAACAAATGGTCAGTGGGGTTACAGAGCTGTAAGGTCACAACCCAGAAGCAGGACCAGGAAAGTGTCAGCTGTAAAGTAGTGGGGATTATCCAAGATCAACGTGAAGTGGGAGACTGTAACAGTACCATACTGATTATAGACTTTGGCAAGTTTAGTATTTACCCTGTTAGCCTCAAAGCAACCATTAAAAGAAACAAGAAAGACACAAATAAGAAGCTAACAGAAGGGGCGCCTGGGGGGCTCAGTCAGTGGAGCGACTGCCTCCGGCCCAGGTCATGGTCTTGGAGTCCCGGGATCGAGTCCCACATTGAGCTCCCTGCTCGGTGGGGAGTCTGCTTCTCCCTCTGACCCTCCCCCTCTCATGTGTTCTCTCTAATAAATAAATAAAATCTTTAAAAAAAAAAAAGGGTAGGAAAACAGATGCACCAAATAAACAAGCATTGGACAGCAGGTGCGGTTCTGTTACCATCAGACTTCAAGGTACATACTACAAGCTACCAAGAGGGACATTTCATAAATATAATACATATCATCACATGTATGCATCTTACGACAGAGCTTCAAAGTCATAAAGCAAAAACAGACAGAACCCAAGAAAGGAACAGATAGCCTCGATCATCTTTGGAGATTTGAGCACCTCTCAGTAATCAGACAGAACCAGAACCTTCCCCTCCCCCGCCCCGCCCAAAAAAATCAGCAGTATAAAGGAAATCGGAATGACGTTATCAATCGACTTGAACTAAGTCCACTACACCCAACAACTGTCAAATACGTATTTATTTGGAGTGTGCATGAAGTATTCACCAAGTTACATCATATATTGTGGCAGACTAACTCAGAAAGCATGTTCTCTGGGCTTTACAGAATTGAATTAGAAATCATTAGCAAGAGATTATGTAGAAAATCCTCAAATATTTGGAAAGTAAGTAACATACTTCTAAATGACCCAGTTCAAATAAGAAAGTCACCAGGGAAAGTATTTTGAGCTGGAGGTAATAAGAGCACACTCTTCATCCCTGCGGGATGCAGCTGAAGCAGGGCTTGCAGGGAAATTCATAGTTTCAAGTGGTGCATCACAAACTGAAAAAGGGCTAAATATCAGTGACTTAAGTTTCCCATTTAAGAAATCAAAAAAGAGGAAATTAAACTCAGGATAATTAGAATAAAAGAAATAACATGATGCAAAAATCCTTCAACTTACGTATTTTAGTAATGTAAACAGCAATAACTAAAAGTGACAAATTATCTGTTATTGGGGTTTATCTGAAGAATGTGGGGTTGGGTCAACATCTGAAACCCTGTTCCTATAACTCACCACATAAGGAGAAAAATCACAGAAGCATCTGAATAGCAGAAGCACCTGTCAGAATTCAACACCCATTTATAATTTTTAATAACCGGCAAACTAAAAATATAAGAAAACAGAATGTGGTAAAGGGCATTGGTAAAAACCCGACAGCAACCATCACACCCAATGGTGAAAGACGGAGTGCTTCCCATGAACAGAGAACAGGGCCTGGCGTCTACTCCCACCACCGGTACCGAACGTTACATAGGCTGCCCTTTCCAAAGTCCTAGTGCAGAAGAAAGAAATGGCATCGAGACTGGAAAGTAAGAAGTGACACTTTAACAGCAAATGACATGACTGTGTAGAAAACCCCAAAGAATCTATTAAAAAATGAGTAAAATAAAAAAGTGAACTTAAGGTTATGTGATATAAAATCAATGTGTAACAGTCAAATGTATTTCTATACGCTAGCAACAAATAATTCAGAAAATTAAGAAATCATTTCTAACAGCATCCAAAAACCACAAAATACCCAGGCATAAATTTTACAAAATACATGCAACACATATACTGAAAACTACAACACAATTTAGGGTGAGGGAATCCTACGTAAATGGAGAGATTTACATGGTATTGGATTAGGAGAGTCAGTTTGCTGAAGATGGTACTTCCCAAATTAATCTCGAAATTCAAGTAATCCTAAAAAATTCTTCTAGAAGTTGACAAGCTAATTCTAAACTTCATACGAAAATGCAAAGGGTCCTTGGGTACCCAAAACAATTTTGTAAAAAAGAAAAAAAAGTTGGACAAGCGATATGATCTGATTTCAAACATTACTGTAAAGCTAAGTAATCCAGATCACGTGGCCTCAGTGTACACAGAAACTCAGACATCACCTGAGCATGAGAGAGTCCAAAATGGACCCATGCAAGCGCACCTCACTGTGGGGTGAGGGAATAACGGCAGTCTTTTCAACAAACGGTGCCGGAACAATGGGGTATCTATCTATCCGGGGGGAAAAAATAAAAGAATCTTGATGCCTACCTCATACCATACAAAAACACAAATTCCAGAATTATAGACCTTAAAGCAAAAGGGAAAACCTTAACAATTCTTGGAGAAAATGCAGGTTAAAAATCTCTGCAGCCTGGGTTAGGCAAAAGAATTTAAGACCGGGCACAAAAAGGACAGAGCATAAAAGAAAAAGCTGGTAAGCAAACATGAAAAGTCAAATGTTTTGTCATAAGCTGGGAGCACACGCACCTGATGTAGGACCTGTACTTGGAACATGTAACTCTCAGGACTCAACCCGCTGTAGAGAGGGGCCCAGGATCGGAATGCTTGCTTCAACAAGAAATAAGTGGCAAATAAGCACCACGGAAGGAGGACCGACATCATCAGTCAGCTGGGAAATGTATTTTTTTTTAAAGATTTTATTTATTTATTTGGCAGAGAGAGACACAGCGAGAGAGGGAACACAAGCAGGGGGGATGGCAGAGGGAGAAGCAGGTTCCCCCCAAGCAGGGAGCCCGATGTGGGGCTCGATCCCAGGACCCTGGGACCATGACCTGAGCTGAAGGCAGACGCTTAATGACTGAGCCGCCCAGGCGCCCCTGGGAAATGTATTTAACTGCATGAAACACCCCTGTGCAGCCACAGGACAGTGGTCACTCAAGGACCAACGTGGCGGGGGGGGGTGGAGTGGCACGAGACCCAGCCCAGTGGCTCCGGCTCGCTCACCTGGCACTCCCCACAGGACTCAGCAGTCCCAGTCCTAGGTCCTCACCCAAGAGACGGGAAGACACACGTCCACACACATGCTCACAGCAGCTTTATTCCCAACAGCCCAGCACTGGAAACAAGCTAATCGGTGTCCGTCAACAGAGGGGAGACAGATGGAGCTGTGACATATTTGCCCAGTGGAACACTACTCAGCAATCAAAAACACCCAAACCACCACTAAACGCAACCGCATGGATGAATCTCACAAATGTTACCTTGAATGAAAGGAGTAAACACTGTATGGCTCCATTTACAGGGAATCCTACAAGATGCAACTCTAGTGGAATGACAGAGATCTGGCCCTGGTTGTGGGGGGCTGGGGGCTGACAGGGGCAGCACAAGGCTCTTTCTGGGGTGAAGGGCTGTTCTCATCCTGACCGGGGCATGTTCCAAGGGTGTCCACCTGAACTGGATGCACTAACTGTATGTAAATTACACCTCC
Organism: Callorhinus ursinus; assembly: GCF_003265705.2. Lineage (NCBI taxonomy): Eukaryota > Metazoa > Chordata > Mammalia > Carnivora > Otariidae > Callorhinus > Callorhinus ursinus. Next base: position 941,722 of record NW_027397158.1, on the reverse strand, counting down.
AGACAGCTGATTTTTTTTAAGTAAAAAAAAAAAAATTCTAGTAAGCCACGGTAATTAGCGGGAACTGGCAGGGGTGGGGGGCGGGGAGGGCAGGCTCTGCCAGCAGGGGCCGGGGCAGCCAGCATTCAACTGCACAAAACTCAAATATGGGTGAATTAATGACCTGAAGGGGAGGTTTTAGGTCAAGCTGTAATGCTTCCAGGAAAAAAAATATAGAATATATATTTTTTGACCTGTTTTCAGGGAAGCCTGCTTAAGTAAGAAATTCTAAAACCAATCCAGAAAGGAAAGCCTGGGAAATGGAACCACATAAAATCAAGAACTTCTGTTTCTCAGAAGCAGAAGGGGGGGCAAAGACACAAACTGGAAGGGACAATGGCCACACCAGTAACTGGGGAGGAGCTTACATCCAACTCAGAGAAGGAGAGCAGACACAGTGGAAGTGGTCAGAGGACTTGGAGAGGCCCCCACCCGAGGACCAAGCAGGACAGGGCGGGACGCTGGCCGTCAGAGCAGCTCTGGCCGCAGGGGGCAGCCATTCAGGAGGCAGCAAGCATTAATGGGGGGAGGTTCTGGAAGGCAGGGGCCTCTCTGATCCTCAGCATCAAATGGGGGCACAGGCCTGGACCGGTCCTGTCTCAGGGCTGCTGTAGGGCACCACTGGGTGGGCTGTGTGGGGTCCTCGGTGACCGAGCACCGAGAGCAGGGCAACAGAGAAGGGGTGAGGTCAGGCTCCAACAACAGATAAGCAAGGACCCCTCCCAACACCTGCCGCTCCCGGGCATCTGCAGAAGCCAGGCATTCTGCCCACCAGCTGCTGGGAGGACAGACAGATGCTTCCAGCCCAAGCCTCCCTCTCCCTACCAGGTTCTGTGCGTGTTGACCCAGCAGGCAGGCCAACCCAGCCGCATCCAGTCAACCGCTGGTCAGCATGTCACCCTGAAGAGCTGAGCCCTGCTCTGGCCCCACCCCATCCTCAGCGGCTTCCCCTCCCCTCCGCCCTCCTTTTACGGAGAGGCACTCTTGTGTTTCATTAATAAAGCCCAAACTTAGTTCTCTAGCAAAAACAAACAAACAAAATCCACCCCCCCCAAATCCCTGATAAAGTCAAGTATGAGCAAGAAAAAGAGAAAACAGACATATGCAAAAGATCAGAAATATACAGGGGACACAGAATGGCAGATGTAGAGAAAGCAGTGAGTGTTACTTCCTCCTCAAACTCTGAAAATCTAGATTAAAGAGCACTGGTCCTGGGAACCTTGACCCTGCAAATGCAGGGAGGTCGGAGGGCCAGGTAAGCAGGGAGGAGAGCAAGGGCACTCCCCCCACTGGGCCCAGACGCTTTCCTGAGGACATCTAGGAGGACCAGGCGATGTCGATGGGGCTCCCTCCTTGTCAGGAAGAGACACAGCTAAAAAGTGCCCAGGTCTCTCTATGAATAACTCTGATACCAAAATCAGGACAAGTAGGAGTTATCTTCAAAAAGCAAACACGCCTCAACACTTAGAAGTTATTAATACAATTCACTGCATCAACAGCTTCAAGTGGAAAAAACAGAATCCTCCCAAAAGAGGCTGCAAAAGCATCTGATGGAACTCAAAACCCATTCCTGAATATAATTCTCACCACAGTAGAAACAGGACATGCTTACCCGACACACAAAATCAAGAACTTATGTTTCTCAGAAGCAGAGGCGGGCAAAGATACAAACTGGTAGCCTCGGGCAAGCACCTTGCGGGGTAAGCGCTCTATCTGGGCTGTGCCCGAGAGCCAGCTGTCAGATGGGATGTCCCGGTTCAGCAGAAAAGCACAGAGCCAGAGCCCCCCTCACCCCCCCCATCAACACACTCAGAAGACAGAACGGCGGCCACGTGCCATTGACACACCCTCAAAAACTAGAAAGCGCTACAGCGTTACCCAGCTATGCAACGTCCAAGACCTGCATGATTAAAATTATAAAGGAATTAACTTGGTACCCACTGAAGTACCCCAAACTAGACCACCACGCTGCTGTCCACTGCTACTGACCAGTACTCCCCTTGTCCTCAAATTAATCCATGTGTTCATATGATCCCGGCGTAAACAGTGTGGACCCGGACAAACTCACCAGACGGTCCGCCCAGAAAAGGGAATGCAGAAGAATTAACCAAGAAAATGTGGAGTAAAGAATATCAGGAACTTTCCCCAGATATTAAGATAGGACATAGAACTACGGTAACCTAAGTTATTACATGACTTTAAATTACTGTCAGTGAAGAAATAGACAAAAGGAACAGACCCTCCTCCCCTATTTATGGGGATGGGCTTAAGACAGGCATGACATTTCAAATCTGGGGGACTGCTGGTCACCCGTCTGTACATGGCATCATGTGAAAACCAATCTGGGAGGGACTAAGGTCTAAGTGTAAAAGGGAAAGCTATAAGAGGGCAGGAAAACAGAAGACTAATTTCATCATGTGAGTAGAAATGCCTTCCAGAGCAAGAATCCAAATCCAGACCCCATAAAGGAAAAGACCCCCAGAGAGAACCACAGAAAAGCTCGCAATCTGTTGAGTAGAACACATCATAAACCAAACTCACACATGCCACCAAATGGGGAAACATCTGCCGCACAAACAGCCATGGTACATAGAAAGCTCCCGTAAACCAGTCAGATGGCAGCCCAAAGAAACACAGGCAATGACACTGAACATCAACCGTATGGAGCAAGAAACACAAACGGCCCACAAGCATGGGAAATGCTCCCTTGCATCCATTCAATTTCAAACACAAATGAGCTACCACCTTTTATGGATCAGATTCAAAAGACCAGTGAGTCTGGAACACGCCATGTAGACGACAGTGCAGAGAAGCAGGTAGGTCCCTGCAGAGCTGGAGGGGACAGTCGTCAAGAAAAGCAATGCAAAATGTACCTGTCCTCTAATCCAGCAACTCAACTGGGAGAAATCTCCCCAACAGATATGGACTCATTTTGCCAAAGTGGACAGCCCAAACGTAAAAGGATGTTTGTGACTGAAAAACCGCAGCCGACCTGAGAACCCCTAAGTGCCCACCTGCCAGGGACCGGATTCCGCCACGGCACACCCCCACCTCAGCATGTGTGGGGAGTGACCATGTGACGGTGCAGACAGGCCAAGGGGTGATCTGTGGCCCCATTGAGGACTGCAAGTGCATGGTGGGAGGAGGGAAGGCTGCAGGGGCAGACTCACCTGCTCCACGTGGGGCTCCTTGGCAAAGGAAATCCTGGCGATGGAGTGGGACGTGATGCTCAGCTCCTGCCCATTCACCTCGCCCTCTTCTACCTCCACGATGCCTGCAGGGGGCCATCAGTCCTCAGCAGCCTGCCCATGGCTTGCTGATGCCACTGCTCCTACCACCACCTTTTGCACCCAGCGCTTCGACAGGTCTGAACTCGGAAGCGAGAGCCTCCCAGGCACCAAGGGGGCAAGACTTGCAAGTCCTCTTATAGCCAGGGCAGGGGGTCTATGGAGGATCATCCTGTCGGGGGCTGGGGGGAGCGGGAAAGGGGCGAGGTGCCCTGACCCCAGCCCTGACCCATCGAACAGGCCAGGGAGCCTCCCCCCGGCCCCAGCTGCTGGCTGCCCCCCGACTTCTAACTCGCCAATGCCTTGGGCAGGCCCACTCCAGGATGGGCTAGTTTCTGACTGTCCACCAGTTTCTAGGAAGTGAGACTCATTCGAGCCAGGGAGCAAGGTAAAGGTCAAGCAGGTGTTTTTGAGTCTTTTCTGACTAATGAGCCTGGTTAACTATCTTAGGTGGTCTCCCACTGGGGGCAGAGTGGATTTCCAGACAGCTTCCGGCTGCACAGTGAGCCTCCCGTTCTCGTGCACACAGGAAGCGCCCATGTGCTGTGGCAGACAGAGAGGCTCTGTCGTGAGCTGGTGCTGGGAGAACTAGGGAATCAGCCCCTCTCACCAGCTCCCTCCCGTCAGCCCCGCTGAGTCCGTCAAAGGCCTGACGTTCCCCACCCTGACAAGCACTCAGTCACTCCCCACAAACGTGCCCATGAGCACGGACACCCCCAAAGGTCACCCTGAAAGCAGGAGGCAGATGCCGACTCCCCGGCTGGCCAGCCCTCTGCTGGCATGCATGGTGCATGGGCAGGAGCAGGCCAGGGACGGGCCGCCAAGCGGGGGGTACCTGTGTTCTGGGCGCTGACGAAGGCCACCTTGTTAGTGTCGGGCTTGAGGCGGATGAAACCACACTCCCTGTGCATGGGTTTGCGTGTGTCCGGGTGGAAGGCGTTGAACCTAGTGGGAAGCAGGAGAGGTGAAGCCCCAGGTATCGACTGACCCCCCAGAGAGTGCCGGACTTTGTGGACACACTTCTCACTCTATAAAGCAGCCCCACCCACCAAATATAAATAATGCAGTTAGCTGGGGCGCCTGGGTGGCTCAGTCGGTTAAGTGACTGACTCTTGATCTCAGCTCAGGTCTTGATCTCAGGGTCGTGAAGTTCAAGCCCCATGCTGGGCGGAAAGATGACTTAAATAAAACTTAAAAAAAAAAAAAAGATGCAGTTTCTTGTTCGTGTGGAAACAGAGGGATGCATAAGAGACATAGCATAAGGGACATGAGAGACCACGTGTGTGGGCCCTGGCCACCAGGCACCCCAGGACCTTCCACCTCTGACCCGGAAGCAGCTCCCCCACACGCGCCTCCCTCCGTCGTTTGTGCTGTCTCCCTCTCTTCCCAGCCGCCATGACTGACCCTGACCCTGAAGATGGGACCCTGAAGTCTGTAAGTTCAGCAGCCCCCCCACCCCAGGGCTCCTTCATGCTTCGTGGTCCCAAGCATCCTATGTGCACAGTAAAATCCCAGCCTTATACCAGGCTCTGCCTCTTGTGAGCAGTTCACAGGTAAGAAACAGAACAGGCGCTGTGCCAGGATGCGGCTGGAGCACTCTGAGGACTCTCGCTTTACTGTGTAATAAGACTCTGAGAACCACAATACTAACAGCCTCTCTGGGACCTCAAATAGCTCAGGGGGAGATTCTAAAAGAAATCCACGTCATTTTATTTTCAGTAATATTTGGGGGGGGGTGGGTACAGCACAGGCACTTACTTTCGTGTTTGCATTAGCAAGCCCGAAATTTTGTGGTCATCTTCAAAAACACGAGAGACCCAGAAAGTACCATCTTTACCCACCGTGTGACCAGGTTCAGGGCAGGAAGTGGGTGCCTCTCTGAAACACAACCAGGTTCCTTTTGCCTGCCTGTCTGTCTGTCAGCCTGGAGTTGCTCTGGCAGGCAGCCGGGGCGGGCACTTACGAGAAGTTGAGCACAGGCTGACCCACATGGGAGATGTACACCTCCTCCAGGTACTGGAAAGGCTGCAGCGTCGGGAAGGTCCCGGATCCTGGTGGGTCTGACAGCCAGGTACCCAGCATCCAGGACAGGGGCTCCACCACGGGGTTCATCGTGGGGGGCTCTGTGGACAGAAGGAAGAGGCGGTCAGTGGGCTCTGTGTCCACTGGACTCCTTGTAAGCGTGCCCTGCTGAGTTCTGTGTGGACACACACACTTTGTGTGGAAGCACGCCCTCGCACGCCCTGCGTGACCAGAATATGCCACTAGCCACCTGTCAAGAGGGGGAGAAAAAGGACAAACAATTAGCAAAGGTCACCTTGCCACCGCCAACTCTCTGCAGCTCCTACGCAGAAAAGACAAGAGGGTCTGGAGGCCCAAGGACAACGGGACCCGGGGTGCAGGGTCGTGCTCCACCGGCTGGCGGCACCACTGCGGGTGGAGAACGGAGGGCTGCACCTCCAATTTCTGAGCCCGCAGGGGGCAACACGGGCAGCCGGGACAGGGAGGGTGGGCGAAACCTGCTCTTGCCCCACCTGGCTGGCGCCTCCAGTCCTGCCTCTTCTGATCGCCTGCAAACAACTGGGAAGGGAGGAAGGCGCGGTTGAGATTTGTGTGATCAAACTCCCCTAATTAGACACCAAAGGAAGTCAAGTCAGGATGCTTAACTACAATCTAGAGTGGAGATAAGGAGTAAAAGCTTCAGAACCCAAGGTCTGGATCGCAGGGCTCTGCTGCCACCAGCCGAGCAGGACAGGCGCTGACCCCTGCCCACCCGGGACACCTGCGTCCCACTGAGCAAAGACAGCAGTACACCAAGAAAAGGGTGCTGAATGTAACGTGTCTGAGCTGACAAGCCAGAAAGGGACACAGGGCTGTTGGGCATTTTGAGGTCTAAACTGTGAGGACCGAGGACCGCTCCCTGAGAGGCGTGCAGAGGTCGCGGCAAGAGGGGGCCCGCAGCTGCTCTGCAGACACGCCGTGGACTGGGGGGTCCTGAGCGGGGCAGGCTGGCCTGGCTGGGGAGGCCCCCAGAAGGGCCCTGGCGAGGTCTGAGCGGGAGGCACAGAGCACGGGAGGAGGGCGGCCTGGGCTCAATGTCACCGGTGGAAAGGGCCTGATGGCTGGGACGTGGGGCAGGAGAGCAAGCAGCACCCCCAGGGTTCACAGCCTCAACAACAGAGAAGGTGAGAGGAAGAGCACCGGTAGTTTGGGCTGGGGGTTCGAACAGCCACTCGCTTGACAGCCCACATTCTGCGGTTTGCAGAATAAATAGAAATCGCTGTTATTTACCCAGCCATGGCCTCTGAGATGCTGTCTGTCTGGTGCACTTGTTGCGCTTGGGGCGACAGGGAGGAAAGCCCGCCCGTGTGCTGTGAAGCCGCCGGCCTGGCCCGCCTAACCCTAACCTGGTGTCCACACGCAGCGGACCGCGGGGTGGGGCGGCGTGCTTTACCTCTCGGGCCAGCCCGCCGCCTAGGGAGCCAGGGACGCAACTGCAGCGGCCTGCCGCCTCCAGGAAGGAGCCCTCTGCGCCCCTTCTCCTGGGTCAGAGCCGCGGGACCACTTGCTCCCGTTCCTGCCACCCAATGCTTCCCCCTCGGACCCCCTCAAAGGCAGGCAGTGGTGGGGATGAGCCCAGCCCCGCCCCAGATGGCGCCCCCCAGCCTCCAGGGCCACCACACCCCCTCCCCAGCAGCTCCTCAGCCCGCGGGGCGGGGCGGCCTCTGCAAGTCCACACACAGCCCCTCCCCTGAGACCCGGCCCCACTGGGGGGCCCTGAGGGCAGGAGCCCTGTCCTCATCAAATCTGCTCTTCAGGGCCACCCAGGGAGGGGGAGCGTCTCCACTGTGGGGTGAGGGGGAAGAGAGGCAGAGGGACAGTGACAGAGAGACGGGGAGGGAGAGAGGCAGGCAGAGGGACAGGGAAAGACCCAGACAGACAGAGAGCTGGGTCTTGTTCACCCTCCCTCACAGTCTCTCGGGGTCTCTCTGAGGGAACAGGGTAAGTGAGCATTATCATCTCCACCAGAAAATAATAAAAAACACCAACACAGAATTAACCCCCGCTGCCCCCTGCAGCCTGGACTTTCCGGGAAGACAGGTCACAGCCCCCCGAATATGCTGAGGGCTGTGGCGGAGGGGACGGCCTGGGGAGGGGCCCTGGGACCCCGTTTGTGTTGACACACAGGGCGTCATGTGCCACTTGCCGAGGTGCACTCAGCTCCTCCTTCAGACTGACTGTGTGAAGGGTGGGAGTTGGCCTAAAAGTGGACTCCCTGCCTGGAACCCAAAGCCTGGGAGGAGCGGTGAGCGAGCCAAGGGATGGCGCAGCACCCGCCACCGCCAGGGCCCCGGTGAGGCTGCGAGCACGCGGCTCAGCAGCAGCTGAAGCAACCACCTCTGAAGAGAAAGAGGCCCAACGAGGGACGGGAGAACAAGGGAACGGGGGCACGGTCGGGTGAGCTCAGGTCATGATCTCAGGGTCCCGGGTTCAGGGCGTGCTGGGCTCCCTGCTCACTGGGGAGCCTGCTTCTCTCCCTTTGCCTCTGTCCCTCCCCCCACCCGCGCTCACTAGAGCAGTTTCTCTCTTTCTAAAATAAATAAATCTTGGGGCGCCTGGGTGGCTCAGTCGGTGAAGCGTCTGATCCTTTGGCTCAGGTCACAATCTCAGGGTCCCGGGATCGAGCCCCACGTCGGGCTCTCTGCTCAGCGGGGAGCCTGCCTCTCCCTCTCCCTCTGCCCCTCCCCCTGCTTGTGCTCTCTCACCCTGTCAAATAAATAAAATCTTAAAAAAAACTAAAAAAAATAGATATAGTAATATTTATTTAAAAAAAAGAACTAAGGAAAGAAGTGGCAAGAAAGCAGGAGGTGCAGGAAGTCAGGGGAGATAGACTGAAGCTCCACCACAAGGAAGCTGGAAGTGGCCGGGGACGGTGAGGGACTCAGGGCAGACCCACACCACAGAGGGGGGAGAGAAAAGTGAAATGAAAAAGTCAGGAAGGCCAAGAGGCCCTCCTGCTGGGGGGGCATGTGCAGTGCGCAGCCTGCGCAGGACAGCGGCCACCCCTCTGAGGCTGAGCGCGGAGCCCAGCCTGGCTAGTCCCTCTGCTGGGCGTCCCCCCGTGACAGGACGACACAGGGTCTGCTGTTCACAGTTGCTAGACGTGGATCATTAGCCATAAAAAGGAATGAAGCACTGACGCATGCTACCACATGGATGAACCAAGGGAGAGAAGCCAGAGCTAAGGCCACACGCTGTAGGATTCCATTTACGTGAGAAGGGAGAGCAGACCAGGGGCTCCTCCACAGCAGTGCCCAGCAGAAGCTGCCAGAGCCACACTCACAAGATGCACAGGAGAGCGAGCGCCATTTTCTCTGACACTGGCCACGACCTCATGGCCACATGTGGACATCTGACCTCACTGGTCCACCAAGATGTGCTTTAAGGGTAAGACACACACTGGATTTCAAAAACTCAAGGCAAAAAGGAGGACTTGACACGTCTTATTAACTTTTAAGTACTGATGGTTACATGTTGAAATGATATTTTGGACAGTATCGGGTTAAGTAAAACAAACTAAAATATTTACTTGAGAGAGAGAGAGAGAGAGAGAGAGAGAGAGACACCATAAGCGGGGGAGGGGCAGAGGGAGAAGCGGACTCCCTGATGAGCGAGGAGCCCCACACGAGGCTCGATCCCAGGACCCCACAAGATCATGACCTGAGCAGAAATCAAGAGTCGGATGTTTAACCAACTGAGCCACCCAGGCGCCCCTATTATTATTTTTAAAGTTTTTATTCATTTACTTTTTAGTAACTCCTACACCCAACTTTGGGGCTCCAACTCACAATGCCAACATCAAGAGTCAGAGCCAGCCAGGCGCCCCCAGTTAAAAAGAATATAAAGTTAATTTCACCTGTTTGTCTTTACTTTTTTTTTTTTTAAAGTAAGCTCTAGGGCCGCCTGGGTGGCTCAGTTGTTAAGCGTCTGCCTTTGGCTCAGGTCATGATCTCAGGGTCTCGGGATCGAGACCAAATGCAGCACAGCATTCACAGCACAGGACCTGCGGGAGACACACGGATGCTCACGGAAAGCAATGAAAGGGAGTCCCGCCTGCACTGTGTCCAAGTGAACTCCACACCTCCTACAACGAGGAGCTAGTTCTGGTGGGGGGACCCTGCACGCAAAAACTAGGGAACACGCCTTCTTTTCAAGTTCCTCTGGAATATTCATGAAAACGGACCTTATAAATGGTCAGAAAGGGGCACCTGGGTGGCTCAGTTGTTAAGCGTCTGCCTTCGGCTCAGGTCATGATCCCAGGGTCCTGGGATCAAGCCCCACGTTGGGCTCCCTGCTCTGCAGGAAGCCTGCTTCTCCCTCTCCCACTCCCCCTGCTTGTGTTCCTTCTCTCTCTGTCAAATAAATAAAATCTTAAAAAAAATAAAAGAACTTCTGCTTGAAGCATTTATTTGAGTTTAAAAAAATAAAATAAATGGTCAGAGAAAACCCCCTAAGTTTCAAAAAGTAGAAAGAGTTCCCACCACACTGTCTGATCATGATGCAGCAAGGCTAGAAATTAAAACACTATCTGATTTCCCTCAAAAATGTTATGCCACAAGAGAAGCCAGACGCCAACACGTACGTATTCCGTGATTCCATCTGCATGAAATTCTAGAAGACGAGAAGCACAGCAGTGGTGGGGTGGGGGCTGGGGTGGGAGGGCACAAGAGAACCGGGGATTCTGGATGGGGGTGCGTCACACAGGTGTCTGCACCCAGCCGAAGTCTCGGGGGGAGCACCGAAGGGCTGTTTCACTTACTTAAATTGTACCGCAATGAAAACATTCAGAGGCAAAACAAAAAATCAGAGCCCGAAATGCCTTCCCAGTACCTGTTTACTATGTTGCTGCAGCACGGGGTCATGGATGGTGAGGTGACACCAGCCTAGCCTCCCAGGGCCTCCGGTCCGTGCTAGCCAACTGCTGCCCACGGGGAGAGGGCCTTCTGTGGCAGATCTTCTATTTTAAGAAAATCCAGAACTATTGGTTGGGGGGTTAAATATCCCAATTTCTAAAGATGTGTTCGAATTAAAGCAACAACCGTTTGCGTGTGAGGCGTGGGTCAGTGGGGAGTGAGAGCACAGCAGTCCCAGGCCAGGGCCCGGACGTGTGGACATCCTCCGGACACCCCTCCCAGGGGCCCAGGCCCTGAAGATGATCCTTGGTGAACCCCAGAGCTTTCTGCCTTGGCCCTCGTCTGCTAGTAGGCAAGAGATGTCTGTACAAACAACTGAAAATGACACCAGCAGGAGAGAGAAGACAGGAAAAAGTGCCCCAGGGAGGGTCCTGTGAAGGGACAGGGAACGGGAGACCGTGACCAACCACCCGGCTAACAAATGCAGACAAACACAGAGCCCGGCCTGCAGCCTTTATACCTTCGGGGCACTGATGCAGGGCCTTGGGACAAGACAGCCGCCGAAGGCTGGTCCGCTAGCCCCGCTCAGACCTGTTTGCTCTTTCCCGGGTGTCAACGTCCCCAGGCCAGGTCTGAGGGCAGGTGCTGTGCCGTGGGGGCTCAGGCTGGGGACAGGAGGACCGCAGGGGAGGAGCTGGGTGAGGTGGAACAGGGGGACGGCCTGCCCGGGGTAGGGATGGAGGCTGGAAGCCCGGAGAACAGAGTTGCCAGACCAGAACACAGGAAGAGGGGCTTAGGAGGTGATGGGGTCAGGAAAGTGGATGAGAACAGAGGTAGGAGGCCAGGCGGGGGTCAGGTGAAGTCAGTTCCAGCAGTGGCTGGTGTCCCAGGCTGGCAGCCTGGAGGGGTACGGGAGACCAGGGTAGAGGCCATCCCAGGACTGGTCAGGACCCCGAGGGGGGTGAGCGCAGCATGGTCATGGCACCTGAACACGGGTTGGGAGAGTGTCTCCAGAAGAGCAAGTGGGAGAGATGGCCAAGGGCCTAACTTCTGCCTCTAACCAGTTCTGTCTAAACCCATTCCACGACTCTGCCGCGGTGGGAAGGCGCACGCGGGTTATGTGGGGCCTCCGTAAGTGAAGCTGTCCAGGCCTTGTAGAAACATGACTCACTTCAGATGCTGGCTGTTTCTGAGGCCCACAGAGCTCCTGCCTCTACAGACAAGTGCTCCACAGCACTGCATGAGGTGAAAGGGAAGCCTTTTACTTGGTGGCATGTTAAAAAATTCTAAAATGACTCTCAAAAAATCAGAAGCACCATTTTGAGTAGAAAAAGCAAGCACCGGGGCTCCTGGGTGGCTCAGTTGTTACGCGTCTGCCTTTGCTCAGGTCATGATCCCAGGGTCCTGGGATCGAGCCCCGCATCGGGCTCCCTCTCCCACTCCCCCTGCTTGTGTTCCCTCTCTCACTGTGTCTCTCTGTCAAATAAATAATCTTAAAAAAAAATACAGAAAAAAAAAGAAAAGAAAAAGCAAGCACCTGCGTGGAGTTGAAGGTGCATGCTATGAATGAAATCAACGTCAGGAGACTCTGCCTCTCTGGCCCAGCTTCACCGACCAGCACACACACGAAACGCCCAATACCATGAAGCCGCAACTGATTCTGCGTCAGCGCTCCTGACGGCTCCCAGAAACACTTCCAAGTTAGCTCTCCTGGCTGGCTGTCATAATCTTACCTGAGTATGGGGCAGGCGCTAAACCACCAGCAGCGGGCAGGTGGGTCCCACGCCTCCTTCCAGGTCTGCCGCCCCATGGCGGCCAGCACAGCCAGGTTGCTTGGTAGGGCGGGCTCCGCAGCCCCCACCCCCTCGCACCACCGCCCACTGCCCACCTGCCCACCACAGCCTCGGTCTCTCCTCTTGTTTCCAAGGAAGCGTTGCAAGCGAGAACCAACAAGGTAACCCTGAGACCCAAAGGTCAGATTACAAGAGTCTACATGTATATATCAAAATTCATCCAACTAAATCTTTAGGATTTGTGTATTTTACTCCACGTGAATGATACTTCACTAGAAAGATAAAAGTAAAATGAACTTAGAAGTCAAACAAATAAACATAAAAAATAAGGGATTTAAGCCTATTTGCCACTTTTAACCTCTTACAGATAGGCTTTTATATGCAATTTTTTAAATTTCTTTTTTCTTTTATTAACATCTCAACCAAAATGCAAAAACAAGAATTTAAATTTTCTCCAAGAAAATTAAATTTTCACTTTTTGGCCTAAGAGAGCAAGCAGGCTTACCCATCAGTGATGGTAAGTTTTCTGAACTCCAGACTCGGTCAAGGTTCTTCAAGGTTGTTTTCTGCCCATTGACGGGAAACGTTTGCACCTGGCTGTTAGCAGCTTGGCAGGAAGTGAATAATACCAAACTGAAGACGGCATTCTGGGAATTGTAGTTCTACCCTAGGAGATGGTTCCTCAGAAACCCGTGGGGACACAGAGACCTGGAGGGAACTGAACCTTGGATGTGGGAGCAGACCCAGTCAACTCGGACGACGGTGGGACAGGCCAGGGAGTGGGGAAGGGGCTTCTGCCCTCTGCTGCTTCCACCGGGGACCCCGGAGGGAACCGATCTGTGTCGTGGGGAAGCGGGCGGAGCCAGGCACATAGCAAAAGCTGTTTCTGGAAGAGTCACTCTGGAAACTCCTGATGCGTCCCCATCTGTCTGTCTCCTAGAGGACTGGTGGCCCACTTATCTTAGCTTTAAGAGTGGAGGCTCGGACACTACTCGGTCTCCGGGCAAAGGTGTCAGCAGGCGGGAGGGCCCCAAGAACAGGAAGGGAGCAGACACACTCACTGGGACAGACTGCTTCCTGGCACCTCCCACCCTCACACTGCTTTGTGTTAGTGACAACAGTTTCCGACACAACAGGGAGAGAGCCCAGGCTGCACTGGCTGTCCCAGGCGGGGCAGATATTGTCCTGCCACGGGTGACCAGTCTGTACCCCACTTGCACAGCACAGCTGGGGAGGCTGTTCTTCTGAAATGATTACCCATGAGATGGGAGGGTGTGTGTGCACGCAGGGAAAAAAAAGAAATGACAGGAAGTAGAGCGTATTTCTGTAAAATACAAAAGACATAAAAGGAGACCCAGTAATTTTAATTTGTAAAAGTTATGGTTGATTATCTAGTTAATTCAAAAGTCTCCACTGAAAAACTATTAGACTTAGTGATTTTGATAGAATGATTGGTTATTAAAATTAGCAGCTTTCCTACATATTAACAATAACCACGTTAATAGCAGGGGTGGGGGCTTCAAGGTTCAACTCTGACCTATAAAGACCTTAGAAGCCCTAACTCCTGTACTCACAACAAGAAAAACATGGAACAAACTGAAAATCAGTGACTTTGCTTGTACCATCAGAGAAGTGAGGTCCCAGGTCTCCCAGAACTTGGAGGACGTGTTTAGTGGGAGCAGACGCAAGCTGATAGGGACCACGGATGGTAACTGGGTAGGAGGCTGGAGCTGAGTGCAGACGAGGCTGCTGGGGGCCCCATGCTTCCATGGGTCTGACTTCCAGGAACCCAACAAGTGCTCACCGTGAAAATCCAAGGAAAAAAAAACCATGTCTCTGCAGTGGGAGGAGAAGGAACAGTTCTGAACTAAAGTCAGAGCACTCTCCAACAGGAAAGGAGGCTCGGCAGGGGAGATGATCTTACCTGAGCTTTACTTCCCCTGGGGGCAGGGCTTTCCCCACAAGCCCCTGCACCTTTCCCTTCTCACTCCAGGAGGACTCAGGAAGGTCACAGCCCCAAAACATAGGCCACACAAGGCTGAACCTCAACCCTGACATTGCAGAGTGTCCCCCTCCACCATGCCACTCCTCAGGGCTCCAGCAGGTAAGGGGATCAGAGCAGAAAAAGCCCCAGGTGCTCTCACTGGGAGGGAGTCCTGAGACAAACAGTAAAGACTGGAGAGGAATTTGAAGCCACCAAGACTCTGCACTAAGATTAGATACAACCCACCTGCCAGGCAGGCCAACCAGATACCTCCAGCCAAAAGCCTGTTTAGCTCAGCTTCTATTACCTGTTATACCATGTCCACCTTTTAAAAAAATTATGAGCCATGCTAAAAAGCAAGGAAAAAAAACGCAATCCGAGGAGACCACATCAGAACCCGATGCAGATGAGGCAGTGGTTCTGGAATCCTCAGACTTGGATTTTAAAAGAACTCTGATTCACCTAAGGTTCTAATGGAGAAGGCATACTCGTGCATGACCAGAGGAGCTCTGCAGGAGGAGGGATTGCTGAGGAAGAACCCAAAGGAAAGGTTGCACAAGAGAGCTGTGGCAACAGAAGCGAAGCCCGGGGCGCATGAGGTCAAGGACAGAGCCGGTGAACTTGAGGATATTCAGTAGAACCCCCCGCCCCGAGACGCCAAGAGCAGTGCGCACAGAAGACTGGGGGACTGGGGGGCAATTACAAAAGGGGTATGTACGCACAGTGGACGCCACCGAAAGAAAGAAGACGTGTGAAGTAACAGCTGAGAGTTTTCAGAACTGATGTCAGACGGCAAACCACAGATCCAGGAAGCCCAGACGACACCAAGCACAATAAATGCCAAAAAACCTACACCTAGGCATTTCATATTCAAATTGTCTAAAACCAAAGATGGAGAGTCTTGAAAGAAGCCAGAGGAAACAATTCTTACCCACAGAACAAAATGGGTAAGAATGACAGTGGGCGACTCATGTAAGCAAACAAGAGGAGAATTCTATATCCAGTGAGGCAATCCTTCAAATACAACACCATATGCTGAATGACTGGAATTAAAAAGAAACTTAAAATTAAAAATGAAATGAAAATTAAAAAAAATTAAAAAAAAACTGCCCTTCAAGAGTACAGAAAAACTAAAGACTTCTTCAAACAAAAACAGAGGGAATTACATGCTCTGTAAGAAATATTAGAAGTTCTTCAGGGAGGAGGATGTAGGTCAGAAACCTGAATCTGCAGGCAGAGAAGAGCGCTGGAGAAGGAATACGTGAAGGTAAAATAAAACCTTTTCTTTTACTACTACTGCTACTACTTTTTTTTTTTTTTTAAGATTTATTTGAGAGAGAGAGAGCACGGGGTGGGGGGAGTGGGGAGGGTCAGAGGAACAGAGTCTGAGGCAGACTCTGCGCTGAGCAGAGCCTGATACAGGGCTTGTTCCCACGACCCTGAGATCACGACCTGAGCTGTAACTGAGTCAGACGCCCGACCAACTGCGCCAGGCAGGTGCCCCTGAAATCAGTGGGCAGGTGCCTCAACCAACTGTGCCAGGCAGGTGCCCCAACCAACTGCGCCAGGCAGGTGCCCCTGAAATCAGTTGGCCCACTGATTTTCAGTTTGTTCCAATTAAGTCCTCTTATTCTTAATTGACCCAACAGATAAATGTTTGTTCAGATTAATGATGGTATGATTACAGCACATGTACAAAGGAAATGAATGACCACAATTTTATAAGGGACGAGAGGGAGAAACTGGGATGTCCCACTCCAAGGCGCCGGCACTACTGGGGAAACAGCACCATCTGCTAGTGGACGCAGAGGACCTGTAAATGTGAAGACTCCAGGGCACCATGAACAAAGTTCCCGCAAGAAGTAAAATCCATCTGCTAAGGAAGGGGAAATCACACACAACACTCAATCAAAACCAGAGAAGGCAGAAAAGGAACGGCGCACAAGAAGCCAAGAGGAAGCAGCTACAGACATGAGAGATATCAGTACAACTGTAGCAATAACTACTTGAAACGTGAATGGTCCAAGGACACCGATCAAACGATGGAGACTGGCAGTAGACTGAAGAAAAAGACCCAAGTATATGTCATCTACAGAAACCCACTTCAAATATAAAGACGCAGATCAAAAGTAGAGCAAGACGTATCATGCTAACAAGAGAGAGCTGCAAGACGGTATTAACTCCAGACAAGCAGAATGACCAGTGCTAAAGAGGAGCATCATATAACAAACATGCCAACACTCCAAGAAGACAGGAGAATCCTTGATGTCCACGTATGCGAGACCAAGACTGACAGAACTGTAACGGAAACACACAAGTCTACCGTACAGTTGGAGACTTCAACACTCCTCTGCCAGGAATGGACAGATCCGGCAGCAGAAAATCAGATGGACTTGGCTGAACTCAACTGCATCATGAGTCACCTGGATGTAACTGATGTCTACGAGCTACTGTGACAGGTAACTTCATACGTCCACTTGAGAGCTGGTAAGACATTACTCCTGGGCGCGTCTGTGAAGGAGTTTCCAGAAGCATGTGAACTGGTGAACAGAGTAAAGCAGAGGGCCCTCCCCTATGTGGGTGGGCACTGAAGTCCTGAACAGTACAAAAAGGCAGAGGAAGGGTGAATTTACTCTCTGGTTGAGCCAGGTGTCTGTCAGTCCTGGGACATCAGCACTCTTGTCTTCAGACTCAGTCAGACTCAGACCGGGACTCACACCCCATCCCCTCACCCCACTGACAATTCTCAGGCCTTTGGACAGGGACTAAATGATGCCCCTAGCTTTTCTGGTACCCCATCGTGCCATTCATAACCATGGGGGCCAATTCCTACAAAAAAATCTCCTGTTCTCTATGTATATAGACACGTCCTACTGGTTCTGTTTCTCTGAAGAACCCAAACTAACAACTACTTCATCCAACAGCAGAACACACATTCTTCTCAAGCTCACATGGAACATTCACCAAAACCATAAAACGTATCTTCACAAATTTAACAGACTAGAAATCAAACAAAGTATGCTTTGAGACCACAATGGAATTAAACGGGAAGTCAGTAACAGCAAGGTAGTTGAAAAATCCCCAAATATTTGTAGATTATATGAGACACTTCTAAATAACAAGTGGGTCAAGAGAAATAAAAAATTATTTGAACTGAACAGAATGAAAAATACTCGTTATCAATTCTGTAGGGTGCAGTAAAAGCAATGTTTAGAGGAAAATTTACAGCACTGAATGAGTGTATTAAAAAAATCTAAAATCAATAATCTATTTTTTTATTTTTTATTTATTTATTTGACACAGAGAGACACACACAGCAAGAGAGGGAACACAAGCAGGGGGAGTGGGAGAGGGAGAAGCAGGCTTCCCGTGGCGCAGGGAGCCCGATGCGGGGCTCGATCCTGACCTGAGCCAAAGGCAGACGCTTAACAACTGAGCCACCCAGGTGCCCCTAAAAATCAATAATCTAAGTTTCCACTTTAGGAAAGTAGGAAAAGAAGAGCAATTAGGCTGAAAGCAAACAGAAGAAAAAATTAGACGAGAAACCAATGAAATTGAAAATAAAGACAATAAACAAAAAAAGTCAACATCAAAGGTTTTTTAAAAGATCAGTAACATTGATAAACATCTAGTCCAGTTAAGTAAGAACAAAGAAACAGAAAGACAGGACATAAAATACCAATATTATAAATAAAAGAAGGCCATCACTACGAATCCGTGGACATTAGAAGGTCAGTCAGGGTGTTAGGTGAAATGGACCAATTCCTTGAAAGACATATTACCAAAACTCACACAGAACTAATAATTTGAAAAGGTCTATATCCCTCAAAGAAATTGAATAACCTTCCAAAACAAAAAGCACCAGGCCTAGATGGGTTTATCAACGAACTATACCAAAGAATTAAGAAAGAAGTTAGGGCACCTGCGTGGCTCAGTTGGTTAAGCATCTGCCTTCTGCTCAGGTCATGACCCCAGGGTCCTGGGATCGGGCCCCACATCGGGCTCCCTGCTCAGCGGGAAGCCTGCTTCTCCCTCTCCCACTCCCCCTGCTTGTGTTCCCTCTCTCGCTGTGTCTCTCTTGGTCAAATAAACAAATAAAATATTAAAAAAAAAAAAAGAATTAAGGAAGAAGTTATACCAATTCTCTATAATCTCTCGTAGAAGATAGCAGAGGGAATACTCCCTAACTCATTCTATGAGATGCATAGTACCCTAACACCAAAACCAGACAAAGATATTACGAGAAAGGAAACTACAGACAGATACCTCTCATGAACATAGATGCAAAAATCCTTAACAAGCATTTAGCAAACTGAATCCAAAAATGTAAGAAAGTGAATTATACACCACGACTGTGGGTTTATTCCAGGTATGCAAGGCTGGTTCAGCACTCCACAATCCATTAATGTAACTCACCACACCAAAAGGCTAGAAGAAAAACCACCATATAATAACCTCAATAGATGCAGACAGAGTGTTTAACAAAATCCAATACCCATACCTGATAAAAACTCTTGATAAACTAGGAATAAAGGGGAACTTCCTAACTTAATAAAGAACATCACTGATAAAACCTTACAGCTAACATCATACTCAACGGTGAGAAACTCAAAAGCTCTCCTACTAAGATCAGCACCACTCATAGTCAACAATGTGCAGGAAATCCTACTTGATGTAATAAAAAAGGAAATAAAAGGTATACAAGTTGGGACAGAAAAAATAAAACCATCTTTGTTTGCAGATGACATGACTATCCATGTAGAAAATCCCAGAGAATTGATAAAAAAACTGGAATTGATAAGCAATGACAGCAAGGTTGCAGAATACAAGATTAACAAACGAAAGTCAACTGTTCTCTTATACACCAGCAAGAAACAACCGGAGTATGAAACTCTGATGAAAATAAGAGATCTAAATAAATGGATGGATATTCCATGTTGATGCACCAAAGACTCAATACTGTTAAGATGTCAATTCTTCCCAAGCTGATCTATAGATTCAACACAATCCCAATGTCAAAATCCCAACAAGCCATTTCCTGGAAATCAACCAGCTGATTCTAAAGTTTATATGGAGAGGCAAAAGACCCAGAACAGCCAACACAACATTCACGGGAAAGAATAAAGTTGGAAAACTCACAATCCCCTATATTTCAAAACTTAGTAAAAGCTACAAGCTACAATAATCACTACAGCATGGTGCTGACGAAACAGTAGATACACAGATCAACACAACACACAGAGTCCAGAAATAGACCACACTAATTCCTGCACCTGATTTTTGACAAAGGGGCAAAGGCAACTCAGTGGAGAAAAGACAGTCTTCTTGACAAATGGTGCTGGAACAACTGGACATCCACATAAACATAAACAAACGGAAACACATCCTATGTTTATCGAGGCTTAATATTGTTAGTGCTGATACTACCCAAAGCAATTTACAGATTTAATGTAATCCCTATCAAAATCCCAATAATGTTGCTTGTAGAAATAGAAAAACGCATTTTAAAATTCACGTGGAGGGGCACCTGGGTGGCTCAGTCATTAAGCGTCTGCCTTTGGCTCAGGTCATGATCCCAGGGTTCTGGGATCGAGCCCCACAATGGGCTCCCTGCTCTGCGGGAAGCCTGCTTCTCCCTCTCCCTCTCCCTCTCCCCCACTTGTGTTCCCTCTCTCGCTGTGTCTCTGTCAAATAAATAAGGAAAAATCTTTATAAATAAATAAATAAATTTCATGTGGAATCTTAAGGGCCCCAGAATAGCCAAAATGATCCTGAAGAACAAAACTTAGACGACTCACACTTCCAGATTTTACAACTCACTACAAAGCCACGGTAATAAAAACAGTGTGGTGTTGGCATAAAGACAGACATATAAAACAACGGAACAGATTATAGAGAGCCCAGAAGTAAATCCTTGTATGTATATGGTCAACTGATTTTTGACAAGGGAGCCATGACCATTCATTCAACAGAGAAAGGACAATGTTTTCAAACATATGGTGCTGGGAAAACTGGATATCCACATGCAAAGGAATAAAGTTGGATCCTTACCTAACACCTATAAAAATTTACTCAAAATAGATCAAGAACCTAACTGTAAGACCTAAAACAATAAAACTCTTAGGAGAAAACAGCACAAAAGCTTCACAGCCACAGACTTGGCAATGATTTCTCGGATATGACACTAAGGGCACGGGTAATACAAGAAAAAAAATGGACAAATTTGACTTCATGAAAATTTTAAAAATTTGTACATCAAAAGACACTACGCACAGAATAAAAGGATACCTCACAGAATGGGAGAAATATTTACAAATCCTGTTTCTGATCAGAGATTGATGTCCATAGCAGACAGAGAAGTCCTAAAACTCAGCAATGGGAACAGGAAGAACCCGACTCAACGGACAATCAAGACTTTTCTCCAAAGATACACAAATGGCTAATAAGCACATGAAAAGATGTTTAACATCACTGATCATTAGGGATGCACTAATCAGAACCACAATGAGATAGCACCTCACATCCACGAGGACGGCTGGGATCAAGCAAACAGGAAACAGCTAGTGTTGGTGAGGATGCAGATGGAGCCCAGGTGCGGTTGGCGGGAACGTTAAGATGGTGCAGTCGGTGTGGAAAACAGCACAGGAGTCCTCAAAGGAATTAAACACAGAATTACCACATGATCCAGCAATTCCACTTCTGGGTATATACTCAAAACAACTGAAAGTAAGGTCTTGAAGAGAGATTTGTTCACAGCAGCATTACTCACGATAATGAAGATGTGGATACAACCCATGAATGGATGAGCAAGATGTGGTCCATTCACATGATGGAATAAGCCCATTCAGCCTTAAAAAAGGAAGCAAATTCTGTGACATACTACAACTTAAGGACATTATGTTAAGTGCAATAAGCCAGTGACAAAAGGACAAATAAAAGTACGATTCCTCTTACACAAGCCACTCAAGAGGCATCGAGCTCACAGCAAAAAAAGCAGAATGGTGACTGCCAAGGGTTGAGGGGAAGGGAGACAGCAGAGTTACCGTTTAATAGGTATCGAGTTTCAGACTAAACAGAGTTATGGGGATGGACAGTGGTAATAGCTGCACAACCATCTGAATGTATTTAATACCACCGAACTCTACACCTAAAAAGGGTTACAATGGTAAATTTTTTTTGTTCTGTATATTTTAACTAAGTATAAAAAAAAAAGGTAAAACAATGAGCCATCAAGCCACAAAAAGACAGACAGGAACCTTAAACATATACATATTGCTTAAGTGAAAGAAGCCAATCTGAAAGAGCTACGTATCTGTTCCATAGGATCCATATATTCCAATATATTCCATAGATCCACCTACAGGACATTCTGGAAAAGGCCAAATGACAGAAACACTAAAAAGACCAGTGGTGCCAGGGCTTGGAAGGGAGGAGGAGACCACATGGAGCACAGGGATTTTTAGGGCAATGGTAGGTACCCGAGGGTACTGAGGTTACCCATTTATCAAAATCCAAGTGCAAGACACTACACCGTAATATGCAGGAAGGACTTCCTTAGTACCCATCTATCGAGGTTGGTCCCCAACTTGAGGAACTGCACCCCTGGCTAACAGGTGGGCCAGCACGGGGTCAGGCAGCATGTAAATAAACCGTGGCAGAAAGAGGGGCGAACCCCTCCCTGTGGGTGCCCTGTGAGAAGGCCAATCAGCACCAGCTTTCTGGAGGGCAAAACTCTGCACCTGGAACCTGCAGGCCCCTGGCCCAGCTGCCCTGTTGTACAGAATCTGTCCAGAAATAAAGGACGGGCTAAAGATAATGGACTGGATAAACACGTGGATAGCTCCTTCGACATAAAATCCCTAAAAAGTTTCCTTCACTGACTAGCAAATTCACGATAGCACTGGAAACCATTAAGACGGAAGACATTCTGAATCAGGGGCTCCAAGCAGCCCTTGGAGACCATGCCAGAGAAGCCACTCTCCCTCCCCCCGCCACTCCCTAACACCTCTTGCACCCTCCCCTCCACTCCATTCCCAGCTAGCAACCAGCCTCATCCTCCAAGGGGCACACCCGTGCAGGTACACCCTGTCCTCCAGCCCCTCGCCAGGCACCTCTCCAGGGCCCCAGCACACTCCTTCCTGGCCCTCGGGACTCCTCCGTCCTGCCTACCAGCAGCACAGACAGCTGCTTGCTTATCTCCACAAATAAACTCTCCCCTGGAGCCATGCTCCCCTTCAGTTACTGTCCACTCCTTCATGGTTAAACCTCTTCAAATGCCTCACCCCAGCCCCACCTTCACCCACTCTGGACCCAGCAGCATTCCCACTGCTCCAAGGAGAACGTGATCACCAGTGACCCCATGTGGCTGAGTCCAGCCGTCTTTTCTCCATTCTGATCAGAGCTTGATCCAACGTGGCTGATCAACCCTCATTTCCCCTCCAGACTGACATGACCCCACATTCCCTCTTTCACTCTCCTCTCCTGGGCCCTCCTCCACCACCCCTCCACAAACACAGCTTGCTCCTAGGCTGGGCCCCAGCCCCTTCCCCAGCTATAGTTTCTCCACAAAACCTCGTTCAGTCCCATGGCTTTAAACGCCCCTGACCTCATCCCGACACTGCAGACAAACACATGAAACTTTAAGAGGACAGGTGCTGGCTCTCGGGCATCGGCACCTAAGGAGCATCTCAAACTCAATGCCTCTCAAAATTTTACTGTGCTATGAGTTCCAAAAATATCATTAAATATTCCCTAAAGGAAGAAACATTTGGATACAATAAATGGTGGTGAGTGAAGTAACCGATCAGATGTGTACTTACATCTAATTATGGCTGTGATGGGAAAGTTGGGAATAGGGAACCAAGATCACAGACAGTCCTGGCCAGGGGAGCGGAGGGGAGGAGCCGGGGGCATGGAGCACAGCAGAACACAGCTCTAAGTGTTACAAAGAGATGAGCTTCAATGATTAGTGTTAAAAGCCCAAAGACATCCACTAGAAGAGCAGAAAAAGAAATGAAAAAACCTAACAAATTAAAAAATGAAACAGGCACAGATTCCAACTTATTAACAATCACAGGTAAATGGATTAAACTGCTCTATAAAAAATGAAGACCTGCAGATTGAGTTAAACTGTAGCTAAAAAAATAAAGAGATATAAAAAAGTTTGAAAAATAAGGAGATAAAGAAGTAACACTTAAACTGGGACAAAGAAGGGGTGCTCCGTGTTGATAACCATCAGGAACACCTGAGTGTCTGACACAGGGCGGGGAGACATCCAGCAGAATCGGGCGCCTCCGTGCTCTCTCGCAGGGATCGAGGGATTCAGGAAGTCAGGGCGCAGATCTGTTGACTCACAAGCCAGACCCAGGCTCAGTGAGACAGAGAACAATGTAACCAACTACTGGGGCTGATACATTCTTCTCAAACCACAATGAAACAGTCACAAAAACAAGCTGAGTCGTAAACCACAATGAAATCCCAAAAAAGAACCTCCAAAGTAGCTATCTTTATGTGACCAAATCACTGGACCTTAAAACAATAAAGCTTAAAAATAATCACAAAAAAGGGGGGGGAAAAACACACAGGTGACACAGGTGAAGGGGATTAGAGCACACTTATCTTGAGCAGAGTCCTATGATTGTACACCTGAAACCAATACAACACCGCGCGTTAATTATACTGGAACTTAAAAAAATAAAATCTTAAATAAATAGAACAGCTGAACCTGTCAAAAAAAAAAAAAATCACAAAAAATTAGCTCCCCTGCCTCAACCCATCCACTTGAAAAACTTCCAAGCCCTTCCAAATCAGTTAAAGAGTGAATAAAGACTGAACCAACTATTTGAAATGAACAGCAATGAGAGAAGCACAAGATAAATCCTTGTGGGGACAATGGGATGGAAGAAATGAAACACCTTCAAGAGTACGTATCAGGAAACAGAAACTGCACATGCAGAAGCTAAGCGCTTCCTTCCAGGAGCCAGAACAACAAAATAAAACCGAAGAAAAGTAGAAAGAAGTGAGAATTAATGAAGTGGAAATAGCAAATCAGCCTTGCTCAATGGAGCAAAGGCTTAGTTGTTTGAAAAGACCTGTAATCGTGACAGACCTGGGGAAGTCTGACCGAGAACAGAAAAAGGTACCAAAGTAGTACCAGCTACGAGAAACTACAAAAACTGCTTTAAAATGATAGCAGACCAGTACATCAGTGGTCCTCAACTGGAGCTGTTCTTCCCCCAACGTGCATTTGGAAATGCACAGGGTGGGTCTGTTTTTCTGCTTCTGTTTTTGGTTGTGCTGATGGTTGCTGCCCTGGGGTCCAGGAGGTCCTAAACAGCCTGTCACCCTGAGAGCCGCCCCACCAAGTGTTCACTGTATCCAGGAAGACAAATATCGATCCAGATTAAATGAACAATAAGCAGGAAAACATCTTCCACCATACACAGAAGGTAAAAGATACTATACTCAAAATGCAAAGAATATCTAGAGAGCAATTTTTACAAGCACTAAGACGAAAAGCAGAAACAAAGCCAATAAACATGAAAAATATATATATCCAACCTATCAGTATAGGTACAAAGACACGTACGTAAAAGCATAGAAAATAATCTAAAATCACACAAGAAATTTTAACAAGGGCTAAAAGGTGGGAGGTGAGAAAAGGGAACTCTCACCACTTCTTAGCCCATATATTCCTGTAGTATCTTAAGTTTTACAAAACGAATATATTCGGGGCACCTGGGTGGCTCAGTCGGTTGGGCGTCTGCCTTCGGCTCAGGTCCTGACCTCAGGGTCCTGGGATCGGGCCCACGGCAGGCTCCCTGCTCAGCGGGGAGTCTGCTGCTCCCCCTGCTTGTGCTCCCTCTCTCGCTGACAATAAATCTTTAAACTATATATATATATTCTATTTAAAAAGATGCTTAAAATTTTAAGGAAATTATTAATGTCCAAAATGACATAACGTCAAGGATATTAAAACACAAATGGAAAAAAACTCCCCGTGATCTTCAGAGTCTCCTACCATCTTTCTAATAGTTTACTGTGTCTACTTCATTCTGCAGCGAGACGTTAACTCGGCTGGAACTGAGGTTTGTGTGAGGCGTGCAGCGGAAGCGGCCTCTCCCCCGTTCCGGTGGGAGACCACGCAGTGAGTAGTCGTGGCTCTCCCAGTGGATGTGAAATGCCTCCCTTCTCATGGGCTAAACCCTCACAGCTACAAACGCCCCTCGAGCGCCCCGGAGTGAAGTAAGTTTCCAACCGGGGCAACCTCTCTACAAAGTACAGAGCCTCCTCTCGAGACACCTGGGCGCCTGCGACACACAGAAGCACTCAGGGACCGTCAGCCACGCGGCACGAAACCCGTCCCAACGACCAGGCAGTGTGGGAGCGCGAGGCTCTGGTACTGACCGCGGCTGAAGGGCAGTAGGCTGCTCAGGTAGGGGAAGCTCACTCTTCTCAGCTCGTCCAGCTTCTCCTGCAGCTTGCGCACCTGGCTGTCGGAGCGGCTGACCCTCTGCCGCAGGGTCTTCAGCTCGCCGTTTTTCTTCTCCACCTGCTCCCGCAGGCAGCACACCTGGCTCTTGTTCTGTCGGGAGGAGAAGCAGTAGGAGTGCAGCGAGTCGATGAGTTTACAGGCCCCCGACGCCGACAGGATGACCTCGTTGATGGACATGGGGCTAGCGTCACTGTGCTCACTCTGCACGGCTTCGGCCGCTGGCTTCGGGGTGACGTCTGTCGGAGGAGCAGAGGGGCTCTGGGAGGGCTTCTGAGGCGTCGCTGTGAGTGATGAACTCGGGGGGCTCTGGGCCAAGCCCTTGTCGGGCCCCAGGCTGGTCCCGCTGCAGCCGGGCTCCACATCTCTCTTCAGCCTCTTTCGGTCAACAGGCTCTCGGGGCACAGATGCCCTCTCTCGAGTGTGCTTGGAGGAGAAACTGTAAGAATGAAGTGAGCCAATAAACTTGCAAGCCCCAGACCCTGGCGGGGTAAAGTCATCCATGGAAATGCCGCTCTTATCCGCCAGGTCGCCGCGGTTGGGGGCGGCGCTCTCACCACCAGCGTCCACAGCTGCTCCCTGGCTGCCTGCCGCGGCTGTGGCCAGACCATCGCCTGTAGTTCCCTCCGGGGCCTGCCACGTGTGCTCCGGACTGGTGGCTTCCTGGGAGGCCCTGGGCGCAGTTTCATTCTGCAGTGCAACCTGCTTCACCTTCCGGGACCCTGGCTTGGCCATCAGGTTTTCACCCGAGGACGATGATGAACCTGTAGCTCCTTTCCCGTCCGCCCCGCTCGCGTGTCCCCTCAGGCCCCCCGACGCCTTTCTGGTGACCTTTCTCCTCGTGCGGCCATGACCTCCGCTGCCCCTCTTCTTCTCGGGCAGGTGGAAGATGGAGGGCACCGCTGTGGGCTTGAGCAGACGATGCTGATCCTCCAGCCTTTTGGAGAAGCTGTCTTTGGTGAAGTGTTCACTACAGAGGAAAGAATACTTAGTGGGGGTCCAGTTATCCCTCTGAACAGCTTTTAACCACTGGATCAGACGTTTTGAGTCCTTTAGGGGGAACCTGCAGGAAAAATGACAACAGAATTAGAAAGAAGTAACTACATGTCTCCTCCCAAATTTATCAACTATAATAAGGCAAAACAAGTGTTTCTGCAAATACCCAATCCTGTATTGACTTTACCCGTTTAAAATTTTAGTAAAAGAGCGCCTGGGTGGCTCAGTCGGTTAAGCGACTGCCTTTGGCTCAGGTCATG
>NW_027397158.1:913255-914858 GCF_003265705.2 Callorhinus ursinus | reverse complement strand
GGGAGTCTGCTTCTCCCTCTGACCCTCTTCCCTCTTGTGCTCTCTATCTCTCATTCTCTCTCTCTCAAATAAATAAAATCTTTAAAAAAAATAAAAAAATAAAATTTTAGTAAAAATTTAAGGAACACCTTCTACTTGGAAGTAATCACGAGATAGATAATGGGCTCACTGCCTATCCTTAAGGCGCTTACAAATGGTAGGGCAGATAGAGAATGAAGGTAACTCCTCCCAGGCTGTGGTAAATGCCCTGTAGGAGAGATTGCACAGGATGGCATCCAACAACAGGAAAGGCTTCAGAAAGCCTTGGAAATAGTTGCTAGAATCACACAGCTGAACAACCCTCCTGGTGCGCCTCGGATGCAGGCTGGGTGCTAAAACAGGGGTGGCTGGCTCCCCTCCCTGCTCAGAAGCCAGGTCTGGCGCTGGCCAGCAGAGAGGGAGCAAGAAGCCAGAAGAGCATCCCAGACCGTGCCTGAGCCCAGCCCGAGCTGTGACTCAAGCAGCTGAGGATGCGAGACAGACTAAGACGAGGCCAGACTCAAAAGCTGCAGTCCCGTGTTCCTGCTATAGTCCCACTGCCAGGAGCAAAACTGCTTTTTAAAAAGCAGCCAGCTCAGGGAAAATACTGAATAAGATACTTAGTAATTATTTCTTCTCTTTTAAACAAGAGCTCTATTTAGAAAATCGGGAGGAAACTCTACCCAGGGGTGGGTGGTTATTCCGGAGGGCTATCTGCTCCACCTGAGGTCATCTAACCCACCTGTGGCCACTGTGGACCAGAACCAGGACCAAGACGGATACTAACTCCCCAGGAAGTTCTGTGCAACATGACCTTCTACGCTTCCTCAATGCTTCCTGAACCCATTTCTCCAAGACCCCGATTCCCACGTGTTTGCCCCATACCAGCAAAGACCATTGTGAAGGCCAAGGGCAGCCTTCTCTGCAGTGCTTTGCCTGGTTTTTGAAAGCAGGATCAAAACTTCCTGGACACAGGCTCCGAAGGAAACTCTCAAGAAAGCATGGTGGCTGGCCTCTATGTTTGACGGATGGTAACAGCCTAAGAGAACAAACCACTGCGAACTTCCAATAGAACTACAGGTAACACACACCACTGGAGTCTCTAAAACCTAAGTCCCTGTGCCCTAAAACAAGTATCTGCGAGGAGGCTCTCCAGGGCGCCAGTCGGCAGAAGAGGACTCGCTGAATCAGGCTGAACTCCAGACGCCCCCAGGAAGGGAGCCAGGCCAGCGAGGAGCCCCCTCTGCCTCCGCGTCCAAGCCAGAAGGGGCGAGCGGGGCCCCGCGCACGAGTCGCAGGGCGAGCCTCTGGCCGAGAGCCGACCTCGTCCCGCTCCAGCGCAGGGCGCCGCGAGGCCGCCTGTCCGGGGACGGCCCGCAGCGCAGCAGGGCCGCCGCTCCCCGCGCGTGCGAGCGCGCGTCGGTCCTCGAGGTCCGACTTACATTTCCTCGGCCGCACGGACCAAGGCGGGCTCCTCGCGATCGAAAGAGCACAGAAGTCGCAGCAAATGCGAGGGGACAACTGACCCAAGCGCGTTTCCAGAACACGCCGTCTGGAAATCGGCGGTGCCAGCCCGAATCAATGG
>NW_027397158.1:852714-913155 GCF_003265705.2 Callorhinus ursinus | reverse complement strand
GGGGGGGGCGGGGGGGGGCGCAGCCGGCCGCGGCGAGCCGCGGCGCCCGGCCCAGAGACGGCGGCCCGGGCCAAGGTCACACAGCGCCCGGCGCTGACTCACTCGCCAGCCGGCCCCGAGGCCAGGCGCGCCGAGGGCCTCCCGCCTCGCGCCGGGCCGCGCGGCCTCAGTTTCCCCGTCGTGCCGGGCCGGGCCGGGCCGGGCGGGGGCGTGGCCGGCGGAGCCGCGCGGGCGGCGGGCAGGGCGGCGGCGGGCGGAGCCCGCTTACCTGTGGAAGGAGACGGCGCGCTTCTCCCCCTTGCCCTGCCGGTTGGAGCAGTTCGCGGCCGCGCAGCAGATCACCATCTCGGGCCTCAGGCCGCCGCGCCGCCGCCAGGCTCCGGCCCTCGCCTCGCCGCGCCGCGAGCGGGACCGCCCCGAGGGGAGGGCGCGCGGCGACACGGCTGCGGGACGTGGGAGCCGGCCCCCGCGGCTCCCGTACGGCAAGATGGCGGCGCGCGCCCTGCCGCCCCGCCGCCCGGCCGCCCGGCCGGGCCTCGGCGTGCCCGGGTTCCCCAGGGCTCGGCGGGGCGCAGCCCGCGGCTCGCGGCGTCGGGGGTGGGCGGGGGCGCTCTGGGCCGGCGGCCCCGTACGGCGGCATGGCGCGCCGGGCCGTCCGTACGGCAAGATGGCCGCGCCGGCGGCCCGGCCGAGCGGCGGGTTACCACGTCCTCCCCGGGGCCCCGCCGCTCGTCCGCGGCTGCTTCCGCCACCCCCGCGGGTCGCCGTCAGGGTCCCCGGAGCGAACGGTGCAGGCCGCCAGCGAGCCGAGCGCGCGGGCCCGGCCCTCGGCGTTGGGCCTCACCGTACGCCAAGATGGCGGACGTGCCCTTCCGCCCGCACTTCCGGCCCCGCCCGCGCCCTCGCCCTCTGGGCCCGGATTGGCCCCGGCAGCGGCCCGTCGCGTCGCGCTGCGGAACCGTCGGAGCGACGCCGCGCTCAGTCGGCGGCCGGAGACGGAAGATGGACGCAGGTGAGGGCCCTGGCGGACGCGGGGAGACCCGCGGGCGACGCCCTCCTGGCCCCTCGGCCGCCGGGGTCTCTCCCAGCGCGGCGCGGGTGCGGGCTGGGCGCGGGGCCGCGGGGCGGAGCCGGCGCTGGCGCCGAGCGGGGCGGGGACGGCGTCTGTGGGAAGGCCGGCGCGGGTCTGACAGGCGGCGGTTTGCGTGTTTCGGCGCTTTTCAGTCCCGCCCGCAGCGCCCGGGCGCCCGGCGACAGGCCCAAAGCCGGCGCGGACAAGCGGGGGCGGCGTGCTGTCCGAGGCGGGCGGGAGGGGCGCCGGGCGGAGCGGGCTCCGGAACCGGCGGCCGCAGAATGTGCTGTGCCCGCCCCCACCCCGTGCCCCGAGCCGTAAGGAGTGGAAGCTCTTGAGCTGTCCGGAAGTTACCCTGGGAGGCTGGAGGCCGGAGGACGCTCCCGGCGCTCTGCACGCGCATCTCAGTGCCCAGCAGAGCTTGCGGGTTTCCTGTTCGGGGTTGAAGAGAGGACCTGAGTTCATCTCGGCATATCTTAACTTCTTGGGGTCCTGATGCGAGGACGTGGCGGGTGGGAGGGCGTATGCGTACATGTGTGTCCGTGTACCCGTGGGGGTACGTGCATACGTGGCCCTCTGGCCTGTCTTACCACGCTTCTGTTCCAGAGCGGACACTTCCTTAATTTTTGCTTGTAAGCTATTTTGGGTCTTTGTCCAGTGGGCTTAACTGCTACGGGCTCTCTCATCCCAGGGTAGTTTTAGTCCTTTCATTCCTTGTAGGGAGTGATTTGCCTTCAAGCACCTCCCCCCGCCCCGCCGCCACCTGGTTTAATTCCACCTGTCGTCCTGGATGGCTTTGTTTGCTTTGTCTGTCTTCTCTTGGCGTGGGCAACTTAAATTTACCGAAATCTCGGTTTGGAAACCGGAATGCAGACGTGTATGGCCAGTATTTCAATGACTCGTGGCATCTGGCTGGAGCAAACAGTAGTCCTAACTCCCAAAGAAGCATGTTAACCAGATTGTTTTTTTGTGAAGTTTGTTTAAAAAAGAGAAACCAGAGAGAGTGTTTTACTGTTTGCTGGGGAAATGGGGTGGAGAAAGGAATAGCACTATTTGTCTGCTTTCTTTGAAGTTATCACTGCTCGGATATTTTAGACTTTGTAGGAGAGACTTGGGAAAGGTGGAAAAACACAATTCAGTGTTGGTCATGTTACCTTAAACGTGAAAATCATCAGGTTAAAGTTGAAGGGTATTTCAAAGTCGAAAAAAGTGTTTGTATTTGAAGGCTGCTGTTGATGCTGATAAAAATACATACGATCTTTGGAGGCTGTGGTGGAGAGCTTTTTTCTGACACGATGCTGCACATCTTTTTAGGGGTGATTAATGGTGCAGCCTCCTCTGATCCCTGGACTCCTTACAAAGCCTGCCTTTCTTGACCAAGTCTTACGCAGTTTCTAGTTGTTTTTACAGTGATCCATTCAAGAAACTGCGTTTGTTATTGAATGAGAGGTTTGTCTTGGGCATTGTTCTAGACCCTGGGGCTGGAGAAGTGAACAGAATAGACAAAACCATGGGGCTCACGTGGGAGAGTGATGTGGGCCAAGCAGGAGGGAGTTAGAATCATAGCCAGGATGGCCAGGGAAGAAATCTCACTGCAGACAGAGGTAAGTTTTGACCCAGACCCAAAAGCAGTGCAGGAGGAAGGGCAAGTGGGCCCGTGTGGCCACAGGGTGCGGCAGGTGTGGGTGAGAGAAGTAGGAGCTGAAGGCAGAGAGACAAATTTGGCCCAGTCACGGGGCCTGGTTGGGTCACAGTGAGGACTGGGGCGTTTATTCTAAATGAGTTGGTGAGTCTTGGAAGGTTTTGAGTAGAGAAATAATGTGACGGGACGGATGTTTAGCGGACTGGTTCTGGCTGCCCTGTCCAGGATATACAGCCTGTCCTGAAGAGGGGCACGGGCAGAAACGAGACCAGCTGGGAGGCTGTTGCTAACCAGGTGAGAGGCCGTGGACGCTCAGCTCAGGGTGGAGAGAGGAGGTTGACTTCTGGGTGTATTTGAGGGTTGAGATAGCAGGACTACGTACAGACTAGAAGTGATGGGGGTGGTGGGAGGCACAGAGAGAGGGAGAACTTGAAGATGGTGCTGAGGTTTATGGCCGAACTGAGACTGTCTTGTGGGGAAGACTCTGGGGGTCTTGGTGGGGGGAGCTGTTGGTTTTGTATGTGCTGACTGTTGTTAGACATCTTTCTTATGATGTCCCGGGAGGCTTTGGGTCCACGGGCCTGGAGCTCAGGGCGTAGGCCTGGCCTCGCGGTCGATGTGTGGGAAGCTGCTTTGGATGAGGGTCTGAGAAGAGGAAGAAAGAGAAGGGGCCTGGGAGGGGCACCCAGGGCTGCTGGCTGGCATGGAGAGGTCCAGAAGGTGGCAGGCGGACTACAGGCTGCTTGTGTCCTCCACCAAGCCCCCAGCACTGTGTGTGAGAACACATTCAGGACTCAAGGAGTGGTGGGTGCCCGCAGTTAAATGGCTGTGCTGTCTGTGCCTTGAGGACAGAGCCCGTATCTTGAGCTTGTGTCTCCAGGGCCTCAGTTGTGTCTGGCATGTGGTTGGTAGTCGAGGAAGCAGAACCTGAATTCATGGCAACTTACACGTTCCTGCACTATAAGGACTTCAGTTTAGAGAGTCTGTTAGTGTGTAAGGTGTCAGTGGTGAGAAGGGCCTGCTGATCCCTGCAGGGCAGGGGGGCTCAGTGTGGGGTTCTGTCCAGTGTGCTCTTGAGCGCAGTCTTTTCTAGGTCTCTGGTGTAGCTGACGTTCTGGGTGCTTTTCCTTCCTCTTCCTTCCTTTTCATTCAAAACTGAACTACCAACATCTTCATGAAAACTCTTTGGGATTTTAAAAAGTAACTACTTGCAGGGGTGCCTGGGTGGCTTAGTCGTTAAGCGTCTGCCTTCGGCTCGGGCCATGATCCCAGGATCCTGGGATCGAGCCCCGCATCGGGCTCCTGGCTCAGCAAGGAGCCTGCTTCTCCCTCTCCCTCTGCCTCTCTCCCTGCTCATGCTTTCTCTCTCTCTCTCTCAGTATCTCTGTGTCTCAAATGAATAAATAAAATCTTAAAAAAAATAAAAAGTAACTACTTGCAAACCTGTATTCTAAACATAAACATTCTTTTTTTTTTTTTTTTTAAAGATTTTATTTATTTACTTGACAGAGGGAGAGAGCGAGTGCACCAGCAGGGAGAGCGGCAGGGAGTGGGAGAAGCAGACTCCCCGCTGAGCAGGGAGCTCAATGTGGGACTTGATCCCAGGATGCTGGGATCATGACCTGAGCCACGGACTGAGCCACCCAGGCGTCCCTAAACATAAACATTTTCTAAAGGAAAGGGAGAACCCTTCTTTTGATTTTATTTGTAAAGCATAATTTCTCAGAAGCTATAGATGTTTGGGGGAAGTATCTTTGAAAAGCGATGCTTTATAGTAAGCTCTAAAGAAAAGGTAGTGGTGTGTGTTTTTGTGGTTCTCCCTGGTTAGATTATAGTGTGATTGGTACTAGGTGGAGACGAATTGGTTACCTTCATTGAGCACAATTCCCTATTTTTCTGCCAGATTAATAATATTAAAACATTTGTTTCTAATGGAATTACCATACTCTTAAAGGGCTTTCTGCTTCCTCTTCTGGGTGTGGTCAGAGACATCTCAGAGGAAAATGAGTGTCACTGGGACCCAAGTGACCAAACGAGGGAGAGAGCCTCTGAAAGAGCCTCAGTCTTAACTGGTGACACCTGTCGGTCTCGCTTGTCCTGCGTGTCCTCTTAGTGGAAGTTAAAACCATTTCCTGGGGTCTGGAGATTGGCATTCTTTTCGAGATTTGACCCCTTTTCCCTCAGGAGAATGTTGCATCCCACATGTTGCATGTGGTGATGATGAAATTATTCTGAGGCCTAATTAATTTGGGGTGACCCGCTGTGGGAAGGATGCAGATCAAGCCCCCGTGAAGCTGGTCAGTTTGAGCAGAGAGCTGGAGGTCAGTCTGAGCCGCCTCTGTGTTGGCCGATCTGTGCCGATGTTACTGATTGTGAACTCGTTTTAAAATAGAAAAGTACTAGCTTTTCTATTGAACTGTTTTCTGAACGGGCACTCTGTGATGTGTTTTGTTCTATGGAAATATTAATCCGTGTTTTGACTAAATTAATACTGACGATAAAAGCGGTGTTGTGTAGGGGACAAGGGAGATTTAGTTTCATCTTACAGATAACAAGGCTTGAAATAATACGAAAAGGAGGAAGAGAAGGTGCTGCACACGTGGCCGGAACCTGGCCCGGGCCTTGCGTTCCTGCCCCCTGGGGCAGAGCCAGCAGCTGTGTCCCGCCTCGTGGCCCGGGGACCAGGGCCTTGCGTCCTACAGCTGGCAAGTGGGCTCTCTGTCTCCAAAAAACAAATCTTTGTAGAGATGAGAAAGTTGAACGTGAGGAATGAATGGTATTTTCGAAAGTACTATCAGAGAGTGAGGTCCGGAACGTCCGGGAGCTTGGTGGTCTGCCTGTGCTAAGTGAGCATGCCTCTGTCCGAGGGAGCCGTGAGGGCACCCAGGCTATGACATTTATTCCAGGTGTCGGTGTCCTCTGCTGCAGGCGGGGCGGGGCAGAGCCGCCGACGGTCAGTCAAGACTCTGCTGGCTAAATGGGGACGAGAAGCCCTTCACTTGCTTTCCTGGTTGGAAGTGCTGAGGGTCCATGGGACTCTATGCTCATTTTCCAGGGCAGAAGCCTCAGGACATTGAACTAGCCTGTGAAGTGTCTCGGATGGCTGGCTTCTGCTCCCTAAACCCCAGTCTTGTGAGGAAAGCTTGTTGCTTACATTCAGCTTTAGTGAGGTAGATCACATATTTGGGTGAGTTTCCTGTGTCTGTCGCACTGAGTGCCACACCTGTTACAGCACGTGGAGACTGGCCTTCATTGCACACTGTGGCATCACCAACTTACCCGTCCCAGTGACTCCCAGGGGACCCACCCCGAAACGTGTTTCCTGTTGCCCAGCATGGGGCAAAGCTTTGCACGTTTCCTCACACCGTCCCTGAGGGAGACACAGCTGCTCCTGCCTCACCAGTGAGAAACTGAGGCACAGTAAGGTCACCACCAAGTGAGGGCCAGACTTCGGGCTGCCCACAGTGGGGACTGTGTTCAGCAGGCGTCATGGACACACACTCCTTGCGCAGTGTTCCCCAGCACCGACACGAACACGGTCCCTGTCTGAGGAAGCTGCCATGCCATGGGGGAGCTGTGTCTGCAGCCAGTTCCAGAGGCACATGTGACCTGCATCCAGCAGGAGCAGGATTCAGGGGGAGCGGCTCGCATGCACAGTCAGCTGGAGGGGCAGAGGCAGAGGAGCAGTGATGTGAGGGGCATGGGGGACACAGGGGCGTGGGAGCACTCCTTAGGGAGCCTGCAGATGATAAATGTGCACCCTCAGTTCGAGGCTCCTGCTCATCTGGCAAGAGCTGGGGTCACTTCCTGGTAGTTCATTCCCTTCGGGTGTGTCTGTCTCCTTGCTTGGTTTTGGCCGAGGCAGTAAAGAATCTGAGGCCACACAACCCATAATTTGGTTAGCTGTCTTAGGAAATTGGGTGATAAAATGTTAAGTTAATAGAACACCTTTTACTCCTTTCCCTCTGAAGTTGGCTTGGTTGCCTGTAAAGTTTGCTAGTAAACCTAGGAAGTACGCGTGTTTTGCATTTTGCCACCTCAGTGATGAAAACCTGTCTACTTCAAAGGTGCCGCAGCTTTGATAACAGGGTTGTGGTCCTTTGACAGGTGCCGCACCCCTCTGGCACCAAGCGCACGCGAGATGCTCGCCCACAGCACTCAGTAGCCCTCCAGGATTGTTAGCTATCTCTGCATCGTTTGTTCATGGCTCTGGTGTTCAAAGAGTCCTGGGCATCAGTAGGGCAGGAGGACAGTTAATGTCCTGCAGTGCAGTCGGGTTGTTTGCATCCTTTCTCTTTGCGAGTAAATGTTTGGGTTTTAATCTACATATCAGTTAAAGCCCGGGCTTCCTTAACAATAGAGAAGTAACAAACACCGTGTGCAGCTCCTCGAGAAGGTGGAACTTGAGCTCACTCCAGCGTAGCTTTGATAATCACGTGCATAAACAAGTCGTCTTGGTAGAAAAGAGGGGGAGATCAACCTGGACTCTGTAAGCGTAGAGCAGCTTGGTTGGCGTTGTGGAAGCACCAGCAAGTCGGACACATTGAGCAGACCCCCTGCATGAAGCTCCGCGGGTGAGGGCCCCCTGTGCCCGCCATCGGCTCAGGCGCTCTGGGAAGCACAGCTTGTTCTGGAAGCACTGGGACTGCCCTGACGCTGTCAGGTTTCTGGTGGAAAGAAGAAAAGGCGGAGCTGGGTCTGGGTTCCTGACAGCCGGAGAATTCTTGAAGTAGCGAACACAGGGTCTTCGGGTGCTGTGGATTTCTCTGTTCATGGAGCATTGCTTTCCCAACCCTGAGCCTGGGAATTAGCTGCGCATCCAGTTTAGCCTTTTGGGTGTAGTAAAATCGTATGCCTTTGAGCCTGCAGTTCTGCGTCCTCGGTATTAATGACACTGGCTGACCTTGGCACCCTTCTGTCTGCCAGCTTGTGTGTGCGCACCTCGTGGGAAGGGGTTCATGGACACTTTGCAGCTGCACTGTGAGGGCATCCTATTAATTTTCCCCCATTTTATGAGTAAGGAAATTTTTACACTGAGGGCTCAAGGGGCCCAAAGCACCTACAACCTGGGGGTACTTGAGCGAGGATTTGAACCTCCACTGCCAGGCACCAGAGCCAGCACTGGACCCCCAGCATCCCCAAGGGATTGTGCACAGCACAGAGGGACACGCAGGGATGCTCCGCAGGGTATGTTAAGAGCACCTCGATGGGGTGCAGGAGTTACCGATGGCCTGGACGGGGTGCTGTGAGACCGTCAGACATTTGCTAGAGCTCTCTGTCTGTGTGGACTATCACCGTTGAGAGACTAGAGACGAGGAAATCACAGGTGTGGTATGGTTTCCTTTATGGATCTACGCAGAGACTTCTGGAAAGAGATTCCTTGCTGGGTGTGAAGCTGCAGAAGATTTTTTAAATAATATTTTTGTAGTCTTTGGGTTTTTAAAAATTAATACGTCATTGTTGCCCAAAGGTGGAGCTGTCATCAAAAAGTAAATTCAGATGTGGAAGAAACGATTATAATAGATTTTCCAAAGTTATCTTGGGCAGTTGCGGGTGAAGAGTACGAGTGACTAGGTACCATTGAGGCTTGCGAGGCAGCAGATGAGAACTGTGTGTTTAGGGTTCTCTGAGGAGCAGCTGAAGAGTTGGGGGACCCGGGATACACTGCCCCTTGCCTTGCGGGT
Organism: Callorhinus ursinus; assembly: GCF_003265705.2. NCBI lineage: Eukaryota > Metazoa > Chordata > Mammalia > Carnivora > Otariidae > Callorhinus > Callorhinus ursinus. The sequence goes on along the minus strand of NW_027397158.1, from coordinate 904,757 downwards.
GTCAGTCTTGCTCTGCTGAATCTGGGAACTGTGTACAGAGGGTTTCCTCAGCCGGCTTCCAGACACAGAGAGGGACACTGGGCCTCTCTAGTTTCTTAATTGAAGCAACACAGAATAAAATGGCGCTCAGGTCTTGTTAGCTGCATACACAGCGACCTTCTTAGGAGGTGGGAGCTGGTGGCCGCGCTCTTCCGGGAGCCTCTTGAAGTGAAAACAGCTGCAAGAGCCTCGGGGAGTTTTGCAGAAGGGTCTGTCTGTTTCTGGGGGTTTGTGTCCCACCCAGGAATAGTACCTGCCCCTCCACGGCTGGTCGTCATCGTCCCCGAGCTTGTGTTTCTCGCCCGTGAAGTACCTGCCTTCTCCTCAGCCTCTGGACACCGGCTCCTAGGGGACACTGACTCCACCTTCTACTCAGTGTGTGGCCTCGCTTACACACACAGATGCAAGGATGACTTTTGTCCTCTGGGTGTAAGTCTAAAACCAGTCCTGAGGTCAGGTACTTCCTCGCCCTGGGCCTGGTGCTGCCGGCCTCACTCTCGGGTCTGCCGGAAGGCGAGACTCAGGAGCCGCTGGCCCGTTGCTTGCGGTTGCTTTGGCTTTGGTGGTTGTCACAGCCCTGACGAGACGCAGAATTACACAGAGCTCTTTACGCGGAAACGCTGGAAATGATCTTTCATGTTGTTTTATGAAATTATAAAAATGGGATCAATGTGTGTTTGGTTTCAATAGCTACTCTGACCTACGACACTCTTCGATTTGCTGAGTTTGAAGATTTCCCGGAGACCTCAGAGCCTGTGTGGATACTGGGTAGAAAATACAGCATTTTCACAGGTATTAGCCATGTCAGAGCCTGCTGTGCTCTCAGGGCTCAGTCTATGAAAAGCATGTTGTGGTAATGATAGTTATCTGTTAACTTTCTGTAACATACGATCTACGAAGTTAAGGTTGTGTGTGTTTTCTTCTTTTAAACACTCCCTAGAAAAGGATGAGATCTTGTCCGATGTGGCGTCCAGACTTTGGTTTACATACAGGAAAAACTTCCCAGCCATTGGTAAGTACGCCGTCGGTTACAACACACGGTGGTAGATACAGGCCTTCATAAGGAGGACAACTTGGGTGGTTTGCTGGGTGCTGGTCACTTCATCCCAGACCTCACGGCAGCCCTGGTGACCTTAAGCCGGCCGAGGTCTTGCGCCTAGCGTGCTGAAGTTAGGGTCCAAATTCAGGACTCCTGACTCTCCTGAGGGCAGGGATTTTCCAACTGCTGGTCCTGGTTTCTTACTGGGATCTAAAATCAGGATAATGAGTTATAAGCAGCATTTAAAAGCATAGAGCAGAATGGAGTGTGAAGTTGTGTGTTTCCACAGTGAGGCAGCGTATGGCTTCAGGAGGCTTCAGTTTGTACGTCGGAAGGGTGTCCTGGGTCACGGTTGTCACAGTGTGCTTCGGACTGTAGGCCCAGGATGTTTGGAGGCCGTTGCTCTGTGTCTATCACCTTTTCTCTCATGTCCCGCACTTAGTAGTGGGGAGAGCTGAAAGGCAAGGTGGATGTGCCATGTCTTAGCACTAACGTATGCCCCATTCAAAGTGGCTCTCCATCGTCGTGACCCTGGAGGTGGACACTGGAGGGGCCCCAGCTCTTGGCCTTGCCTTTGCTGGTTGGAGAACCTGAGACCAGAGGGTCGGCAACAGGAGGCTGCGGCTCCCAGGTGGCGGGTCTCTGTCAGGCCTCTCACCAAGATGCAGTCGCCTGTGTCTTCTGGAAGTGAGCTGGATGCGCACAGCCATAGGGCTTGACACTCAGGAGTGCCGCGGGGCAGGGAGACCAGGCCAGTGCCACCACAGGCCACCACATGATGGGATTTGTCCGCTGTGCTCCGGGATGTCCTTTGTGCCACCCGTGCTCTGCTCAGCCCTGAGGACGGGGCAAGCCTGGGCAGTGCTGGGGGACCACCACTCTCCTGCGGTCTCTGTCTGGACTCACAGAGCAGCGACAGGCTGAGAGGAGCCTTGTATTATTTGGTAAAGTCACTGAGGAGCACGGTGCCTGCCGCTAAGGGCCAGCGTGGTCTTTCCTTCCCTAGCCACGGAGAGATGACTAGTTCGTACGGGAGTTGTTGCCACACGTCCCGAGCACTGCTCTTTGTCTACCCCCCCAACCCCACTCTGCTCCTCGAGGCTTTGTCCACCCACATTTGTGGGAGGGGCCGCCCCAGGCTTCGAGGTGATGCTGCAGGGAAATGGTGGAGCCAGCCAGGGCTGCAGCTTGCTGGGCTGGCCCTGGCGTCTCTGCTTCGCCACCACCTCATGCCTCTCGCCTTGCCGGTACTTAGGATGGTCGGGGCTTCTCCTGTCATGCTGGGGCCCGTCTCGGACTGCACGCAGAACTGTGGTGCCCAGTGTCGGCATCCTTTTGTGCCCTGGCAGTGGGCGTGCCATGGAGGGGCCCCCGGAGCAAGTGTACTTTAAGTGCTGAGGGTTGTTGCTGACCACCCCTGGGTTATGTTCCTGCCCTCCTGCATGCATGACCACTCTCCCATCAACTGCATCTTTGCCCTTCTGGTGCTTGGAGAGAGGTCCTCCTTATTTGACTTGGAGTTTCCTAGATTACTCATGAGACTTAGTGTCTTTACGTATGTTTTCCAGACATTCTTAATTCTCTGTGACTGACTTGTTCACATATTTTGCCCATTTCGAGGGGTTGGCAGGACGTATCATTGCCCAGTAAATGTGCCCTTGGCATGACCAGGTTCTAAATGGCCTGTCACCTGAGATGGAGCTGACGCGGTGTAGGGCTGACCCAAGTGTGGTAGGGCCAAGGCCTCCTGCCAGTGGACTCCTGACCTGCTGGGCCATCTGACGGCGAGCCCTCTCTCTTTGTCCGCCATGACAGGGGGCACCGGCCCCACCTCGGACACGGGCTGGGGCTGCATGCTGCGGTGTGGACAGATGATCTTTGCCCAGGCCCTGGTGTGCCGCCATTTAGGCCGAGGTAAGTCACGGCACCGGGGACGACAGCGTTTTTAGGAAGCAAACAGGACTGTGGGGTTAGGTTACCCAAAGCACACAGACTGGGATCCAGGGTTTTCTTGAGTGGTGGACCCACTGATAATCGTTGATTTAAAAAAGTGACTTTAAAGAATATTGATGAACGTTTGTCTTTTAGAAATTATCGTTACATCACTGAAACCATTTTCTGTCCTACAGGGATTTGTTTTGGTGGGTTAGCATATGTGAATTTGGAATCCTGGAGGATTTGGCTTTTAACTTGGGAAAGGTTCAAGAAAGGGTATCATCTGTGGCTTGAGTGTTTCATAAATGTAAAGGCTTCTTCCTCCTCTTTTGGTAAAATTGAACTTCTGCATCTCTCCAATAGACTGGAGGTGGACACAGCGGAAGAGGCAGCCGGATAGCTACTTCAATGTCCTCAACGCTTTCATCGACAGAAAGGACAGTTACTACTCCATTCACCAGATAGGTGGGAGATTGCCGAGTGAGCCAGTCTCCACGGCTTAGAGCAGGCCGAGTCGTTGGGTTTCCCCCGGAGCACTTCTCTGGTATCGGGTGTGCGAGGCGTGAGGCTGTAGGTCCCTCCGGCCTGTAGCCACCCGGGGCTGCTGTCGTGGGCCAGGCCAGCTTGGACCCGGGGCCTTGCTGTGGCGCGGGGGGCCGTGTGGCCGCAGCGGTGTGTGAGCTGCTCGTCGTGGCGGCTGTGCGGGTGGGATGCCGTCTCCAGGGTTCATCCCTCTCTGCACCCATCACTAAGTCTAAATGCTCCTTTGTTTCGAGCGTCTCGTTCTCAACTACAGAAGGAAGTAAAGGTATAGCTTTGAGTCCTTTGATTTCCTCCATCTTGCTCCTTCTTGAAGGGCTAGGGCCCTGGCTCGTAGTGAGGGACAAACCTTGAGGCAGCCTCTGTCCCTCTTGGAGGAGGAGTCCTGGGGTCTCTCAGGAGCTCCTGCTGGAGGCAGGGGTGGGTGTGCCTGTCCAGGCTTCCTGTGGAGTGTTCCTGCTACCACGTGCTGCTGCCAGGATGGGCCTCTTCTGGGGGATGGGCGGGGTGGGGGAGGGGGGCTCACGTCACTAATCGCATCTGTTTCCTGCAGCACAAATGGGAGTTGGCGAGGGCAAGTCCATCGGCCAGTGGTACGGGCCCAACACCGTTGCCCAGGTGCTCAAGTATGTGCCAAGCCCCATGCCTCCCATTTCCTCGGGGTAGCGTGAGCATGACCTGTGGGTTCAGACTCTCCTGAGTCTTGGTTGCTGAAGGAGATGAGGGGCCTTTTACTCTCCCCCTCGCGGCCCTCCTGAGAGTCCTCAGAGGCGGCCACACCCAGTGCGCTCCTGTGTGGAATTTATGTTTCCTGAGGGATGAGTGTCTTCATCCAGATGGCGCCCACTGGATGGGGCCTCTCTGTGTCTGTCACGTGGGCCTATCCACTAGGGTGCTTTTCTGATGGTCTGGGAGGTTGAAACTGTTGTGGAGTGACAGCAGTGCGGGTGTGCCGTGGGCCTCTGCCTCTGCTTCTGTGCTGACCCCACTTCTCCCTGCCTTGGACCCTGCGTCCGCAGCTGCGGCTTTCCCTCCACATCCAGACTCGTGCATCTGCTCCCTGCTCCCTGTTGCCCAGGCTCCTTCCTTGGGGTGTCTGAACCCGCCCTTCTCCCCCCTCATCCCGCAGCCCGCTTCTCCTTGTTGCAGTAAAGGGCTGCCCTCTCCACCTGGCTGCTCTTGGCAGGTTCTCGGGGATCCTCCACCCACCTTCTAGCTGATCCCCAAGCCTGCCCACTGTCTCTCTGTCCCCTCACCCAGCGCCCCCATTTACTCTGCCGAGCCCCTACCACATGCCCCTTAGAACCCTGGGGTCCAGCCCTGCATGCATTGGAAGCAGCCTTTCTGCATGGTCTGTCTCCCTGCATGGTCAGTGCGTGGTGTGCGCATGTAGTACGTGTGCGGCCTGCATGAGTCGTCTGCATGGCCTGTGTGTGTGGTCTGTGTGTGCCTGCACGTGGGTTCTGCCGGCGTGGTCTGCTGCGGGTTCTCACTTACCCCACTTCTGCTGTGAAGCAGCTCCTTCGAGGTTGCTGTCCACCTAGTCCCATATCCCAGCGCCCGGTTTCGGTCTTCTGTTTACTCAGTTGTCCAGCAGGTGGCTCCTGATGCAGGTGTTCTGTCTTGGAAGCCCTGGGCCACACAGTCCTGCCCTCTGGTCCCTGTTGGTGGTCGATGGCTCCACGGGGGGCTCCCTCCCCCGTCAGTGAGCACTGTGGTGCTGGCTTGGCCTTCGGCTGCTTCTCTTTTCTGCCAGCACCAGTGTGAGCTGTGGTCTGCATGGCACAGCTCCCCGTGTCACACCCCCAGTGCTGGTTTGTGCCCAGACCCCAGACTGAGGTCCGGATACTTCCTCAGCAGCACCCCTTAGATGTCTGAGGGGCATGTCAGCCTCCCAGCCGAAGCCACAGCTGACCCTTCTCCCCACCCTCGGCCTGTTCCTTCTACAGGGAATGCTGCCCTTCCAGGAACTCAGGCCAGAAACTGGGGTCGTGCTAGGTTCCTTTTCTGAACACACCCCATCCAGACGCATCCAGACTGACCTGTGCTCACTGCCTCCCTGTCCTCACCCCGGTCCAAGCCCCACGTTCTGCCTCCTCGTTGGTCTTCCTTTTTTCTTTGACATCCTCAGGGCTCTTTTAAAATACGGATAGGCATTGGGGCGCCTGGGTGGCTCCATCAGTTAAGCATCCGGCTCTTGATTTTGGCTCAGGTCATGATCTCTCAGGGTCGTGGGATCAAGGCCCCCCCCCCCCCAGCATCGGGCTCCGTGCTCAGTGGGGGGTCTGCTTGAGATTCTTTCCCCACTGCTGCACTTGTGCACACACTCTCTAAAGTAAATCAGTGAATTTTTTTAAAGAGTATTTGAGAGAGAGAGCGTGTACAGGTGGCGGGGCAGGGGGCAGTGTGCAGAGGGAGCGAGAGAAGCAGGCTTCCCACTGAGTGCGGAGCTCACCGTGGGGCTTAGTCCCAGGAGCCTGAGATCATGACCTGAGCCAAAGTCAGGCGCTTAAGTGACTGTGCCCCTAAATCAGTAAATCTTAAAAAAAAAAAAGAAAGAAAGAAAAATAAAATAGCAAGAGGTGTCATCCTCGTAAAATACAGGTCGGCCGTCTGCCCCTTCTCTACTGGAACCGTCCTGGGGGTCCTAGCTGACTCCAGGGAAAGCTGCAGGTGTAGGCACGGCTCTGCCTACCTTCCGCGGCCTGTCTCCACGGCGTGCCCCTTGCACACACCCACCCCGGGCCTCTGCACCTGCACCAGCCTTCCCCCAGCATCAAGGCCTCCTGCACCTGCACTGGTCGTGCCTGTAGTTACTGCTCTGTTGGTCTCCATCGTGCTCACTACCCACGGTTACTTCTTTTTTGCCTGCCTCGTGTCTGGAATGTCAGCGTCTTGGGGGGGCTGCTTTGTCTGTGTGTCAGTGGGTTTCAGCCCCATACCTGGCCCTCTGCAGGTGAGAGAGAGGCAGCCCGTGGAGTGTTGCACGTGTTCCTCCGCCACTTTGGCCTTCCCGTGGGGAGGGGCTTGGTGTGGTTGCCCTGATGCCCCGCGCCCTCCACGTGTGTCCCCAGACGGACCAGGTTCTCCCACTAGACCTTTTGTTGTAGTTGGCTTGTCTTTCAGAGGCTCGGGGCTTTGACCAGGGTTCTTGGGGTTGTTAAGCCACAGGTTTCTCTGTGGGGACTCAAACTGCTTGTCAGTGCATCACTTTTGGGGTGAGGTGGAGCAGAGTGTGAAGGTACCATGGGGAATGGGGGTGCTGGGCCTTCCTGAGTTGGGAGAACCCGTGGTATAGCTGAGACAGGGTCTGTGCTCCCTTTCCCAGGACAGAACGCCCCACGGGCAGGGCTTCTGTGCGGGGACCCTGTCCCCACGTGGCAGCTGGGGTTAATGGAAGGGGCACTGGGCCCGGGTGGGAAGAAGCAGGCGGCAGCCTCAGCTTTACTCCCGTCTGTGGCCATGAATGTCTCAGCCGTGATCTTTCTCATCTGCCAAGACTGCTGGAGCGTTCGTTGCTGTTTCCTTTGCTTGTCCCGCGGAAGTGAAATGTCTTTGAACTGTGAAGACTTACTGGTGTGTCCTCCCCCTTTCCGTTAGGAAACTGGCTGTCTTCGACACCTGGAGCGCCTTGGCAGTCCACATAGCAATGGACAACACGGTGGTGATGGAGGACATCAGTAAGTGAATTTGAGAGTGCGGGGGTTGTAGCTGGCGGGACTCAGGGCGCGGCTCCCTGGCCCACGGGCGGGCCTCGACTGGCGTGCAGGTTGGGGATCCCTTGTTTGCATCCCGTGTACAACAGGCCAAGGGGAAGGACCCAGACTCTCCGCAGAGCTGGGCTACCTTGTACCCCGACTTGCTCTGTGTCCTTGTTGCAAGAACTTGTTCAGGTGTCCTGGGTCAGCCCCTCACGGGCATCATGCTCTTTGAGGACAGGCAAGAGCAGCTTTCTAGCCAAGGTGTAACAGGAAAGGGGAGCGTAGCTCTGTTCCTCTTTCTGGAAGGATCCACCGGAAACCTGAAGGAGTCCAGGCATGCTGACGTTTTAGTCCAGGAGGAAAATGATGGCTCGGTTTGGCAAATGGCCTCTAGTGAGTGAGTTTTGAATTTGGAGTTTACATCCTGTTACACAACCAAGCTGACAAAACTCTATTTAATGTCTTAGGTTTTTGCTTAGGAATACCTTTTCCCCAAAGAATTTGCCAGAGCTCCCTCCACTCCAGTTTTATTGAAGTTCCACATATTTGCTGCTGCCTTGCTTTGAATTTTACCTAAGAAAGAGCCCTTTGAGCGTGCTGATCTGGGGTTTACCTGGACGGTCGGAGGTGGGCCTCGTGTCATGACTGCAGGCACGGGCACCACGGTGGTGTTGCTCCTCGCTGCTGCCCGGCCCTTCCCTTCTTCAGCCTGGGGATCGTGACCTCGCAGAGTTGGGGGAGCCAGCCAGCCCTCCCTGCCCGCTGATCCTGTTCCCTGACCCTTTGCCCCTAAGAGCTGACAAACTAGGGACTTGCACTCAAGGAGGCGTGTTTTTCCCTTCTGCCTTCTCCTCACGTTTTATTTCTTGAAATTTTTGCGAAACATGGGAAACTGGAAACATACAGAGATAGGGGGAGAAAACCACTTGGAAACCATTCCTACTGATGTGGAGATGCCGCTCCCCCTGGTGTTTGTCTTTCTGAGCAGCCCTTCCACGTTGCCAGAGCATGTCTTCCGTCAGGGACGTTACAGCCTTCTGCTGTCTGGCTGCTCATTTCCCAGTGCATGTCCGTTTCCCTTTTCCCCCAGTGTTGGGGAAACCACCGCCCTCAGGGTCGACCCAGTCACCTGCCCAGCCTGTCCTCCGAGGCTGGCTCACCGGTGTGGTGCCAGGAAGGAGTGAGGGACAGGCTGCTTTCCAGAGCCTGCATTTTGGGGGGGGGGGGGGGCAGGGGGGGAGGTGCTGGTTGGGGCCTGGAGGAGACCCGGGCCATGTGTCCGGACGCTGGCCCCTGGCTCTCGGGGTCTCAGGTCATCCATAGCAGCACTGCTGGAGATGAGGCGCGGACTTGGGGCTTGTCTGAGGAGGATGTGGGTCTGTTCTGGGGAGGACCTGGGCCTGCAGATTTAACAGGCTCCCAGGTGGGGTGTGTGTGGCCGCCCAGCCATGGTCAGGGCCCTGGGGTTCTCCCCTCCTGAGTCAGAAGTGATGCGTGCTCTTCACGGGGACAGCTTAGGAAGAAGAGCATCAGTACACCACCAGTAAGGACGCTGGGACCAAAAATTGTGCCTGGGGTCCTGTGCACAGTTTAGTGAGGTGAGTGGTAGATGGTGGGGAGTCTGAATGGCTGTGCTATAACTGCTTTTGGCTTTAGGGGCCCCAGGGGGTTAGAGGGGACACCAAGGCCGCAGGCAAAGAGCCACTTCTGTAGTCGCGGCTGCCCCAGGTCACAGGTGTGGGAGAGAAAGCTCCAGTTCACCAGCGCAAATGGAGAACCAGTACTGGCCAAGCCGGGGCTGTCTGGGTCTCCAGAGCTGCTCCCTGGCAAAAGCACCAGCTTTCTGCCTTCCTGTCCATTTCGGGGGGAGAGTACTCTGTGGGGGAGCCTTGCTGGTGGAGATGTGCCGCCCTCTTTGGGGGACCAGCCAGGACCCCCAGAGCAGCCTCCGCCAGGGCTTGCCCTGGATGAATTTGGAGCTTTGTGAGACACGGGGAAGGCACTGCATCTGGGGAGGACTCACAGGTCGAAGAAGACAGCGAGACAGTGCACACGAAGGTATGCCACAGAAAGACCCTGGCGGCAGGAATAACGCAGAGGTGCCTGTGGTTGGAACTTCCAGGAGGTGAGGATGGGGTGACCGCGAAGGGACGGGCAGCCAGCCTCCCTGTGCCCGAGCCGGAATTTTCACAGCTGAGCACCTCCCAGTTTTTTAACCAGGGGTTCTTCAAATACGCGTGTTCCTAGTGACACTTCCAAACTGCAGAGACGGACACTTGGAAGCGTCCGGAGGAAAGTGGTGGTGGTGATAGGCTGCTGTTGAAGAGAGGCGGTCCGCTGGCCCGGCTTCTGTCGGGTCCGCTGCCGTTGAAGAGAGACGGGTCCGCCGTCTCGTCTTCCTGCCGCCGCAGGTGCTGGTGGGGCCGGGGCAGCGTGCTGAGGAGGTGGCGTGCGGTGTGGAGCTCTTGTCACGGATGAGCTCGGAGCGAGCTCACGCATGGTGGGGATGTGAAGGGAGCGTGACCGGGGGACCCGTGGGTGCCTGGACGTTTGCCATATCACAGGCCACATGCAGCCTCGGGGAGTCCCTGAAGTGCTGCGTGACAGGCCCTGCTTCCGTCATTTCTCGAGCCGATCCATGTGAGGGTCTGTGCTAGTGGGAGGGGTGCGGTCAGCAAGCAGCCCCCCCACCCCCGTTCTTCATTTTGAGGAATTCCAGTCCCGTGTTCATGCAGCCGTCCTCCTCCCTCCTGCGTCCCGTTGTCGGCCATCAGCTCACCTGCTTTCCTGCTGCTTGGCCGCCCTGGCCCGCCCTGGCCCGTGGTCGAGGGGCCAGGGTTGTATGTGGTTCCCACACCTGTGCAATCTCCTCTGATCTGGAAAGTTCTCCTTGGTTTATTTTCCTGCTTTTTCATGGCACATTTTGAAGAACCCAGGCCAGTTTGGTGCAGTGCCCCACACTTGATGTATTTGCTTCATCAAGATTAGATCGGGGGAAACCTCTTGGCGGTACCTGGTGGCTGTGTCCTCAGCACCACAGCCGGAGGCCCATCAGTAACACTTCCTCGGGTCACCTGCTCGGGCCGTGTCCCTGCTTCCCTATGATTAACGGGGATCCAGGGGTGATACCGAATGCGTGTTGAGGATTTTTGCCTGGAATGGTGGCTTCTGTAACCATCCTTCCCTTTGGGTTTAATGGCTGGCAAGGTGGTGGCCCACCTTGTCTTCTCTGCCCCCGGCCAGGGATCAGCGGTTTCTCTGAGGAGCCCTGGTTCCATTTAGCGGGGAAAGGTGTTCAGAAACCATGGTCTGGGCGCCTGCTGGGCTGGGGCCCCTGGAGCATCCCTGTCCCCACCACCAGCCTCCTCGGTAGCACACTGATGAAGGATTAGCAGTGCGCTTAGAAGAAACAAGTTGTTTCCACGTTGACAAGGGAGGAGCAAGGCTGTTTCCCGATGGCGTCCTTGGTGTGGGGCCAGTGTGTGTGCCCACCAGCGTGGCGGCTGCCCGGGACGCACGGCACTGTTTGCTTTGTTTCACTTGAGACTTCATTTCATGACAACAATTTTAAATTGGACATGCGTAGAAAACGATTGGTTCTTTTTTTTTTCTCTGTGGGCGGCAGGACTTATTTTCCAGGTTCGGATTGTGTTAAGCGCTTGACTTTTTTTATACTTGTTCCCTATGACTGAGTAATGATGTACTTGTTCCTTTTGGGTAAACTTCTGTCTGCTGCTGTTCAGCCCTTGAAAGCATGTCTCTTTTTCAGGAAGGTTGTGCAGAGGCAGCCTTCCGTGTGCGGGGGCCGCCGCGCTCCCCCCGGACTCCAGCCGGCACTGTAACGGCTTCCCTGCGGGAGCTGAGCTCACCAATAGGCCGGCACCGTGGAGACCCCTGGTGCTTCTCATCCCCCTGCGCCTGGGGCTCACGGACATCAACGAGGCCTACGTGGAGACCCTGAAGGTGGGTCTTCTCGCTGACCAGCAGGGGGGAGAGATTCTGCTGCTTGTTGTCGCCATGTCGGCCCCTTCTGCCCTCTGGCCCCCTGTGGACTCCTGGCCCCCACCTGCCCGCCTCCGGGCAGTCCTGACCGCCTCTCCCACTGGCCTCTGTGCTCACCCTGCGGTCTCTGCTCGTCCTGACTAAGCTCTTGGGGACCACGTCTTCCCACTCTCCTTTCCCTGTCACCCTGTCGGGCCCTGGGGTTGGCTTCCCGCAGCACACAGACTCATGGTCCGGTGGCCTGCTCAGCTGCCCTCCCTTGCCCTCTGTCCTGCAGCGCTGCTTCATGATGCCCCAGTCCCTGGGAGTGATTGGAGGGAAGCCCAACAGTGCCCACTACTTCATCGGCTACGTTGGTGAGTGGTGGTTCTGCGGGCATGTGAGGTCAGCCAGAAGCTGAGGGAGAGGGAGTCCTCTGCAGAGCAGCCTAAACATCCTTAGGATGTTGGCTTGACCCAGGGTGTCCAGTTAAAAAGCAGCATGCTCCCGCGAGGGGTCAGTGTCCCCACCTGGCTGGTGCCAGCCTCCTGTGGACCCTCTTCTCCCCAGCAGTTGGGTTCCCACCCCAGCCTGGCGTGTCCAGCTAAGTGGATTTCTGTGTGGCGCGTCTGAGTGGGACCCCGGTCTGCTCCCTTTCCGCTGAGTACCCCGTCGTCTTCCCCAGGTGAAGAGCTCATCTACCTGGACCCTCACACGACGCAGCCAGCGGTGGAGTTCACCGACAGCTGCTTCATCCCGGACGAGAGCTTCCACTGCCGGCACCCGCCGAGCAGGATGAGCATCGGGGAGCTCGACCCGTCCATTGCCGTGGTGCGTCCCCCACTGCGTCCTGCCTCCTCCTCTGACCATGTGAGCTAGTGGGCAGGTGTTCTGAGTCGGTCTGTGCTCAGTCCTGCTGTTCTGGAATGGAAGGGAAGGGTCTCTGATTTTTAGGATATTTTTTTTTCCCCCAGTGTTTTGGAGTAGGTATCACATTCACGTGGTTTCGAGTGCCTAGGGCACAAAAGGGTTAACAATGTCTGTTAGCTACTTACGCCCACCGGGGGCCCTAGCCCATGTGGTCCTCATGGCCCTCACAGCGAGCGGCCCCCTTGAACATAGTGGTAGTCTGCCCCACTCCCTGCTTTGCACCACCTTTTTGGGGTTTTGGGTTTGACTTTCAGTTTTTTGACTTCAGGGATCTGGGAGATGATTGCTAAGAATGAGCTTCTTTGCTCTGATTACAAGGTGGAATTTTAGGCAGTGATTTACGTAAACCTATGTATTCTCAAAATGCATTTGATGGGGATGGGGGGGTCAGAAACATCTGGAAGGAAAGGTGTCCCTCAGGGAGCGATCAACTGAGTCACAGACAACAGGCAGATCCCGGTCCTGAAACAGACCTCTCTGGACGCGCGGTCTGTGGGTCTTAGTGCGTCCTGAGGTTGGTGGCCGGGGAAGCTGCCCGAGGGTGGCGGGGCGTGGCCGGAGTTGGAGGGTTGAGTCCCCGTCCAGCAAGCGTGAGGCACGCTGTGGCAGTAAACGCGTCTCCATAGGGGACTGGGGCTGGTGCTCGTGTAGACACAGAGCAGCCTGGACCGCAGTGCTGTCCGCAGCAGGCGCGCAGGCGCGCAGACGGGGGGCGGAGAGGCGTGACCCCGTCCTCACCTGAGAGAAGAGGGCTGTGCGCGGTCTCCTCAGGAGAAACCAGCTTCCCGTCTTCCAGCGGAACGTTGCCCGTGTCCTTTCGCCAGAGCCTGGGGCAGTGTGGATGGTCTTCGCAGTGAGAGCGGGCGCCCATTCCGTGGTCATGCCTGTAGTCCTGGCGGTGCCTGGAGCATCTAGTAACGTGTCCAGGCGTCGGAGCTTCGTGGGGATGGCTCTAGGAGCGTGCCATCGCCACTGACTCTCCGCGGGACCCAGGGCTCCCTGCAGCTAGGTGCCACTGGGTGGGAGGCCCACCTTTGAGTTGTGCCGTGCACTGTGGGTCCTGGTGGCCTGTGCCACTGGCCAGGCCATTAACCTGCACATGGCCTCCAAGGCCTGGTCGGTCAGGGCAGAAGGCGGAGGGTCGAGCCGGGAACCCAGCCCCCAGAGGCGAGCGGAGACCCTGGCCTCTCTCCAGGCCACCTCGCACTGCACGCCGCACCGGAGTGTGACCTGTTCTTGCGCCTTGCCGTGTGTCGCTCACGGTCATTTCTGTTCCAGGGGTTCTTCTGTAAGACTGAGGACGACTTTGATGACTGGTGCCGACAAGTCAGACAGGTGGGTGGAGGGTCCCCGCGCGTGGGGTGGGAGTTGGGGCTGGGCCGTCTTGGGGTCTCCAGTTTGGGGTCCCGCCTCCCTTGGCACCCTGCGCACAGCTTGCACTATGGCTTATGGCATTGACCTCGTCGTGTGTAGAGAACACAGGCACAGACCTTGCTCGTGAGCCTTCGGGCGGGGTGGGGGGGTGGTTTCAGGTTCGTCAGTGTTGTGGCCATGACCTTGAGCGGAGGCAGCACGCGGAGTTGCCCCTAGGGCTGCTGGTTTGCCGCCCTCCGTGGGAGCAGTCGGAGAGACCTGACGACGCGCCGACTCGGCAGAGGCCTGAGAGAGCCTGTTGTATGGAGGCCGCCTCCCCTTCCTCCTGTGCGGCTCCCCCCGCGGGCAGTGCTGATCCCTGGGTGGGGGGCGCTAGGCTGTACCCCCGCCGCTGTATCTCACGGCTGCGTCGGCCAACAGGTGTCGCTGCTCGGAGGCGCCCTGCCCATGTTTGAGCTGGTGGAGCAACAACCTTCGCACCTGGCCTGTCCCGACGTCCTGAACCTGTCCTTAGGTGAGTCTGGAGGCCACAGGGCCTTGTCTCGGGTGGGGGCACGGCTGTTCCGCGTGTGGTGTGGTCTGTGCATGTTCTGTCTTATCTCTCTGCTTCCCCCAGGCCCTGTGCCAATTGCTTTTGACCTTTAAGATTTGTATGAGCCCAGGATGTGACCCTTTGGTGGTGTGTGTGTGGGACCGGGGTGCTGCCGAACAGCCTGTGTGGGGCCCCGAGTGGGCAGCGGCTGTGTGCTGCCTTGTCCTTCACCTCAAGCGCCATAACCTGGCCCCCAAGCACAGAGCTGGGTGTGCTCCTCACGCGGCCGCCTGGGCCCCTGCAAGCCAGGGTGTGCTAGGCTCTCAGCGACAGCCCAGTGTCTCTGCGAGGTCTGGCACGGGAGCCAGCCCTGGGATGGCAGGCCACAGGTGGGCTCCGTGTCCTGCTGCTCAGCGGCTCTAGGCCCAGGGCCTCCTCCCTCACTCAGGCCCTCAGTTTCCCTGAAGTGAGTCAACGTGTGGCATACGAGAACTGGGACTCAGAAGGAAGGCCATGAGCACGGTTCATGCAGCCATCTGTCTCTGGGACGATGAGGCCCGTGTCCCTGTCCCTCCGAGAAGATCATGGAGGATGGTGACTGAGCCACTGTCTAACAGAAACCAGAAGGGAGTCAGGGTGCCGCATTGGAGACTCGGGACAGATGTCCCATCAGTTCCCAGACGGTACAGGGGGTGCCACCCCCTCTTGGGACGGGAAGCCCTGCCCTCCCAGCCCCTGCCCCTTTCCTCTGGGCTCCGCCAAGAAGCGTGTTCTCTTTTCAGATGCGCCCGTGGGATTCTCTTCCCTGCCCCTCCCCTCACCAGTTGAAGCTCCTGGCCTGCCGAGACCCACAGCCCGGGAGGCCAGTGCCCCACCTCCTGCTGTACCGAGGGCCAGATGCAGGGCGTGGGGGGCGGTGCCTCTTCGTCCCCACAGCGTGGACACCCCACGCCAGGCGTCTGGTGAGGTGTTGTCTTGTTTCTTCTAGACTCTTCTGACGTAGAGCGATTGGAAAGATTCTTTGATTCAGAAGATGAAGACTTTGAAATCTTGTCTCTTTGAAAATCCTGGAGTTGGGGGACGGTATCCACTGGCCCTCCCTGGGGGCACCTTCGAGAGCCCGGCCCTGCCTCGGGGCGCTTGGCGCCGCCGCATTTCATCCATCCAGCCTGCCCGTCCGCTGAATGCCTGTGCCCCGTGCCGCCTCCGCCCGCAGACGGAGGACTGCCCTGTCCCGGAGGCCTTCCTGCGAGCCCCAGGGCTGCGCAGGCCTGGAGGGCTCGTCAGGCTCCCGGGCACAGAGGAGGAGCTGCCCGCGGGAAGCCCCGTGCAGCCGGTCAGGAGCTCCTGAGAGCAGAGCCTTCCACACCTCCCAGAGCTCTCCCTGCGACACTGCCAGCCCTGCACTCGCCTCTGCCCTGCTTCCCCCTGGGCGCTCGGTTCTGGGTTTGCTTGTTTCAAGTTACAAGGACATGCATCTCTGTGGGGCGTGTCCCTAGTCAGTCTCCGAAGACCTGCAGGGTGGGCGTGTGCGGGGTGGTGCCTGTGGACTCAGCCCGGCGAGCTTGTCAAGGGCTACCTCAGTGGGGGATCAGATGGAAAGAATTCTGGCAAGGTTTCTCCTTGCTTTGGGGAGCAAAGTAGTGAAGTGGTGGGCGTGGTGGAAATCCAAAGATGTCACCGAGCGTGCATGTGACTCGCTAGGACAGGGACATGCCTGCTCTCCCGGAGCCGCAGGTAAAGCCCGAGTGGGATGCGCCTTTCTCACGCCTCCTTTGCGGGCCCCGCGTGCTGCCGCTTGCTTGTCGCACCAGCTTCCCCTGGGTCAGGGGTCTGTGGCCCTCAGGCCTGGGGGGAGGGGGCGCGGCACGCTGCCATCCAGGGCCTTCCTCCCGGTCACCAAGGCTTTGGATGGTTTGGGGCCAGAGGGTAAATAAAGCCCACAGCTTGACGCGTGAGCCCGGCGCCCCCATCCCTCTGTGTACCAGTCAGAGACGTTTCCAGACCCTTGTCAGCACTGACGTCAGCACCTGCGGCCGTTAGCCCGCGTACTCGAGGCCCAAACTGCACCACTCCCACCCGGGTTTGCCGTCCGTCCTGGAAGACTGGCTTCTGTCCCACCGGCAGCGTAAAGGGGCTCTGGGGGGCTCGGGTGGAGGTGATGGCCTCTCCCAGAGCGCCTCCACTCGCAGCCTCCTCCAAGCCCTTGCTTGTGCGGGCGGGCGGGCTGGCGGGGCTGGAGCACACGTCTGCCCCGGGCCTGCTCGTCCTGCCGGCCCATGTGTTGCCCACATAAGCGATTTCCTTTTTCCCTTCTGTTCCCTGCGCCCCGTCCGTGAGGTCAAGTTGGGGGAGCAGGGAAGGTTGGCCGGTGTCCACTGCCCCAGCGCTGCATTTCTCCGAAGGAACAAATGTGCTGCCGCGCCGCGGGCTAGGGGCCAGGGGGTGTTGGCAGCCCCTGCAGCTGGTACAAACTGGGGACATGGGCGACGGCCTGACCCACAGGGAGCTTTGTCTCGTGTGTTTTGGAAAAGGCTTACTGAAGAGAATGTCGTTCATTCTCCGTAGTGTAGTTTGCAATTCCTAATGGCAAATAATAAGTTTCAGTAGAAAACGCTCGGTTGTCTGTGTGTCTTGAATTCTCCTCACGTTCTAGGTGGATGTGGGAAGACGGGGCAGGAACGTTGCCTAGGCTCCTGCTGCCAGGGGCGGGGGCTCCGGGGTGGGGTCTCGCGGGCGGCTGTGGCCTGCTCGTGGCCCCAGACCCACCCCATGCCCCACCCAGCCTGCGAGCGGCCTCGTGGTCGCAGAAGTGAACACCACGGGGGAACTTGCTTTTAGAACACACGGTAGCCCCTTCGACAAGAAGCCTTGTAGAGAGCGTCCCCAGCGCGGTGTTAGCCTTAGTTTGCTTTGTGAAAGCCGCGTCCCTCCAGGTGGGCTGAGACTGCTAGCCACGGGCAGGCACACGCAGGACCCGGGCAAGGCCCGGGGTGCCCCCCAGCCTCCGGTGCCGCTGCGAGGGGCCCGAGGCAGACACAAGTGGGAAGCACTGAGCTGATCCCCAGCTGAGGAAGTCCACCTGCATCGCGGCCTCCAGAAAACGCCCGTGGGACCTTCTTGTGCTGGAACCATTCTCCACGCTCAGCGGCTTCAAGCCACAGCCTTCCTGTCGGGATCCCAGAGGCCGGGGCTCCAAGTCAAGGTCTCTACAGGGCTGTTTCCTCCTGGAGGCTCCAGGGGACAGGGTTTACCCCTCTTCCCCCTTCCGGAAGCTGCCCACATTCCCTGGGTGCACGGCCCTCCTTCCACCTTGAGTGCCCTCCGACCCATCCTGCTGCCACCAGTGTCTGACTAGGGCTCCTGCCTCCCTGCCAGAGACCCTGTGGCTGCGTCTCGGGCCTCCCGGACGAGGCGGGATGGCCTCTCCAGCTCGCTGTGCGGGTGCTCTGTCCCCAGGCTCCAGGACGCCCGCGGGTCCCTCTCCAGGGACCGTTACTCCGCCCACGCCCGTGCAAAAGCCACTGGAGCCAGGGGCTCTGGACCGTGTCACAGCCCCGGCTCGTTGGCCAGATGTCTCAAGACACACGCTGTATTTCCTGCAGAGGGTTTAAGCGTCGGACCGTTTTTGCCCGTCTTGGCCCCGCTGCCCCCCACCTGCGGGGCCCTCTCTGCTCCGGGTGTTCCTCCCGAGGACGTTCCTTCCACCTCTGGCCCCACGGCCCCCGGCTCGGCCCCCCGCCGAGGCTGCGAGAGGCAGAGAGGCTGGTTTGGGGTCTTAGGACTTTAGGCTGCCTCGCGTTTTCCTCACAGGGTGCGTGGCCTCGGTTGTGTGAAGAAGCAAAGGCGGTTACGGACAGTGCTGTCGGACCGTCCCTGTGGGTGACCCCGGGGCTCTAGTCGAACCCCGTGTGCAGTTCTGATGGCTTCTGTCTCTCCGTGGCGGGTCCTCGGGCCCTGACCACACGTGTGCTGCCCGGTCTGGGTGCACGGCCATCAGCAGGACCGCAGGAGCTGCTGGAGTCCCCTCTGTAAGCAGATGACACAGAACTGCGTCTCCACGACTGTCCCCTCGTGGCCTCACTCAAGGCCACAGCCACCAGCCACGCTCACCTGCCACGTCCTTTGCCCCCTTTTGAGGTGCCACCCAAGGACCGGGACCGAGGGCCGGCTGCCTGTGACCAGACAAGCACGGGCCCTCGTGGCTGCACGCAGGCTCTGCCCGGGCCCCGCCGGAATGGCCAGGTCACCACTTGGCCTTCACGCAGGGATCACGTCCCAGCCACAGGAGAAGGCAGCTGCCCCTCCAGGCGGGAGGACCCAGACCCGCTGAGTGGACGGGGGGAGCCCTGCCTGCCCTCCATCCAGCACTCTGCACTGCTTCCCACTCCGGATTCTCCCAGAAGTCAACAGAGCACTCCGAGGGGCTTCAAACGGGGCAGACTGAAAACACAGCGAACAGCCGAGCCTGCGTCGGCAGCGTTGAGGCTGGACAGGCCCCCTGCCCCCGGGACGCAGCCCCTGCCCGCTAGGAAGGACTCCCCGTCTAGCCCACGGTGGCTAAGGAAAGCGAGAGCTTCTGCGGTGTCTTTTCAAATGAATTTTTATTACTGCCTGTAAGAAATGCGGGACAGTTTTAACTGACTACCATTTCACTGAAACTACCTGCATGTGTGTTAAATTTCCATAAGAAAGCACAAAACACAGTAATTTACTGGTATCTTGGGGGTGAAGGAGAGGACAGAGGACAGCGGCGGCACAGCACTGCCCGCACGGCGCCCCGGGCACGCCCCGCCGGCTCCTGGGGGGCTGACCTGCGGCTGCTTGTCTCTGCGTCCTGCTCCGTGAGCGCGGCGTCTGGGTGTCCACGTGCCCCCGGCTCGGCCCCGCGGGACCAGAGGGGGCACTGCATGGCTACTTCCACAGCTCCCCCAGCGGCCTCTGTGCGGCGGCCTGGATGGTGTACACACAGAGGGCGTGGATTTCCTTGTGGACATCTTCGATGCTTTTGGAAGCGTCGACCGTCTGTCCCGGGGCAGGGAGGCAGGAGGAAAAGAGAACCGTTAACGCCTGTCACTGTTCTGTGTGTGGGGACTTCAGGTGGGGCTGGGTTCCAGAGGGTACGGTACACACTCGGATGCTTCATCTTACACCTTAGTCTGACCTTTGCCCTTGGCTGGGGAGGGTGGCCCCTGCCTGTGTCCTTGGGATGAAGCCGACCCACGCTCCTGCTGTGGCCCAGATACAGAGAAACACCCGGTCTTGCTCCTGATCAGACCCTCTCCCTCCCCCAGCTCATGCCAGCGCGCACGGCAGTGAGGCGCCCGCCCCACCCCGGCCAGTGGAGCTCCGATCTCGGCAGGGGAGGCAGGGAGAGCCCCCGCCCCTCCCCCAGGCCGTGCCCGGATGCTGCTCGGAGCTCAAGGAAGCTCTGCACGAAAGCCAACCCTGGGTCTGAACCCTTTCCTCCTGGGGAAGATGGTTTCGTCCTGACCCAGCCGGGCTGCTCTCCCCCTCGACGTGTTGATGCTGTGCCCTCACGTGAAAAGCATGGGGACCTCTGGTCACTAAGGAGCCAGCCACCCAAGAACTGCTCTCCGCCCGAAGCAAGGGAGACCAAGCTGGGCAGAAGCTTCTGTGTGCTCAGGGGGGTGCCCTGTCTCACTGCCGGTCCAGGCTCAGCCAATTCTGGAGGCGCTGCGGGGGGGGTAGACTCACTCAGACGCGGGTATGACCGTTCCGTGAGGTCTGACTGCGCGGCCCAAGACTGCATGTACGCTCGCACACAGGCGTACCACGCACGCGCATTACATACAAACTCGCACACACGGATACTACACACGCACACGTTACGTGTGAACTCCCACGCAGGCGTATCACGTAGAAACCACATCTCCAGTTGTCTGAGGGCCTGGGAGCAGTGACAGCACTGAGACCACACTGAGCTCCCCGCACACGGCTTTAGAATAGCTTTCTCCACAAGACAGGAGCACGGAAACCTGGGGAAGCAGCCGATTCCAGGGCGAGGCGGGAAGCATACAGGGTGAACCCAGAAGGTACTAACGTGCTGGGAAGCAGTAAGCGTCCCAAAGTGCAGGGACCCGCGAGAAGGTAACAGGAGCTGCCAGGTGGGGTGGCGGGGCGGGCAGACAGACCGAGGTAAGTCAAACAGGACCACAAATCCGTACGGAGATGAACGTACAGGTAAACTGAAAATCTGATGAGCTGTGAGGTTTTTATACGGTTTATAAAAATCTCATCACAAATACTTATTAATTACACCGGGAGAGAGAGTGACGTGACTGTGGAGAAGCCCGGCAAATACCACTGAGCCAGCACGCACACAGTGGGGCGTCACTTGGCCATACGAAACGATGGGCTCTTGCCATCGGCAACAACACGGGTGGCCCGAGACCGCGTCACTTTCCGTGAACTAAGTCACACAGAGCAGGACGAATACCGCAGGATTTCACTTGTATGTGGAATCTAACACAAAACCAGTGAATAATCGCACAAAGAGCAGAATCAGACCCATAAACGCACAGGGGGCAGGGGGCGGGAGCTGCCGCTTGCAGTTATGGCGCGAGTACGTCCCGGGGATGGAAGGTGCGGCCCACGGGGACTGTGGCCAGTGATCCCGCGATAGTGTCGTGTGGTGACAGGGGGGGCCACACGCGTGGCGAGCCCAGCGTAACGTACGCTCCTGTCCAGTCACTCGGCTGCACGCCGAAACTCCTCTAAGCGTGCGTCAGCGGCACACAAATAAAAATCAATACCCCGAAAAGTGAACATCCCCAGAAGTGAACAAACGGAAATCCTACCCACGTGGCAGGACGCAGTGAGCACCCAGCCTCCCTCCCGGGCCACCCTGCCAAAGACGCACGTGAATCCCATCATGGGGAAACAGCCAAGTCCATCTGAGACTCCTCTACAAATCAAATGCTAATGAACTTCAGAAGTGTCCATGTTGGGAAAGTCACACAGGCTAGAGACCAGAGATGGGACTGTACAGACTGTACACTGGGTCATTTGTTAAAAAGGACACTAGTAGTGGGACCAACGGGGGAACGTGAACGGGGCCTGGGGACCTGGGGGCCTGGGGGCAGCAAGGGATCTGCGTTAATGTCCTGATTTTGACAGTCCATGGCAGGGAGGGGGCATTAGAGACTAATTTGTTAACGGTTCCAGGGAAGAGTTTTTTTGTATTGTACTTGCAAGTTGTAACCTTTTTTTTGTTATTGTTTAAAAATTTTTTCAAAGACTGTTAAAAAAGTTAATTTTCAGATGAACAAAAGCTGAGAGTTCTATGCCAGGAGACCCACCCTACAGGAAACGTTAAAAGACGTTCTTAAGCTAAAGGAAGTGAAATGAGATGAAAAGTGGGGGAGGTTCGGGGCGCAGAGCGCCAGCACTGGGCGGCAGGGAACGGTTTCCTGTTTCTTTCCCCACTCCCATTCCTGATTTCATACCTTCTTGTCTTGTTCCCTGCAGGGTTTGAAATGTGTTATAAATCCAGACTAGTTTGAAGCCACATAGAACTGACAAAGGAAAAACAAAGGGAACAGAACTTAGCAATTTTTCGTATAAAATCAACCAGTACAAAAATGGGATTCAAGTTTCCATGTGGGCAAAGAAATGCCCTTCTCAGACCATGAGACAAGCTGTGTGGGCTCAGCACTGACGTGAGCACATGAACAGATGGAAAGGCCGTGGGTATGTGGGCGTCCCCTGCTTTGTGAAAGTTTGTGTTACACCACTTTGCTTTTGTGAAAGATTTATGTTAGTACCTGTTTTTGCTAACCGAAGGAAATCCAGAAAGTGTTTTTGCTCTTACAAAAAAAGGCGAAAAGCAAAAATAGCATTCCGCGCCGGTTCTGCAGCGAGCCGTCCCAGGGGCAGTGCGCACCCCCCCGGCCCCCGGCTCCTTCCCGGGAGCCTCTCTCGGCATGTTGGCGTCCAGCCGCCGAGTTCTGAGCTGTGTCTGGGAGCATCTGGGCTTCATCTCCATTGATTTTGTGCGTCTGTTAGCAAGATGTGTCACAAAAGCCTAGGAAAGGTGGTTTTTTGGGTCTGGGAACATTAAAAAACATTTCCATATAAATTAATGGTAATTGCTTCTTTGCTTTATGCCATTTTCGCTTATGAGAGATTTCATAGGAACGCTGTACTTTTAGCTAGTGGTGAAACCCATACTTTAAAAATACGTGTGCAACCTACGCCACAAAGGAGCCCCCCAGAGGAACCCCCACCCTGGCAACGAGCGAGCGGAAGTCAGTGTGGAGAAGTGGGGAGGGCCGCAGACAGGCAGGTCGCGGGAGAAGCATCAATCAGACAAGATGGCCAAACCAGGAGCCAAAGCCAACACCCTTAAACCTTCCCCAGAGCAGCAAGAGTGCAGCCTGTCTTGGGAGTGAGACTTGTCAGCTGTCAACGTTGTCAGCTTGCTCGTTGCCAGGGGCGGCCTCTGACCACACGGGGACAAAGGTGGGCCCGGGCGACCAGGTGTGTTCACACGAGGTGGGTCTGGGGGTGGGTGCGTGCAGGGAGGAAGGGGGAAGGGGCCAGCTTTGGTGTCCATAGGGAGGACAGTGGATGGTCCTTCAGGGAGGGAGATGTGAGGCTGGCCCCTGGGACTGGGGCCGGGCCCTGGGTGAGGTTCCCTTAGATGGAGGGAGCAGGGCTGCGGGGCCCTGAGCAAAGGGAGACAGGAAGCCGGCCCGAGTGTGGTGATGTGGGGGGACGGGAGTCTGCGGGCGAGGCCCAGGCCGGGGCGTGAGCGTGGAGACAGGAGCTCATCCCCGTGAGAGGAAACGAGGAACAGCCCTGGGGCAGGAACTGGCAGGAAAGGGTTGAGAGGGAGGCAGCAAATGACTCCCAGGGGCTGGGGGCTGAGCCCCAAACCAACCAAACTCAACTTTCGAGGAGACTGGGGGCGGGGGGGCCGACAGACACACTGAGCCAGAGTGCGACTTGTAGGCTACAGATGGAAGGCAAAGTGAGGAGTGACTCACGGGCTGTGTGTTCTAGATGGCAAGCACGGCAAAGCCCGGCGGAGGACGGCTGGCCACGCGGGACTGCTGTTTGGGAACTGCTATCTGGCAAAGTGTCCCCAACTCACCCACCAGGCCCCAAACTCCCTTGCTTTGCACACTCACGAAGGAAAGAGTTTGCTACGCCTGGGAGGCGCGCCCCAAGGCTCTGCCGGATGGAGCAGTGCTCGGCTGACGTCTCTGCTCGGTAGCAGGACTCTGAGCCATTTTCCGGCAGCTCCCAGTTGGCCATTCTGGAGGCGCCGGTGGAAGACGCCCTCACCTTCCAGTTCAAAGTCTCATCGGCCATCAGCTGGTGGAAGCGGCGCAGCGCCCGCTCCTGGAAGTCCCCGCTCTCGTAGCGCTCACGGCCGAACTCCCCCCGCACGGCGGCCTCGGCCAGCCGCAGCTGAAGGAACACCACCAGGTCCGGCTTGGGGAGGCCCACGTCTGGCTGCTTGCACCAATCCAGGGAAAAGTTCTGGCAGCACAGAACCCAACAGTTACAGAAAGAAGGCTTAATGGGGTCTAATGGTTAGTTTCAAAATTCATAAAAGGGGAAAAATGAGCTAATCCCTGACATACCAAAAATTGAGAATTCTGTCGGCCCCCACAGCCCCCCAGCAGCAGCACATCAGGAGGACGTGAGGGAGCCGTCCGGGGCATGACGGTCACTTTCCCTGTCCTCTCTACAGATGGAATCCCACTGACCAACCCTTCATAGCGCAAGTGTCCTTTCAGAAGGATTCCAGCCAGCGCCCGAGGAAGGCCGGGCAGAATCAGAAGGTTATCATTTTGCAACCCCTCGTGAAGGAACCATCGTCAAGGGCTGTTACCACAAACCAGACAGCCAGATGCCCTGCGGCTCTTGACAGGGGAGCCCAGTGCTTCTTCAAGTAGCCGCCCCAAAATAAAGTTTTAAAAAATTCTAATGCACAGAAAAAAGGACCTGTATTTTAAAAAGAGATTTAAGAGACACTTCAAGTATGGCCCTGAAATGGATTCTGATCCAGTCTAACTGTAGAAACACAAGACAAATCAAATACTTTCTAACCGAACTGGCCACTTTGCACACGGACCGAATGACGGTATCACGAAACGCCTGCTGTCTGAGGCGACGTGATGTTTGTAAGAAGTCACTTTTGGAATGTGAACTGAAATGTTGGTGGAGGAGCCGGTGATGTGTCTGATGGGTCCGAGACGAGACCAGAAGGCTCTGAGACAGGTGTCGGTGCTGGTGGCTTATCGTTTTCTCTGCTGGTATATATTTGAAAACTTCTAAGTAAGAAGCAGAACAAAGCGGTAGCAGAGCTACCATACCCCTAGAACGACAGCTCCACGGCACGGGGAGGCCGGGAAACCGCACAGAAGGCGCCCAGACACGCACCATCTGCTCTGAAAACAAGACACTGGATGGAGAAGTGCTGCTGAGCAACCACCTTGGGAAAGGGAGGTGGTGACATCCAAGTTATCCGACAGCAAAGCTGCGGCTCCAGAAACGTCTGCTCTTCCTACGGTACACAGCAAACTAACCAAGCAGAGAAGAATCCTAACACTCCACACACTCCTGAGTCCACAGCCCGCATCTTCCCACCGGGGACCACGTGGCACTCACCTCCTTGGCGCTGGTGAAGGCGACACCAGAAAATGCGTATCTGTCAACAACGAGGGTGACGCCCTGGCTCAACTTCTTCTTAATCAGCGGCCTAAAAAACAGAGCGTGTTTCTGAGCCATGGTCCTGACTTCACAGGCCCTGATGGTGTAATTCACTGATACAGAAACCAACACACGGTGATCTGTGGCCTTGTGGGTATTCAGAAAAGCGCTGATCTGTGGCCTTGTGGGTATTCAGAAAAGCTCTGGATCTTCTCCTTAGAAGAGGCCACCGGGGTGCTCCCAGCAAAGCCCAATGTGAAAAAGACAAGTCCACGAAAGCAAAACAAACACAACTGATGAAGACGGATGAACGGACGAAGGCTCGCTGGCTGTCTGGGCAGGGGTGTGGAGGGCCAGGCCACCCCACTGGGAAGGAGAGCCCGGGAGAGCAAAGGCGCAGACGCAGCCAGGATGGGATGACGCTCGCTGCCTAGAGTCTGAAGGGCCAGGACAAGGGTGGATGGGGTGGCCAAGGATGTCCTCAACCAGGTGATGGCGGCTCAACCCCCATCCCCTGGCCCCAAGATCTTAGGAAGATGTGCACAGACAAAGAGCCTGACATTAGCAAGAAGTGTCACTTGCACTTTGTGGAACAAAAAGATGTTTGTTACCTGTGACCTTGAGAAGCTCACAGAACAGTAGGGAGACAGAAGGCACACCTCCGGCAGTAAAATGCAGTTTCCATCACAGCATTACCTGTAACTGCAAACTATTAAAAAAATTACCTGACCTCATAAGCAGAAAACTGACAGAACAAACAGCTCCAGCACACGCACACGAGAATGACGCGGTTGTATGAGGAACGAGGGAGCTGTCTATCAGCCGGAAGAACACCATCTCCCGATGTCCTTAGGAAAGCAGTACAAACACACGGCAGGCTATGTTTTTGAAGGCGGCAAATTGGCGAATTAAGACATCACATACGTCTGCTTGTGTATAAGATGATTCTAGAGGGGAACACTAGAAATGAATAGGTTACCCGCAGAGGGAGGGCAAAAGTAGGTGGGTAAGGCACTGAACTTTCTCTACGACTTTGACTTTTATTTTATTTAAAAGATTTTATTTATTTATTTGACAGAGAGAGAGAGACAGAGAGAGAGGGAACGCAAGCAGGGGGGAGTGGGAGAGGGAGAAGCAGGCTTCCCGCAGAGCAGGGAGCCCGATGCGGGGCTTGATCCCAGGACCCTGGGACCATGACCTGAGCGGGAGGCAGTCACTCAACCGACTGAGCCACCCAGGCGCCCCTGACTTTGACTTTTAGAACCATTTAATGTTTCATGTTTCCAAAAACTAAAATTAAATCAAGATGGGAAAAAAACCCTAAAATCATATAGTCAAATGAACCTGTATCCCAAACGAACACACAGTGATGGGAAAATCCTGCCCCAAGAGACCTCTGAACACTGCCCTCAGTGTGCCCTTGTTTTAAGGATAGAGCTGCAAACCAGCATTGACCTCTCCAAAGGTTTTTACATTGGTGGGTATACTGAGGATGCCGCAAGCCAGGAAGAGCATGGTGCCGGGCTGGAACAGGAGGTCTCAGTTAGCACAGACCTAGAGAGGTAAACAGACACAGACCAAGATAAACTTACACGCAGGTCCAACCATAACAGGAGCCTAGAGGCAGGGATGCTCACTGGCAGCAAGCACCCAGTACCCAGATGCTGGTTTCTAAATACCACTCTCCATTAAACAGAAAAGAGCCAACTGGTTCCTGGGTTGGAGCAGGATAAAACACAAGAGAAACCTGAACATCTTGTTCTACCAAAAAGTTCTCAAAAAATGAGGCCTGGGAACACAGCAAATGGACACAAGCCAACATGAAGAGATTTCCAGAGGCCAAATTTGCAATCATCTAAACATTAAAACAACTGGCAGTATGACTCACCAAGTAAAAAAGAACCTGTTGAGTCCACACTGGTGATGGACACATGGATGACCTGGGGAGGCAGGAAAGTCTTCCTTACATAGGAAGCCGACTAATACACATAGAAAAATCACCATTTGAAATCACAACAGACTCAGGAAGATTTATTAATGAGTGATAAAGTAAAAAATCAAAGTTTGATGAGGAAGGGGATATTTATGAGTTTTGTAGTATTCCCCCCCTTTTTTACACTGATTTTTTTTAAAGATTTTATTTATTTGCCGAGAGGGGGGGAACACAAGCAGGGGGGAGGGACAGAGGGAGAAGCAGGCTCCCCGTGGAGCAGGAGCCTGATGTGGGACTCGATCCCAAGACCTGGGATCATGACCTGAGCCGAAGGCAGACACTTCCCCGGCTGAGCCACCCAGGTGTCCCTCCACATTTGACTACTTAGCAATCCAGGGGGGGGGCCAAACCACACTGCATCCCTCCTGGCTCAAGTGTCCTAAAGACGACTGACCCAATGTCACTTCCACGGTATTCCTGACAAAAATACAAACCCAAATCTATTTGTGAGGAAACATCAGACCAACCCTGAATTTTATAAAATAAATGACCTGTAATTTTTAAAAAGGGAGCAAATGATAACACAAATGCTGCAAAATATTAATAATAGGTGAAGTTTGGAGGGGCATGCAGGAATTCTTGGCACTATTCTTGCAACTCTTCCAGTTGACTGAAATTATTCCAAAGTAAAAACTTAAAAATGAGTAGAAAATTGCTAGATTGATCCAGGAAGTAAAAGAAATCGCTCGTTTCTAGGAATGAATTGCTGCACGGAGTGCTATTTAAGATGCCCCTGGAGGAGCGCTGGGTTTGGCAAACAGAGATGGGGGAGGGGAGGTGGGGTGTTGCCCCCATCCTGTGAGGAGAGCACCACACGCTCTGTGCCGCCAAACTGTAAAGATGCCAGAGGACAAGTATTTTGGGAAGCAGCAACTGATTCAAGTTAAGACGAAGCATAGCAAAAAGGTGGACAATTAAAGGGCTGGAGGAAGTAACCAGTTTCTCACAAAGTGCTTCCAAGCACCCCAGGTTTACTAAGCCCTCACTCCCAGGCCTGCCTGGCCAGCTCTCCTTGACCCTCACCAGCACCTGCTGTGGGGCACCCCCTGACGGCCACCCAGCTGGTGGGCAGCCGTGGGAGCTGCGGCAGAACAGACGGACCACGGGCACGTGGCCTGTGTGGCAGGGACAGGATCACTAGGAAGTGTCAGCATTACTCTCCACTTTTAAGTGGACCTACCTTATTTTTCTACAAAGCCACAAAAACCAAATTGGAACAATTATGTCCATAAACTCCAGATGTATTAAAGATTGTAAAAATGATCTCATTTTCTTCTCGTCCTTGGGAGTGGGAAGGCCTTTCCAAACCAGACACAGTTAAGCCAGAAGAAAGCAGTGCAGGCTTGCTTTTAAGAGGTGCCAGTGCAAAACCACGGACAGGTATCTGGCTGAATCTACTGGGGACAGCCTTTCTGGAGAGCACCCCAGACCGAACGGAAAGTCAGAGCTTTGCAAAGCACAATCAGAAAGCCAATTATGAGATGGTCTGTATGGGAGGATCCCATTTATTTATGTTAAACCAAACTACTCCAATGACATATGTGTATATAAATGGAAAAAAATCATCTAAAAGCACAGGCCACAGGCACTTGATCACAGTTAAATGCTGAGTGAGGAGGTAGAAGAATACGTAAAACAAAAGGGGTGGGGGAAAAAGTAAATTGTGAACTTCTGCTAATAATGTGTCAACATGGGGCACCGGGGGGGGCTCAGTTGGTGGAGTGTCTGACCCTGGATTTCGGGTCAGTTCATACTCTCATGGTCCTGGGATCGAGGGCTGCACCTGGCTCGTGCTCAGCAGAGCGCGCTGGCCCCTCTCCCTCTGCTCCCTGTCCCCCCCCCCCCCCCCCCCTCTCTTTCCTGAATAAATAAGATCTTAAAAAAAAATGTGTCAACATCAGTTCATCCGCTGTCACAAATATAACACACTAAGCTAAGACAAATAATATGGGAAATTGGGGGTGGGAGGGAGGGACAGGGGTAGGGGGGAAACGCTGTATTTATCACCAGCTTTTCCAACTATGTAAAACTACCCTACAAAATAAAGTCTACTAATTACAAAAAGGTGGCAGGGCAGGAGGAAGAAACGGCATCAATTCCTGCTCTTCGGGAACCGGAGCTCTAAGACCTGGGGTTAAGGACGGCTGCTTGCAACGGTCCAGCCTCTGGCATTTCTGCCAACACCATATTCCGAAACAAGAGCAGCGTTCGCCCAAATCTCAAGCAGGAGGCAAAGCGCGGGGGGAGGGGGGTGTGCAGCACAAAGGTAGCGTTTACACTTGCTCCCAGCGGTTCGCGGAGAAAAGCAGGTGCACCGAGTGGTCCTCCACCTCACTTTTCTTTTCCAAGTAAGAACTCAGAAGTTTGCCAATTTCGGTTGATCTTTCTAAAAAAAGAGAGAGAGAGAAATAGCAAAGTGAGGGCAGGCTTTCCACCTCAATCAGAATGTAATTCGGGCTGAACTCAAGCGCTCGGAGTTTTATCTCGGGATGTCTCCACGCGGGTTCGGAGCCCCCCTGAGAACCGGCAGCAGGGCGCAGACCCACGGGGATGGAAAACGCTTCACGAGGACCTCAGAGCCGGCGCGGACGGGGCTGGCGGACCGGCCGGCTTCCAGCCTGGAAGAGGCCCAACGTCCAGAACGGCCTCCCCGGCCCCCCACTCGTCTCGTAGGCCGCCAGGCGCCTCCGGGTAAGCTCACCGCACTTCTCAGCTCAGCGCCGCCGTGAGCACGCGCAGCCCACCGGGCCCCCCGAGGGCGGCGGCTACCCCGACCCCGAAACCTCAGCTCAGCGCCGCCGTGAGCACGCGCAGCCCACCGGGGCCCACCGGGCCCCCCGAGGGCGGCGGCTACCCCGACCCGAAACCCGCACGGCCTCCACGGCCACAGCGGGAAGCCGCTGGGGGGGCACAGACACAGGCCGCGGCCCGGGACCACAGCCTCGGCCCCGACGGCCCTGCCGCCACCCCGCCGGAGGGGCGGGCGCCCCCGACCGCGTCCGCAGCCGGCCCCCGGCCCGCCGGCGCCGCACCCACCCGGGAAACGGAGCAGCTCCGCGCGGTGGCCCGCGGCGCACAGCGCGGCCACGAGCTTGCGGCTCTGCGTGCTCTTGCCGGCGCGGTCCACGCCCTCCAGCACGATGAGGGCCCCGCGCCGGCCGGCCATGCTCGCGCTTCCCCGCCGCCCGCCGCCGCCGCCGCCGCCGCCGCGCGCCCCGGCGCCGCTCGGAGCTCCCATTGGCGGGCGTCCGCGGCGCGCGCCGGGATTGGCTGAAATGGGGCCGCCACAGCCGCGCGCTCCGGAATTGACGACGGGGGGCCGCACGTTGGGATTGGCTGCTGTTTTCCGGCCTTGCGCGGACCGGCTGGTATCGGCCCGGGGGCGGGGCGAAGGCGGCAACGGTCGCCCCGCCCCTTCCGGCGGGCGGAGTCACCGCCTTCCGGGCCGGGAGAGCTGGTGGCGGGGACTGTGGGCCGCGGGCGGGGAGGCCGAGGGGCGGCGCGGGGCCGTGCGCACGCTGGCGGCTCGGCGGTGCCGGGAAGGCCGCGTCGCCGCCGCCGTCGCAGTGCTGGGGCCGACCGTCAGGGGCGGCCGTGCCGACTCCCGGGCCCGACTGCTCCGACGGGGGTCAGCGTCCCGTCGGGAGGCGCTGGCTCCCAGGGGCTGTTACTATCTCAGGGGCGCCCGGGCCGCCTGGCGTGTTTCGGGTGAGACCGTGCGCCCCTGGAGCGGCCGCCCCGCCGCCCCAGGGCCCATCCCCCGGTGCCATGGGGGAGGCGGGCAGCGCCTGAACCTGCGGGGCTTGCGACGGCACACTCGGGTCCGGACGAGCCCGGAGCCCCGTCCCCCAGAGCGCCCCCGTAGCCTGGGCGGAGTTTGCGGGGGGCAGGCCCTCGAACGAGGTTGGAGGCCGGCGCAGCTGGAGTTGTGGTGGGCTGCCCCCTCGTGAGCTCTCTGGAGCGCCCGCCGACGCTTGCAGGGTGGGCAGCGGCCGCCGCCTCCCGGGGCCCTGGACAGCACGCTCCGCGATCTCCCCGCCCTTTCCTCCTCCAGTTCTCGTGTTTGCACGGGTCCCTGGGAACGTGGCTCCCTAAGGGAGCGAGCTGCAGTGGCTTTGAGTCCCCCCAACCGACCTTTGCCTGATGTGGCCTTGGGTTCTGGAGGAGTGATAAGATTATATTCGCCTCCTTCCTTGATGTTGACCTTGGCTGTGCGACTCCCAGATGCTGTGCTCATCACAGCTGACTTGCGCGCTTTGAGGGGGAAGAAAGCTTTGAAAGCCGTGTTGTGTGCTCGCCCATCGCCTCCCCCGCCACGTGAGAAGAGCATATACACAATTAGGGCTGCGTTTTCATCCTGGATCTCCAGTGAAGGAAATACAACCAGGGCCAGGCTGCAACCACCGCGACTGATAGGTAGCCCGGCAAGAAGTAAGCCACCGGCATTCCAAGCTGCTCCCGGAGGCTCTGGGACCCCCTGTTACTGCAGCATGACCTAGGGAAGGCTCACTGATACAAAGGCTAGTGCTTAATGTTGTCATAGGTAGGGAGGCAGTAGCCCTTGGTTCGATGTCTCCTGTTCTAAAATGTCCACCTCCTGAGCCTTCGAAGGATGGAAGAATTAGAATGGAGAAGAGAACCTCCCCAGGGTTCGGCAAGTGCCAGCACAGCCTGGCAGACATCTTTAGGATGAACCCACCCGGGAACGGGGAAAACATGTAATGTGGTGCTTCAGCTTGTGAATGCACGGCCTTCCTGGCTGCCTGTAAAAATGCAGGAACCTGGCTGTTGGAGCCTTGTATGCAGGGTGGTGGTGGAGTGCCCTTTTGATCCCAGCAGCTGCTCAGCTAGCACAAGTTCGGTGATGTTTGTCATCAGGGTACAACAAGCAGTTTGCTTCTCGGTCGTCCAACATGTCCTGCCTCTTACATCAGAATGACACTAACTGCAGGTACCAGAATACCAACCTAACTGGCTTACATCATCAGGATATTTCGTTATCACACATAACTCGAAGTCCAGAGTTAGGCAGCCAGGAACTGCCCCCGCTGACTGGTGATGGCAAAGGTCAGGTCCACATTTTAGCAGTTCTAGCTTTTCCTTCATGGTCACAGGGTGACTTCAGCCTCTCCGCGCACCCAGTGCTGATCTCACGGCCCCGCCATGGGCAGAGGAGCACCCTTGCATCTGGACATTCAGCCTCCTTTCTGCTCTGCTGCATGGACAGTTTAGGTCTCAGGCCTGTCAGCACGGTCCGCCCTGGAGCAGTGCAAGCAGGATCTCTTCACAGCACCATAGAAGCCTTCTCAGATGGGCACAAGGACGTCCGCTTGGTGGAGGAAATAACAGGGTTCTGGGTCTAAGTGGGCTTGGAGACAGAGGGGACATCAAATGGGTTGTCAGGTGCTAATTGCCAAAGCTGGCTGATGAGCACACGGGGCTCATTAGGGCCTCCCGACTCTTAATGTGTTTGGGATTGTCCATTAAAAAAATAAAAAAGGGACGCCTGGGTGGCTCAGATGGTTAAGCGTCTGCCTTCGGCTCAGGTCATGATCCCAGGGTCCTGGGATGGAGCCCGACATTGGGCTCCTTGCTCAGCCGGGAGCCCGCTTCTCCCTCTGCCTGCTGCTACGCTTTCTCTGACAAATAAATAAATTAAAAAAAAAAAAAAAAAAGACTCTAAAACCCTTTTACTGTTCCCTGTTCCTCAAGTGTGTTGTACCTCCCGCCTCACAGGATTGTGTCAGCAAAGTCCTCCTGACTCTGTTAGCCAGGCTGCCATACCAAGACACCACAGACCGCGGGACTCCAATGGCACCAGTCTTCCCACTGTACAGGTGTAGAGAGAAGTCTCTGGTGTCTCTTCTTCCTCTTAATTCCCTCTCCAAAGAACGTCACATTGGGGGTTAGGGTGCAACCTATGAGCTTGGGGGAATATTCAGTCCATAGCACTCACCTGCTTCCACATGAGTCTGCTGGGCACATGAGCGCCCTACTAGACCCTGGCACCTAGAGGTGGCGATGCAGCCCAGCGCCAACGAAATGTGAGTAGACCCCATGTGTGTTCCTTCAGACAGCAGACCGTGCTCTCCCTTTACCCGTGGCTTCCCCTTATTGCAACCTGGCCGTGACTGTGCTGATGAAGGCAAAATGCCCTGGGGGCATAGAACATGCTGGAAGGAATCTGGGCCCCTGAGTGACCCCGTGGAGCATGGCTGCCATCCCCCGGACTAACCATGTTGGGACTGTTGCACAAGAAATAAAATTCTTTCTTTTCTAAGCCACTGGATTTTGGTTGGGTTTCTTTACATTATACTAGCTTAGCCTTCCCCTAAAGCACTGCTCAGTTAGTGGACATTTTGATTGTCATAATTTGGGAGGTGCTAACTGCATCTACTGAGTAGAAGCCAGGGATGCTGTTAAGCATCCTACAAGGCACAGGACAACCCTATCCCCCCGCCCCGCCCCAGGAAAGAGTTTCCTGGCCCAAAATATCAAGTCCTGAGGTTGAGAAACCCTGCCTTTTTTTTTTTTTTTAAGATTTTATTTATTTATTTATTTGATAGAGCACGAGCCAGGTAAGGGTCAGAGGGAAAAGCGGGCTCCCTGCACATGGGGCTCGATCCCAGGACCTGAGCTGAAGGCAGACACTTAACCGATTGAGCCCCCCAGGCGCCTCAGAAACCCTGCTCTTCACATTGCAATAAAAGGAATCCTCTCTGGTCATTTCTAGAACAGGGTCTTCCTAAGAGAATTCATCAGTTTTCTTATGTGAATGAAAGACAAACTGCTATCTGGAAGAAGTTATTCTCAATATCTGATATATGAAGGGCTATTAGCCTTAACTTTTTTTTTTTTTCTTTAAAGATTTTGTCAGAAGAGAGAGGGAGCACGTACCAGTGCATAAGCAGGGGGAGCTTAAGCAGACTCCCCACAGAGCAGGAAGCCCGATGTGGGGCTCGATCCCAGGACCCTGGGATCATGACCCAAGCCGAAGGCAGCCACTTAACTAAGCCACCCAGGTGCTCCTTAACTTTTTTTTTAATTTAAATTAGCCAACATACAGTGATCATTAGTTTTAGATGTAGTGTTTAATGATTTCATCAGTTGCGTATAACACCCAGTGCGTATCACATCAAATGCCCTCAATACCCATCACCCAATTACCCCATCCCCCACACCCCTCCCTTCTGCAACCCCCAGTTTGTTTCCCAGAGTCACGAGTCTCACATGGTTTGTCTCCCTCTCTGATTTCTAATTTTTTTTTTTTTTAGATGAAGTCATGAAGATCAGTTTTCTCATAGATAATGGGTAAAGGACATAAAATGATAGAATTGCAAATAGCCCGTGGATATAGAAAAATATGTTTAGCCTCACTTAAAATCAAAGAAATACAAATCAAAACACAGGTTGGTTTTTTGGTTATTTCTTTTTTCTATCAAGTTAGTAAAGATAAAAAGCCTGACAAAATCTAGGGTTGACAAAGTGTAAAAACATACTTAGTGAAGTGTCAGTTGGTATAATTTTTTCCTTGGGCAATTCATTTAAAAGTATCAGCCCTTAGAACATGCAATACTTTTTGAGCTGGCAATTCCATTTTTTTTTTTTTTTTAGAGGGAGAGGAGCAGGGAGGGGCAGAGGGAGAGGGGGAGAGAGAGAGAGAGAGAGAGAGAGAGAAGCAGACTCCCTGCTGAGGAGGGAGCCCAACACAGGGCCCAATCCCAGGATCCGGAGATCATGACCCAAGCCAAAGACAGATGCTTAACTGAGCCACCCAGGTGCCCCAGCAATTCCACTTCTAAGAATTTATCCCAAAGAACTAATAGGACGGGCGCCTGGGTGGCTCAGTTGGTTAAGCGACTGCCTTCGGCTCAGGTCATGATTCTGGAGTCCCGGGATCGAGTCCCACATCGGGCTCCCCGCTCAGCAGGGAGTCTGCTTCTCCCTCTGACCCTCTTCCCTCTCGTGCTCTCTCTTTCTCTCTCTCTCAAATGAATAAATAAAATCTTAAAAAAAAAAAAAAAGAACTAATAGGACAAGGTGTAAATTAGAGACGGCCTCAACCCTTGCTACTCCTCCCATTGAGAGGTGGGTCTAATTCCCCTCCCCTCAAATCTGGTTGTCCCCAACAACTTGTTTGACCAATAAAATGTAATGAGATGTCTCGGGACTACCCAGGAGAGTTCGCAAGTATTGCAGCTTCTACCGTGGCCTCCTGGAACTCTCTGGAAACCCTGCATGGCCATGAAGAGTACCACTCCCTGGGACTGTTGTGCTGGAGAGGCCCCATGGAGGCATCCTGATCCATAATGCCAATTAAATGCTACCTTCCAGCCACCCCAGTGACCTCTATAGTATTACATAGAACAGAAGAATCACCTGGCTGAGCTCCGCTGAAATGTGTGACTCAAAAATTCCGAGTGACAATAAAATGGTTCTTTTAAGCAATTGTTTTCAGGTAGCTTATTATGCAGCAATAAATAACTGGAACACACAGATAAGTACAGCCATATGAATAAATGTTCACCAGAGCATTATTTGTGCTAATGAAAACTGGAAACAATCAAAACACTGTACATCTATTGTTAAGGTATGGCACACCAACGCAATGAAATATATCTAGTAAACAGAATGAAGTAGTTTTGAGTAAAAAACATGGTCAGATGTTTGCGAAGAGTGTTAAGTTAAAAATGTAAATAGTAGAAAAGTGGATAGTATGATTCACATAAGAAAACCAAGAGCCCAATTTAAAAAGTGGGCAAAAGTTATGGGGCGCCTGGGTGGTTCAGTTGGTTCAGCATCTGACTCTTGGTTTCAGCTTGGGTTGTGATCTCAGGATCTGGCCCTACATTGGGCTCCACACTCAGTGGGGAGTCTGCTTCCCCTCTGCCCACCCCCCACTTTCTCTCTCTAAATAAAAATAACCTTTTTAAAAAAGTTAAAAAAATAAAAAATGGGCAAAAGTTAGGAACAGACACCTCCCCCAAGAAGATGTACAGATAGCAAGTATACTTGTAAGAAGGTGCTCAATAGGGAATTATGTCATTAGCGAACTGCACATAGCAATGAAATATCTTTACCCACCTATCAGAATGGTCAAAATCCAGAACACTTGACAACACCAAATGCTAGTGAGGATGTGCAGCAACACGAACTCTTTATTCTTTGCTGGTGGAAATGCAAAATGATATGGCCGCTTTGGAAGCCAGTTTGGTGGTTTCCTACAAACCTAGACAATCTTACACTTCTTTGTAGCTTTATTCATAATTGGCAAAACTTGGAAACAACCAAGAAGTCCTTCAATAGGTGAATGGGTTAACTGTGGTCCATCCAGACGACGAACTATTACTCAGCATTAAGAAGAAATGAGCTACCAAGCCACAAAAAAGCATGGAGGAAACTTAAATGCATTTTACTTAGTGCAAGAAGCCAGTCTGAAACGTCTGCATATACTGTGTGATGCCATTCTGGAAAAGGGAAAACTGCAGTAAAAAGATCAGTGTTTGTCAGGGGTGTGGGGAGTGGGGAGAGGGATAAAAAGGTGGAGCACAGGACTTTGGGGGCAGAGAAACTATTCTGCATATTGTAATGTTGAATACATGTCATTATACGTTTGTCAAAACCTATAGAATGTACAACACAGAGTGAACGCTAATGTAAACTATGGACTTTAATAATAATGTATTGATATTCTTTCATCAGTTATAATAAATGTACCACCCTAGTGCAAAGTGTTTGTAATGGGGCTGTGTGTGTGTGTGCGCGCGCGCGCACGTGTTTAGGGGTACACAGGAACTCTATTTTCGTCTCAGTTTTTCCGTAAACTTAAAACTACTCTAAAAAATAGTCTATTTAGTTAAAAAAAACCCACAACATAGCCCCAAAGGTCGGTAGTGTGCAATTACGTACCTGTGCAGGTGTGCATTTTCCCAAGCAGTGAAGGAGGCCAGAAGGGATGCACCCAAACTGCTAACATTCAAATTTCGAAGGTGAACAATAGTCACAGATCTGTATCCTGAGGAGGTGGGGAAACTGTAAGTTCCTGTGTAGTTTGAATTTTCTCAGGGAACGTGAAATTGGCAAAAGCAGTGTTTCCATTTGTTGGACTAGGGCAGGTTTAGGGGAGAGCTCACGAGAGGGACTGTATGTTCAAAGAGCCATCTTTAATAACGACACTGCTACTCCACTGGCCAGGGTGTGCTAGGCAGCGGGAGGACGGCCTTGAACCTCCGGGGCGCAGGCCCTTGTCCCGAGCCCCGCGCTCCACCTGCACGTGCGCCGCCGGCCGCCCCGCCGGGCGCCGGGGATCCGCGCGCGCTCGCGGGACCGCGCTCGTCACACCCCGCCCGCACCTGCTCCCGCCAGAGCAGCTGCCAGGGACGGGGACTGGAGCCCCGGGGCCCCGGCCACGCGGGCAGGCACGTGCACCCAGGAGGTGCGGGGCCCTCGACCCCACCTCCGCGCCCGCGCCCCCCTCCGCGGGGCGCCAGGCCCAGTCCCCGCTCCCGCGCGACGCCGCGCGCACCCCTCCGACCGGAAGCCGGGGGGCATGTCCAGACGGCGCCCCGCCCCAGCCGGCGGACCAATCAGCGCCCGAGGTTCATTAATAGTGAACGCGCCGGCCCCGCCTCCGCCCCTCGCGGCACCGCCCGCCCGCGCAGACCTAGAGCGCGGCCGCGGACGAAGATGGCGACCGCCATGTACTTGGAGCACTACCTGGACAGTAAGCGCCCCTCGCGGCCCTGGGGCCGGGCGCCCGCGCAGGGTCTCCCCACACGGGTCCACCCCGCGGGCACCAGGCGCCGCGCGCGGACCCGGAGGGCTCGTGGGGGCGACAGGAGCCGTCCGGCAGCGGCGGGGGCGGCGGGGGCGCGCTCCGGGCGGGGCGGGGCCGCGAGGAGGTACGCGCGGGGGGCGCGGCGCGGGGTCCCACCGTCACTGCCGCGCCAATTCCAGGTGCGTCACGGGGGGGCGGGGCTGGTGGGCACGGGGCGGGGGCTTGCGTGCCACGGCCCCGCCCTCTCCGGCTGGGCCCCGCCCTCGGCCCTGGCCTCAGCGGCCGCCCCGCCCTCCCCTTCCTCGGCCTCTCCCGGGCAAGGCCCCCCCTCACGGCCCCGCCCCGCCCTTCCCGGCCCCATCCGCCGGCTTGGCCCCGCCCCCGCCCTAGGCCCCGCCCCGGCCCCGCCCCCCACCGCGCAGTCAGGCGCCGAGGTTCGAGCCCCAACCTCGGACGCTGGGCTGGTCCTGGGGGGCTCCGGGTCCGGGATGTGGGGGGGGCTCCGGCCGGGGTTCTGTGCCTGCTCGTGCGGTGACCTGGGAGTTGGCGGAGCCACTCCTGGCGGGGAGAGTCTCCTAGGGTGCCTGTCCTTCCGCGTGGCGTTGGTGGGAGGGGACTGGCAGGGCTGGTTCAGGTGCTGAGGACAGTGATGGTCCCTCGGAAAGACGTCTGGGAGGCTCTTCTGCAGGCGTCCTTCTGTCTACATGTAGCTCAGGTTGGGGCCTCCTGAGAACTTCTGGGAAGATGGGAAAACGCAGGCCTTAGAGGCCAAGTAGCTTGTCAAGGTCATGCACTCCACAGCGGAGAGCCCACGTTTGAGCGCTGCTGATCTGGCTCTGGCTGCGGATGGCCTTGGGGGGCGGCTGGGGGGGGCTGGGCTGGGTGCTCTGGAGCTCTCTGTTGCAGTGGGAATATCCACGGGCATTGGTACCTGCAGCTGCTGACGGTGGGGAGTGAGCCCCTGCCCTGGGGGAGGCGGGGGGGGGGAGTTCAGCCTGAGCCATGAGGGGGGTCCCGGTGAGACAGCACTGAGGAGGGGAGGCCCTTGCCTGCCCTGTCTCTGCTGCGCTGACCTGTCTGCTGGGGAGCACTGTGGCTTGCCCTTCTTGTCCCGGTACCTGCCCAGTGAGCCCTGTGAAGACAGTTTGAGGATTGTGAGTTCCATCCACCTGTGTGCAGGCTCAGAATGGAGGTGCCTGCTTGAGTTTTGAACACCTGCTGCGTGCTAAGCCTCAGTCCTCATTTTCCTGGAACTTACTTTCAAATGGGGCAAGTGGACTTTTTTAAAAGTTCACAGCAGATTAAGGGGCATGAAGGAGCCCAGCAGGCTGTGAGAGACCCGGATGTGAGAGACACTGTCCCGCAGAGCCCAGGATGGGACAGAACAGGGAGGTCCTTGGGGAGGCTGTGGTGAGCCTGGAGGCTGGGGAGGGCATGTGTGCCATTCTCTGGGTGAGCTGGGCAGCTGTAAGCTTGCAGACGGGCTGGATGGCTGGCCTGGAGTAGGAGCAGGGCAGTGCAGTGGGGAAAGCAGTGTGGGCTGGGGTCCTTGACCTGTGCTGGCCGGCACTGTCTGTGTAACTTGAATTAAACTTGAGCAAAGGAAAAGTTCAGTCCCTCAGTCGTGGTAGCCCCATTTCAGGTGCTCAGCAGCCCCGTGGCCAATGGCTGTTGTGTTGTATAGCTCAGGCCGTGTCTCCTTGCATGAAGTCTGCCCCACAGCACTGGCCGGCACCGCCCCGTGCACTGAGTGTCAGAGTACAGAGACCCCAGGGCTTTGGTCTTACCCACTGTGGGGGTCCTGAGAGGGGAGGACTGGCTGGGGGTGTGGGATGGAAGCGTCACAAGGGCCACCTTCCCAGCCTCTGCTTGCAGCTGGAGGGTAAGTCCCCCTCTAACTTTTCCAGCTTCCAACACCGTCTGAAGCCTGTCTCCCCCAAAGACGTACCTTAATCCTTCTGTTCCTCAAATCCTAACGGAAACAGAAAATGAAGGGCGCTTATTCTTTGTAGACCTTAGGTATAAAGTCCGGAAGGCAGGTTTTGTCCTGCTACTGAGAAGTACACGTCTCTGTGTTTCAGGCATTGAGAACCTTCCGTGTGAGCTTCAGAGGAACTTCCAGCTCATGCGAGAGCTGGACCAGAGGACAGAAGGTGGGTTGGGCTCTGACAGCTGGGGAGAGGTGGCCCTGTCTTACAGACAACGCTGACACTTTAAAATTCGACCTAGTTTTTTGGGTCCTAGCACATCTTCCTGTAGCATCTTTACAGCCACCATCCATCCCTCATTACCTTTCCTTTCCTTTAAAAGGTTTTCTGGTTTCAAACTGTACACGTGGTTTAAACAGATCGCACTTGGCGGTCTTTTGGTATCTAGCTCCCTGTTTCTTTTTCCTTTTTTTTTTTTTTTTTAAGATTTTATTTATTTATTTGACAGAGCGAGAGAGCAGGAACACAGGCAGGGGGAGTGGGAGAGGGAGGAGCAGGCTTCCCGCGGAGCAGGGCGCCCGATGCGGGGCTCGATCCCAGGACCCCGGGACCATGACCTGAGCCGAAGGCAGACGCTCAACGACTGAGCCACGCAGGCGCCCATACTCCCTGTTTCTAAACATTATGTTTTTTGCTGCTGTTCA
Source organism: Callorhinus ursinus (assembly GCF_003265705.2). Taxonomy (NCBI): domain Eukaryota; kingdom Metazoa; phylum Chordata; class Mammalia; order Carnivora; family Otariidae; genus Callorhinus; species Callorhinus ursinus. The sequence goes on along the minus strand of NW_027397158.1, from coordinate 864,598 downwards.
TTACTTTATTTCCCTTTTGCTTTGGGCTTTATTCTGTTACTGTGGAGTATGAAGGTTTGCATCCCCCTCCCCCCGCCGTCTCCTGGTGTTGTGTCTTAGAATCTGAGCCTGCCATAGACCAGGGGTGGCGTTTCCTTTAGGACGCCTGTGGAGGTGGTTTGCAGCTGGGCCACATCACACGCTATGCTTACGAGACCTTTTTTGAATAACTGTTTTTCTTAGAGCTCGTAATTGCCTTGTTTTCCATGTTCCATACACATTGCACGTTTTCATTGTGTCTGCTGCCCCAGGGGATCTGCCAGCCCCCAGTCTGCCCTGCACACCCTGCACACTCAGACCTTTCCCCTGGAGCCTCCTGCCCTGTGGGTCTCGTCTGGGCTGGCTGTTTCCAGGCCTGTGGCACAGGCACTGTCTCTGCTCATCTTTGGTGCAGGACCCTGATTCCTGTGTTGTAAACATCCTTTCTCTTGGTCCCTTGTTTTAGTGGAGCCTTTCCTCCGGTAGTTTCCTGAAAAACAGTACATGGGAAGGTAGATTTCTTATAATGCCATATGTCTGGAAACGTGCTTGTTCTGGTCTCATAGTTGGTGAACATTTTGGCTGGGTATAGAATTCCAGCTTGACAGTCATTTTCCCTCAGCGTGTGGAAGGCACTGCTGCTTTGTCTCCCGGCGTCCCTGTGGCCCTTGAGAGATCTGATGCTGTGTGGATTCCTCATCCTTTATACCTGTGGTCTTCTCGCCATTCCTCCTAGGCAGCCTCTGGGCTGCTGTCTTTGTCCCTATTTTGTGGCGATGTGCTTGGGTGTGGGTGATTTTTCATTCATTGTGCCTGCCACAGGTTTTGTAAGGTCAGAATAGCTGTGGTTTTTCACTGAGCTACAGTCTCCTGGCTCGCAGATCGCAGATACAGAGAGTTCTGTTATTATGAAATACAACATTTACATTGGGGAATAAGCACAAGTGTTTGTAAATTGCCCAACAAACAGCACCTTGCAAACCTCTCCCTAGATGGAGAAGTGGGGCCTCGGGCGCCTGGGGCCCTGTGTAAGCCTGCTGTGCGTACTGCCCCTCCCTGCAAGGGGCTCCCACCCTCAGTTTCCCCGGCAACAAGTTTCTCACCTCCCTAAACCAAGAGTTCACAGTTGTATGTGTCTGTCCTTAATATCAGTGGAATCTCACAGTATGTTGTCCTTTGTGTCTCGCTTTTCTGGCTCACTGCCCCCTTCTGTGGGATTAACCCACATTGCTGTGTGTAATAGTTGTTGTGCTGTTTTGGTTGCTGTGTGAATGGACCACAGCTTATTGGTCTGTTTTACTGTGGATTGCACATTTGGCTCGTTTCCTGCTGTCTGCATTTATGAACGTTGTCCCGTATGTATCCTAAATCTAGGGTGTGTGTACTGAGGACTAGTATGCCAGCTGTAGCTAAGGTGAGCACATAACCTGCGATTCCAGCAGGGACCGCGGGGAGTCAGAAAGGTCGGCGTGCGTACTTCCTGGGAGGGCACTGAAACACTGACGTCTTGGGTGTGCTGTCCCCACTGTGGTGTCCCCACGGCCTCTGGTGCTGGACTGTCTGCCAAAGGCCGTGCCCACCGCGCTCCCACCAGCGGTGCCTCTGTGTTGAGTCAGCCACCTTTTTGCTGCAACTTGGCTTTGTTTTTTGTTTTGTTATTTTTTAAGATTTTTTTATTTGACAGAGACACAGCGAGAGAGGGAGCACAAGCAGGGGGAGTGGGAGAGGGAGAAGCAGGCTTCCCGCGGAGCAGGGAGCCCGATGCGGGGCTCGATCCCAGGACCCTGGGATCATGGCCTGAGCCGAAGGCAGACACCCAACGACTGAGCCACCCGGGCGCCCTGCAACTCGGCATTGTTCAGCTTTACTTGTTACCTTGGAATCTCTTGCAGGGACTAGCTTTTCCCCCATTTCTCTGTCAGATAAGAAGGCAGAGATCGACATCCTGGCTGCAGAGTATATATCCACAGTGAAGACACTTTCTCCAGACCAGCGTGTGGAGCACCTGCAGAAGATCCAGAGTGCCTACAGCAAGTGTAAGGAGTACAGTGATGATAAGGTGCAGCTGGCCATGCAGACCTATGAGATGGTGAGGAGGTGGGGGGCTGGGGGCCCCGGGGGGGCAGCTGGGGGCCCGGGTTCCTCCCTTTTACGCGGGCAGGGACCAGCTGTTGAGAAGTGGTGCATCTGAAGTGGGGTCAGATTTTGACAGAGAGATGCTTCTAGACAAGGCATGCTTTGGGGTGTCCTTCCTCAGGGACCGTCCTGCAGTCTGGTTTCCATGCCCTTTGTGCTCGTATATTTGGATACTTTATTTTCTCTTAGTTTTTGTATTTATTTCCTTAATGCTTATTTTGTCAGCTCTAGGTAAAGTCCTAGAATTTGTTGTGTCCAGTTTTCTCTCAAGTAGGCCTTGTATGGGGCTCACGTGGTAGCACAGAGCCATTGTCCCGTGATGCACATCAGGTTGTGTAGTGACGGAAGCTCTGTCATCCTCACACACTGTCACCTAACTCCGTTCCCTGCCGCCCCCAATAAAAAACAATTTTTTAAAAACCTGAATTAAGCTGTATTCGAGAAAGAATACTCTAGAAGGAGAACGTAATGCTTATATTTGGGGTTTTGACGCCCTAAAGTGCTGAGTCTTTTTTTTTTTTTTTAAAATTTATTTTTTTTTGGGGGAGAGAGAGAGAGAGAAAGCTCCAGAGAGCGTGCATGTATATGGGGGATGGGGGTGGGGGGGAGGGACAGAGGGGAGGGAAAATCTCAAGCAGACCCCTTTCTGAGCCTGACACGGGGCTTGATCTTAAGACCCTGAGATCATGACCTGAGGCAAAATCAGGAGTTGGATGCTTAACCCATGTGCCCCTCCAAAGTGCTGAATCTTTACAGTAAGCAGCCTGCTTTTTAAAAGTTAGGTTTGATCAGTTGTCAAAGTCAGATTTTCTCTGATGCATAACAGAGTTTGGGATTATAGTTTGTTTCCAGAGACGGATGGATAGAGAAGTCCTCCTTTTGGACAGTGACACATGGTGTGGGTTAACGGGTTGACTGTTGTGAGCCCGCTGGGTGAGGGGCCCAGAGTGCCGTCCCTTTGGGGCCTTCTCCGTCGGGGCAGGGTGGTCACTGTCTCATCCTCATGCTTTGACCCCACTGCCTTCTCTTCTTTCTTCCATCTTGTCCTGACTACAGCGTTAGAGGCCCTTTCTCTGAGAACGTGTACGTTCTTCAGATTTTTAAACCAGGGTTAAATTAGGCTTCAGTATCATATGTCCTCATATCCCCATTCCATTGCGTTTCACAGCCCTGTTTCCCCTTATTGCCGGCCGTCGTGGTTTTCCTGAGTAGGCTTTCTTCTGTTAAGGTTTCAAAATGTGGGGACAAAGACCCTTCATAAACTGAGATAGTAGACCTTGTTTTAGGAGCTTTCTTAATTGAAAACTCAATTAAAGGGCAAGAAAATACTTCCCGGTTGATTTCCAGTGTGTTTGTGATTCCTGAGCTGTGTTGCTTTCATTGTTAAATAAGACTCGTGAGCATCCTTCTCTGCAGGTGGATAAACACATTCGAAGGCTTGATGCGGACCTGGCGCGCTTTGAAGCAGATCTGAAGGACAGGATGGAGGGCAGTGACTTTGAGAGCTCTGGAGCACGAGGGTTAAAAAGCAAGTCTGTTAATTTTTCTTTATTTTGTTACTGTTACCTATGGAGTTTTGAAGAATTTTGGTGATAAATATGTGAGGAACATTATGGTAAATATATTTGAGTAACTCGTGTCCTGCTTCAGTGAATTCTGTGAAGATAATTGGGGTGTTTATTGTCTTTCAGAAGGTCGAGGTCAGAAAGAAAAAAGAGGCTCCCGGGGTCGTGGCAGGAGGACCTCAGAGGAAGATACTCCAAAGAAAAAGAAGCACAAAGGAGGGTGAGAGGCTCTTTTCCTTGTCTCTTTCTCCCCAAAGGTTACTTGGCATCAGTATTTCCTTAGCATCTAGAAACACCAATGGCAGCTAACAGCGAGGAAGTGCTTCCTGCGTGCCCGCGGTGGGTGTAGTTCTGCATGCTTTCCGCGTGCAGGCTCCGGCTCTGCTGTGCTCGGCAGCCCGACGGGGTTCCCAGGGGGCGAGACCGGCCCTAGGTTTTACAGCTCCTGTGTGGGAGAGCTGGGTGTGCACGGGGTGGTCTGACTCCACAACCCATGCTCTTGGCCGCTGTGTGTCCTGCCTCTTGAATGACACTATATTTATTGGCAGTTCAGGCTAAGCCACGCTTTAACAGCTCAATATATAGCCGTTCATTGTTTTATGTATAAATATATATTTTGGATATATTTGTTATTAAGTTGCATGACTGCATTTATTAAATATATGTGTTATTTACCTTGAACTTCAGAATATTTCATTTAAAGCTTTCTCCCACCTGCTTCCCTCATCCCCCAAGCTACTGTGTTGCTCCACAGAAGTGATTTTTAGAGTACAGAGAAAACAGTAAAGTGCCCAATGGCTTCCGTGGACATGGTTTTGACAGTTAGGGGGAGATCTCAGAGAGTCAGTTCTTGACCAAAAAAAGGGAGAAGTTTTGGTTCTTAAACCTGGTGTTTAAACTTTTAAGAAAAACGCCAAATGCCATCTTGCAGTGTGCACATGCAGAATAAACATGTAGTTTAATGAATTACTCTCAGGCACATCCTTGCCTGTCACTTACTGCTATCAGTAACACTTTCTTGTACCTGTCAAAACCATAACCGCCTTCCTTTGCCCAGGTAAACAAGACCCAGACTTATGTGGTGTTTATTTCCCTTCTTTGTAGTGTTATCCCCAACATGTGCATTCCTGGACACTGTAGTTTAATCTTGCTAATTTTTTTCTTAACCCTCAAAGTTAATTTTATTAAGGAATAATTTACATACAATAAAATGTTCTTATTTTAAGTTTACTGTTGCATGCTGTATTCAGTTTCTTTAAAGTTATGGAACTATTCAGCTTTCCGTTTCTTCTTGAGTCAGTTTTGGTCATCTGTGTCTTTCAAGGAATTGGTTGTTTCATGTAAGTCGTCAGATTTATTCACATCAAATTGCTCATAATACATGATCATCTTTCTGTTGTAGGATCTGTACTGATGATTCCTCTTTTAGATCCAATGTTGATAATTTACGTCTTCTCTCATCTTGTCTTGATCTTTACAGAGAATTAGATTTTGGTTTTGTTGGTTTTTATATTTTCTCTATTGTTTGTTTTCTATTTCATTGATTTCTGCTCTCATATTTTTTTAGAGGGGGGAAGGGCAGAGGAAGAGGGAGAGAGAGAATTTTAGACTCCAGCACAGAGCCCTACACAGGGCTCAGTCTCATGACCCTGAGATCATGACCTGAGCCCAAATCAGGAGTCAGATGCTTAACCTAATGAGCCACCCAGGCGCCCCTATTTCTGCTCATAGTTTTATTTTTTCCTTTCCAGTACTTGGATTTACTTTGCTTTTCTTTTTCTGGTTTTTTAAGGTGAAAGTAGTTTAGATCAGTGATTTTCATACTTCTTTTCTCATATAAGTATTTAAAGCTATAAATTTTTTTCTAATTACTGTTAAATCTAATTACTGTTTTAACACATCCCACAAATTTGGATATGTTGTGTTATTTTTATTCCATTCAAAATATTTTAAAATTTCCTTTGTGATTTTTCTTTGACTCATGGCTTATGTAGAAGTATGTTCTCAGCTTCCAAATAATTTGGGATTTTTCCAGGTAACTTTCTGATTTCAATTTTTAAGTTAATTTTGCTATGATCAGAGAATATCATATAATAGAAATTCTCTGAAATCGATTAAGACTTGTTATGGTTTGTGGTCCTGTTTTGCTGTATGTTCCATATACCCTTAAAGAATGTCATGTTTTGCTGTTTTTGGTGGAGTGTTCTGTAGATCTCAATCAGATAGCTTGGTTGATAGTGTTGTTGGTCTTCTGTATCCTTACTGATCCTCTGATTATTCGATTGATAATACTAAGGAAAGAGTGTTGAAATCTTCAACTCTAGCTATGGATTTGTCTATTTTTCCTTTCTGTCTGTCAGTTTTTGCTTCACATATTTTAAAGCTCTGTTATTTGTTGGTACATACGAATTTAGATTTTTCTAAAAATAGTTGACTCCTTCATCGTTATGAAATGTCTCCCTTTTTTTATTTCTTGTAATATTCTTTGTTTTGAAGTCTGCTTGGTCTGATACTATGGTAGTCACGATGAGTTTTTGCATGGTGGATCTTTTTCCTTCTTCATTCTTTTACTTTCAGCATATTTTTGTGTTTGTATTTAGAGTGGGTTTCTTGAAGTCAGCAAAGCTGACTCTTGCTTTTTTTATCTAGTCTGACAATCTCTGCTTTTTACTGCAATATTTAGAGTACTCAGATTTAATGTAATTACTGATATGATTGGATTTAAATTTACCCTCTTGCTGTTTGTTGTCTGTGCCATCTCTTATTTTAGTGTCTTCTTAGTTTTTTTAGGGTTTTTTTGTTTTTTGTTTTTGTATTTAAGGACTGTTCTCGTGTGTCCGCACTGTTCGTTAACTTGCCACAAGGCACTGCCAGTAGTGTTACAGTGTCCAGGTTTAATGTGAGACCCGACACAAGTATTCTTTCCTCCTGTCCTTTGTGCTGTTGTCAAAAGTTTTACTTCTCTGCATGATATAAGCCTCACAACGTATTTTGCTGTTACTACTTTAGGTCTAAACCATTGATTATATTAAACAGATTTTCAGACATGAGAAGACGTTTTATTGTCACTCCATGTACACATCATTTCCACTGCTTTTATTTCCTTATGTAGATGCAGATTTCCATCTAGTGTCACCTCTCCTGCCTGAAGAACTTCCTTTAACGTTGTTTTATAGTGCAGGGCTGCTGCTGATGAATTTTCTCAATTCCTTTTCTCTGAAAATGTCTCTTTTATCTCCTTTTTTGAAGGATATTTTTGATGGATATAGAACTTTAGGGTGACTTTTTTCTTCTCGTGCTAAGGATGTCGTCCTGTTGTCTTCCATCTTGAACTGATTCTGATGAGAAATTAGTGATAAATCTTATCTTTGATTTTTTATATGTAAGTGACTTTATTTATTTTTACTGCTTCTAAGATTTCCATTCAGCAATTTGATTTTTAATAACTTAATTATGATCTGTCCTGGTGTGGATTTTTGGTGTGTATTCTGCTTGGAGCTCATTGAGCTTCTTGGAACTGTTTCTTTATAGTTTATATCAAATTTGGAAAATTTTCAGACATTCATTCTTCAAATACATTTTTCTGCTCTCCTTTTGTCTTTTTATGGGACTGCAATTACATGTATGTTAGCTTAATATTTTCCCACAGTTCACTGAGGCTCTGCTCATTTTTTTGACCAGTGTTTTTCTTTCTATGTTTCTATTTGGATAGTTTCTATTACTTTATCTTCAAGTCTTTTCTTCCTTGGTGTCTAATTTAATCTTAGTTTCCTTTAGTGAATCTTCCACTTAAGAGATTTCCCTTGTAAAGAAGTTCTGTTTATATTTTATACTTTTTCTTTTCCTTACTACATTTATACTTTTCTTTGTCTTTGAACATAAATATTTATAATAGCTTTTTGAAAGATCTTTTCTGAATCTATTTGTTACTTCCAAGTATATTTCTTTCTTTCTTATTTATTTATTTGATAGAGAGAGACAGCGAGAGAGGGAACACAAGCAGGGGGAGTGGGAGAGGGAGAAGCAGGCTTCTCGCCGAGCAGAGAGCCCGATGTGGGGCTCCATCCCAGGACCCTGGGACCAAGACCTGAGACGAAGGCAGATGCTTAACGACTGAGCCACCCAGGCGCCCCTATTTCTTTCTTTTTTAAAAACCAATTTTTAAAGGTATGATTGATTTACAAAAAGTTTTATATATTTAACATACACAGTTTGAATAGTTTGGCAGGTCTGTTTCTTCTCATGGTTAAAGTCACATTTTTCTGTTTCTTCACAAGTCTAGTAATTTTTTATGGGATGTTTGACAGTATGAATGTTATGTTGTTGAGTGTCTGGATTTTGTTGTCTTCACTTAATGGGTGTTGAATTTTTGTTTTTTTAATTTTCTAATTTTTGTTCAGTGGTTTTAATCACCTGTGGATCAACTTGATCCCCTGCAGGCTCGTTTTTTTTTAAGATTTTTTTATTTATTTGAGAGAGCATGAGCAGGGGTGAGGAGAAGAGGGAGAGGGAGAAGCAGGGTCCCTGCGGAGCAGGGAGCCTGATGCGGGGCTTGATCCCAGGACCCTGGGATCATGACCTGAGCCGAAGGCAGATGCTTCACCGACTGAGCCACCCAGGTGTCCTTGCAGGCTCATTTTTAACCTTTGTAAAAAAAAAACTTCTTTCTTAAAGGGCCAAATAGTAAATATTTTAGGCTTGCAGGGCATATTGTCTTTGTTGTGACCACTCAAATCTTCTGTTTTATATCAAAAGCATCCACAAAAAAATATGCAGCTCTGTGATGTGGCTGTGTTTCAATAAAACTTTATTTACAGAAACAGCCAGCCGACTGCAGGCCATATTTTGCCAACCCGTAGGTTCGGGTAGCCTTTATTCTAGGGTTGGTTAAGTTGTACTGCTAAGGTGTGACCCTTCTGGGTTCTCTTCTGAATGCCTTTTGAATTTAATGAGGCCTCTCCGTGCTGGCTGGGTGGAGCTGAGATGTCTTGAGCCTCGGTGGCCGCTGTTGCACTCAACGGCTCCCCTGTGTTCTCTGCCTGGACTCAGGGGTTCTCACCCTGTACACAGGTTAGTTTTCTGTGACTCCCTTTGCAGATTTCTGGAGCATGTTCTCTTTACCCTCTCTTCCTTCCCAGCACCTTGCCGCCAGCTCCGGCAGCCTTATCCTCCTGGAACTTTGGTTTTTTTCCTCAGTTCTAGACACCCGTGCTGCGTGTGGTTTTCCTGCTGGTGGACTGGGGCATGGGAAGGGCTTCCAGCAGGAAGCTGAGAGATCGCAGGGCTCGCCGTGTTTGTTTACCTTCTCTTAGGGTTGCGGTCCTGAGCTGCCTCTTGTCAGCGTCTGGAAACCGCTGTGTCACATGCTCCGTCCCGTTTTCTAGCTGTTCACAGTAGGAGGGCAAGTTCGGTGCCTGTTGTTATGTCCTGGTCAGAAGTGGAAGCTTTTTTCTTTTCTTGCGTAGATAAGCCCTGTAAGTCTCTTTGATGTGTGAGTTTTTCTCCATCCCTTTCTCTTCTCCACAATTTTCCTTTTGAAGAACCTGGACTGTTTGACTCCCAGCATTTCCCAAAGTCTTGATTTTGCTGACAAGACATGAAACCTGGAGAGTATATCTTCACTAAACATTTAGATAGTGCTTGTCCTCATGTGCTCAGTGGATTTGTTTGATATTTGACTGGGGATGCCTAGTTTTGTGTGTGCACTTGCTTGAGCTGGTGCTCTGTGGGTCTGGAGGGGTTGACGGGCCCACGCCATGGTAGCCTCTCTGGTTGCAGTCTGGCCGTGTCAGTTACAGAGGGCGGAGACCACCAATGTGGTCTTTCATACATTGTTGTTTTCTGTTCTAGGACATCCACTGGATTCCTTTTTTTGTAGATTTGAGTTCCTTTCTGAAAAGTGTCCATGTTTGCATTTGTCTTACTCATATTTTCTTTCCGGTAGCCGTTTCAAGCCCTTGTCTGCTGGTTTTCACTTCGGGTCATTGGTGCCTCTGCTTCTGTTAGCTGGCCTCTCCTGGGGTTCTGGCCATGTTCTCCTGCTCTTCTTCACACCCTGTAGTTCTTAGTGTCGGCCTGACTTCAGGTGGGAGAGAGTGCACAGGGTGAGGGTTCCACTATTCTCCAGGAGTTTCTTTTGCTTTTGGTCCAGGCAAACCGAGGCTCCTTTACCTGGGTCCAGTCCCCTCTGATTAGGGGAGACCCTCCCCAGCTCTTGATGGAATACCCACGGTTTCTTTCCCGAAAGGCTGCATATGTGGCTGGACAGTGCCCTGGTGATGCTTAGCTTTCCTTTCTTGTGTCCGGCCTGCCCTGTTTCTACGGTTCACGGAGGTCAGGAGGAGGCAGGCCCCTTCCCCGAGGACACGACTCGGATCTTTGCTCTGCCATTCTGCCACTCTGCAGCATCTGCACGGCCCCTGGGTTCAGTAAACGGGCTGTGGGGTCACTGCTGCCCTGAGCGTAAGGTTCAGAGGTGTCCGGCTCGATGTGTCCTCCAGAGGGCAGCCAGCCCTTGGCTAAGCCCAGGAGTGGGGCCGCCACCCCTCCCTCAGCCCTAGCGCATCTGGTCCGTGTCACTCCACGGCTCGCCAGTGTCTTTAAAATATGGTCTTAGCAGCTTACTGGGCTTATATTTTTGAATTGTAGCCGTAGGGTTCTGAGTCTTCCTGCTCCTTGCTGATCAGAACCCAAAGGGCCAGTGGCCATTTTGGAGACAGTGGACACTCTCATTGGCCTCCTCCTTACCAGGGGTCCCCTTGCAGGGAGTGAGGCCCCAGCTCTCCGGCGTGGTTGGAGCCTCCCTGGTGGGGCATGCCCCTGGCTGTGCTCAGACCTCATGGTGACCCATGTCTTGCTGCCATCTCTGTGGACACACTTGAGATGAATGGGCGTTTGGCTTTTCCCTCAACAGAGCTGTGACGGTGTGTGCGTTGCTGACCACTGTCTGGTGGTGCCGGAGGTGGATCACTTGGTCACTGCTTCCCCAGCCTTTCTTCTGGGCTGGCTGCAGCTAAGAAGGGGAACATTGGGTGGGGAGGTTTGCAGAACACCTTGGCAGGCAGGTCGGGCTGGACTTGGCCCTTCTGCGTGAACTCCTTCTCCACGGCCCCCCTGAGCGGCAGTGCTGTTCCTGTCCTACTGTACGGATATTGGGACAGCCCAGCGGGGCTGAGGTGGGGGGGGTGTGAGCGGGTGTGTGAGCGGTGCTGGGGGGCTGCCCTGAAGTCTGGCTACAACTTGTGCTTGGGAAGGACATCAGGAGGTTCAGGCACGGGAGGGGGATCCCTGGCAGACTCCAGTGAGGGATGCCCGCATTGTCCGGTGAAATGAGCTTGGAGGACACTGCTTGTGCCCAGCAGGGCCGGAGTGAGGTGGCCAGCACGGGTGACGTGGGGTCTCCAGCCTGCCCAGCAAGCAGGAAATGCCCCGGTGGGCTTGGCCTTCCTGGGACCTCCTGGCGCTCCCCTCCACCCTCCCGCTCCAGAGCCCCCTCAGGTGAGACTGGAAAGGGGGTGGCCGTTGGGCCTCCTCCTTGGCTGGGTGGTGCCCTTGAACCTGAGGGATGTGGGCTCAGGTCAGGTGTCAGCCCCCGGTGTGAGAGTTCAGTCAGGCTTTGCCAGCAGAGCACACAGAGCCGCCAAAGCGCAGCGGGCACCTGGAAGGCACGTGCCCTGAGTGCCCTGCGTGCGTCTGTGGGGGACCCACGGCGCGTTGGCACTGATCATCCAGGTGAGTGCCCAGCGACACAAGCCCACTGTTGGGAAGGACACAGGTCCAGCACGGGGTGAGGGTGTCAGGGGCCAAGCCGAGAAATCTGTTTGGCAGAACACAGAAGAAACCACGCTCCAGTCCGGAGGGGTGCCCGAGGCCTGTGGAGCAGGATGCATTTTGTGATGCCTGCAGATTTCAGATAAAACGAGAAAGTCCCCACTGTTCCCAGAGACAGAGCAGCTCACCTGTGGAGGGAAGAGGCTCCCACAGGCTCTGGGGCCTTTAGGGACATCACTTGCTCAGACGGGTAGCACTCACCCCAAGGGCCCCGGGGGCGGCTCTCTCTGGGGGGGGGGGGCTGGGACAGAGGGCGGCGCTCTGGGGGGGGGTGCGCTGGGTCAGAGGATGGTGCTCTGGGGAGGCAGTGGACAGAGGAGGGCGCTCTGGGGGGG
>NW_027397158.1:833454-842714 GCF_003265705.2 Callorhinus ursinus | reverse complement strand
CGGGGGGCCCGGGGGCCGGGGGGCCGCGGGGCCGCGGGGCCGGGGCGGCGGGGGCGTCGCGACCCAAGGCCGTGCTCGAGTGGGAGCCCGCGGGGCTGCGTCCCCTCCCTGGCGTGGGCGGCCCCGGGCCGCGGCCCTCGGCCCCGACGACCTTCTCCCCCGGCGGGGAGCCGCGCTCGCCTTCCCGGGGGCGCAGGGCGGGCGCGAGCCCCGGGGGCAGCACTGTCCCAAGTTCCGGCTCGGGCGGCCCGAGCGCCGGGTGCCGGAGTAGCCCGCGGGGGACGCCGCCCTGGCCCCTGGCCCTCGCCCGGGCGGCTGTGCGGGCCCGAGGGTGCAGGTGCGGGACCCGCCCGCAGCGCGGCCGGCGGCCGGGGAGGCTTCCCTTCCCCACCCTTGTTTTTAATTTCTGCACTTTTTCAACTCGTGACAATGTGTGCATAAGACATAAAATTTACCATGTGAACCATTTTAAATTGCATAATTTAGTGGCGTCCATCCTTTTCAGTGCCTTAGACCCTGGTTTTGTCCTGAAGCAGGAGGGGTTAGGAGGGAGCTGTTATTGCCAATGTTAGAATCGGACTCGAGCCAGCCCCCAGCCAGCGTGGGCAGCCCAGTGAATTCCCAGGAGGGGAACCCATGCCTGGGTCAGGCTCAAGGGCAGCTCGCCCAGGGCCTCTGTCCCCCATGTGCCCCAGCACGCCTCTCCTGGAGGCTGAAACCTCACTGCCTCACCCTGGAAGACACCTCTGTTCCTGGACCCGACCTGGACTTGGGCCGAGCTGGGCCTCCTCTGTAGTATTCCAGAGTTGCAGGTCCTGTCACTTGCTTTTTAGGGCAGGAGCGATGGTGCCCCATCTGGTGCCCAGGCAGCTGGTGCGGCTCTTCCGATGGCAGGTGGCGTGCGCTCGGGGAGCCTCTGTGCAGCCCAGGACATGGGCAGCGGCATCCAGGATCCCCAGCCTGCTCAGCCCTTGGGGGGCCATGGGCACCAGCCGCCTGGTCTGCAGAAGCAGCTCCTCCACATCCCCCTGTGCCCCCGAGGTGGTGCTGACCCAGGAGCGCTACCCTGTGACGCGGCTGCCATTCTCCGTGGTGTCTGAGGAAGACCTGGAAGCCTTTGAACGCATCATCCCTGGCAGGGTCGTCACTGACCCGGAGGTGCTGGAGGCTTCCAACGTGGACTGGCTGAGGACGGTCCGAGGTGAGTGAGGGTCTGTCCTCATGCTTCAGGGGGATGGGCGTGTGATGAGCTTTGGGTGGAAGAGCTTGGGGTAACTGGCACATACCGTTTCTTGTGCTGACAAAAAGCTGTATTGTGGTTTTAAAGTCTTCTGAGAACATTCATAGAGGTTTATTGGTGGGTGCGTGACTTCTGCAAATCAAAAGACAAAAGAGCCCCCTGGCTGCTCTGAGGGATGCACATTGATTCCTGGTGCCGCCGTGACGGAGAACCACACCCTGTGCAGCAGAAGCTTACCCTCCCCCAGGCCCGGAGGCCAGAGGTCTGACATGAAGGCATAGGCCGAGCTGTGCTCCCTCCAGAGGCTCAGGGAGGCTCCTTCCTGCCTCTTCCAGCTTGTGGGGGCTCCAGGCGCCCCTGGGCCTGTGACCACTTCACTCCCGTGTCTGGCTCTGTCTCCTCGTGGCCTCTCCCTGTGTGTCTGTGTCTCAGATCGCCCCCCTGCTTCTCTTTAAGGACACCTGGCCTCATCCTAAGTCCAGGACCTTCTCATCTCGGGATCCTTAACTTGATTGCGTACGTAAAGACCCTTTATCCAAATAAGGGCATGTGCACAGGGTCTGAGGGATAGGATGTGGACCTACTTTGGGAGGCCCAGTCTGCCCGTGGCAGCTCCTTGAGGCAAGATGTGGGGGTGCTGGTTTGGCTGCCCATGCCTCCCTCCTCCCAGCACACGCCTGTGCATCATCAGCTCTGGGATTCTCAGCCTTCCAGACCCAGCACACCCTCTCCCGTGAGAAAGAGCTTCTGACACTCTGTGTTCTCTCCTGGAACATTTTCGGAGATAACGTAAGCTGCCTATTCAGACAATTACAAAAACCGATTTGAAGTTCTTGCTAGAACATTACAGAGAGCTAGAAGACAGCCGGTTTACAACAAAGTTCCGCGTTGGACACGGAATGCCGGGGCACGCTGGGCAGCCAGGTCCGCAGGCAGCCTGGATCCGGCGCACGTGGGACTTGAAAGAGCAGTCAAGGGGGGTGTTGTGTGGCAGCGACTCAGCCACTGCAAGGGAAAACTCCGAGAGAGGGTCCAAACCAGCTTGCGGCCTGAAGTACAGTGCGTCTGGAAATGGTGCGGAGTCTTGAGCATGTGGAGTTAGGGTGTGGCTCAGATAACGGAGCCGCGCTGTACTCACAGGGAAAGACCGCCGGAGACCTTGGAAGTCCTCGGGCTGTTCTTCTTCTTTTTAAAGATTGTATTTATTTGAGCGCGAGATAGAGACAGAGATAGTGGGAGAGAGCACGAGCAGGGAGAAGAGGGAGAAGCAGGCTTCCTGTCCATCCCAGGCAGATGTTAACCGATGGAGCCGCCCAGGCGCCCTCCTCGGGCTGTTCTTTATGGCCCAAGTGCCCAGACTGGAAGGGCTTCTAGCCCCACCCTGCCTGCGAAGTCAGGGCCCCACGGGGGTTTGGGGGGGGAATGTTGCCAGGCTGCCAGCCCACCACCCCACAGGGCCTGCAGGCTCATGTGCGGTGCTCCTGGAGGCAGGAGACGGTGCTGTCCACCCTGGGCTCAACCAAGCCGGGCCCCGGCCCTGGCTCGGCACTGCTGCCCGAGCGCCAAGCCCCACACACTGGGGATGGGGCACCCACCTCAGAGGTAAGAACACAGTGTGCTGGGTGCTCAAGGCTTAGGGCGTCTTCCTCCGGGGGCTTCCAGAGCAAGTGCACGCTGTGACTGGGATGTGGACTGTCTGTCCTCCCTCCCTGGACAGGGGTTGGCTGTGTGCTGGGGGCTCTTCCTGGAGGTCTGTGTGCCTGTGTGGATGACCCTCCACCCCCACCCCCACCCCCGGCCGCTGACACCTGAGCTCAGGAGGGCGGCACTGGGGCTTATTCCTGTCTGAATCCGCAGGACTTGATGCACAGCACCTGCCCAGTGGGTGTCTGCTGAAGTAGTTTGTTCAATTTTTGTCTAAATAACCCTTTTATGTGGTTTTCTTTTGGGAAGAAAGCATGTCTAAACTTACGATCATTTAACATTTTAATCGCAGAGTTCTATAGAAAACACAGCTAATAAAAGCTGATTAGGATTTTACAATTTTCTTAAAAATGGATTTTATTTGAAATGGAAACAGTAAGTATCCTGTCCAAAAATTAGATCCCTTGCTCATGGGTGGACCCCATAAACTTCGGTGAGCGCCTCATCGTGTGTCTGCACCTGGTGCAGGGCTGGGGTCCCAAACATGAAGACGGACAGGAGGCTCACGTGAGGGGCGGTGCCATGAGCTGCACGCCAGGTGGGCGTGAGTGCCCAGGAGAGGCCCCCATCACAGGCTGTTTCCTTGGAGTCTGGAGAAGCCACCTGGAAGGGTGTTCTGGGACAGGTGGGACGTGTTTGCGGGGCCATAGGCCCAGGTCCAGCTGGAGTGGATGGACGAGGGGGAGGTCAGAGAGCGAGGGGCCAGGTCATCGAGGGCTGCGTGAGTCCTGGCAGCTGATGGGGGGCTGCTAGGAGGCCAGGAGGGGAGAGGGGCCATGGCCTGAGGTGGCTGCCGTGTCGGGGAGAGGCTTTCCCTCCGCAGTCGTGGAAGCTGGGAGCAGAGCATGAGTCTTCGAGGGTGGTCAGCTGAAATGGTATGGGGTTCTGTGTGTGCGGAAGGAAGAGTCCAAGACGTGCTCATGGGCAAATAGGGTGTCAGAGGGGTCAGGATGCAGGGACCCTTGGCCTGAGCAGTTGCAGAACTGGCCTTCCAGTCGCTGAGTAAAATGGCAGGAGGTGCCGCTCTGTGGGGAAGCCAGGAATCTGGGTCTGGACAAGTCCAGATGGACACGTGAGGGGGCCCGTTGTGCTGTGAAGCCAGCTAGCGCAGGGCAGGCTCCGAGGAGGCTGGTGACCGCTGTGGTGTATGGGGGTGAGCAGGCACCAGCCAAGGGGACTGAGCAGGTGTGGCCAGGGCTCCGGGGAACCCGGTGCGTGTGTGAAGAAGGGCGGAGCCAGGGGTCGGCAGGGGTCGACAGGTTGGGAGCAGCTGCTGCGCTGGGGACCGTGGCAGGAGGCTGTCCGAAGTGCGGAAGGGACACATGTGCCGCTGGAGCTGTTCATGGGAGTTTGGGAGGCAGACAGGATGCCTGTCTGGTGGATGCACTGTGCTGTCAGGGGGGACAGAGAGCTGAGGCTGTTGGGACGGGGTCGAGAGAAGATTTTTTTTCCTTTTCGGGGCTGGTTTCCGACGAGCCTGCCATCGCAGCAGGTTAATGGTGGAATGATCTGGTAGAGAGGGAAGAGCAGGTAGCTTGGTGAGAAACGGGGGGGCACCGTGAAGTCGCCCAGGAGGCGGGTGTAGAGGGACCTGGGCCCAGGGAGGGGCCGCAGTCTCGGGGGGGGAAAGGCAGTGGGGGCCTGTGCGGAAGCAGGTGGGCGCTGCTGACGTGAGGCTGGGGGAGGCCGTGGGAGCTGCGGTCTGTGGGAGGGGGGAGTGTGAGAGACTGCTTTCTGTACCCCGGGAGGCAGGACAGGGAGGGCCCAGGGACTGCTGCCCAGGGGCGGGAGGGAGCACGCTGAGAAGTCACTCCCGGAGCCTGGGGAGCGAGAGCCTCAGCCCAGGTTCCCAGGGAGCTGGGAGGGGAGAGGCAGGACCTGAGTTTGAGGTGAAAGTCTCACGTGTCAGGGTCAGCAGCGTCCTGCAGAGGTTCAGATGGGGAAGATCTGAGGCTTGCCAGCCACTTGGTCTCTGCCACAGTCTGTCGTCCGAAAGCAGCCACACCAAACAAATGGGCATCAAACTGTTTCCACGCGGCTCCACTTAAGACGTGGCCCGGGCTGGGCGTGGCGGGCACACGGGGTTTGCCAGCCCTGGTGTAGCTGGGTGCTCTGGGCACCGGGAGGAAGGCGGGGAGACCGCCAGCTGGGAGCCCTGGGGGTGTGCGTGCTGTGACAGGTGACAGGCCATGCCCCAGGAGGGTCCTCTCGTGCCCCAAGCCCAGTGGCACCCCGAGTGAGCGAAGGCCTCGGACGGCTGCTGGGAAGCCAAGAAGGCCCGAGAAGCAGGTGATGGGCAGCATGCAGACGGTGCCGCTGACACCAGTGAAAGGCATCTGTCCCCCACCGGTCTGCTGAGCCTGCCTTTGTCGAGCGGCAGGACGCGAGCTGAGGGCCAGAGAGACCCACGCTTTCGCCCCAGCTCGTCCCTGACCGGCGCCCTCCAGAGCTGTGACTCTGCTCCTTCTGCATCGAAGCCTTTCCCGCTTCTGTTTTCCCCTCTGTCCTTCGAGTCCGTCCCTAACCTCTGAGGCTCTGTGCACCTAAGAGAGGGGACTAGGGCATAGCTGAAAGTTTTGAACCTTGGGGGCGGTCTGCCCGAAGATTCCTTCCCTGCTTCCCCCCACACATTCCAGAGGGGACACAGTCATCGTCCAGCCACACGCCCACGGCTGCCGCCCTTTGGCCCGTGTCCTGAGGTGGACAGTAGAACCCTAAGGCCTCCTGGAGGCTCGGTGTGCTGGGAGAGCCAGTTACTGAAAAGTTGTTAGAATTTTGCATCAAGCCAGTTGTGAAACACAGCCCTTATTAAAAATTAAGGTATGTAAATATATGATTAAATTATATTTAAAGCAAGGATTATAAATACTTGTATTTATATATTATAAATATATTACATATTATATTTATAATTTATAATAAAAAAAATGTAAGTTAAGAACTACAGCCAGATCTCAAAGCTGCATGAGAAGTCACTGATGCGGGGTGGGGGGGTGGTTCCTGTGCCCCCCGCCTTCCTGAAGCCTCCTCACCTGCTTCTGCATTTGGAACAAAGAGGGGCAGAGAGAGCCTGCCTGTCTCCGGGAGGCGGTGGTCAGGAACACCGACAGGCTGGTATCCGGGGACTCCTGCTGGCCACCTCTGGGCATCCCGTACATCAAAACAGCTGAGAGCCGGCACCTGGCGCGTGAAACGAGCCGTGAGCGCACACCGCTTTGATGAAACACAGGAGGGGAATGGGAAGCCCCTCCCCACGGCAGAAAGTCCAGTACTATACACAGGTGGAGGGATGGATTCAGACAGGTCACTGGCTCGATGTCAGGTGTCTCCCCACAAGAGATGTGCAGTTATGGGGGAAACACAGTCACTCCCAGCAAGCGGCCAGGCAGGTGCCCCTGGCCGTGGACGCGGGCCTGGACATCCCAGCCGTGGCCTCCCCGTGCAGGGAGGCGGGGCCCGTTTTTGACACCTCGCCCTGGTCCTTGAGGTTCGCGGGCTTGTTGCTGACCGCGGTTGTGCGGGTGGCCTGCAGTGGAAGGAGGATCTTCTCTTTCCGGAGGGTAGACTGAGCGCTGCCCTCCGTGTGTAACGTGCTCCTTGGCGTTGCAGGTGGTAGCAAGGTGCTGCTGAGGCCCCGGACCTCCCAGGAGGTGGCTCACATCCTCAGGTGAGGAGCTGGCACCGCGGGGGCCCACGGGGCCACGGCGGGCGCCTGGGGAGGGCAAGCATCAGGGAGGGAGACAGGCCTTTTCTTGCAAACAGCATTCTGTCGTTGTTCTATGCCAGTAAACTGACATTGGAATTGGAAAACAGAAAACCATAAAGAAAACCCCGCGAAAGCAAGCCCTCTCTTCCCTCCAGAGGTGCCCCTGAGGGGTTTTGCTCCCTCCAGCTGCTCCTTCTCTGCCCGGAGTGGTTGACTGCTGTCACATCGTGTCTGTGATGGGAGCACTTCCCTTCCTTCCCCTTCTGGCCATTTCCGTGCCCAGGTCCAGGTGCTCTTTGCTCTTCCAGGCCAGTTTCTGGCGGAGGTCTAACGGACACGTGGGGGGCTGCATTGCTTTTGGTGGACAGCAGGGGGTGCTGCTGGCTGGGCCTTGTGCAGGGAGAGGCGTGGGCTCTCAGGACCTTCGCACCTCGGATGCCACCCCTTCCGGGACCATGCAGCCTCATGGTGGACCCCGGTCTCCTCAGACTCACCGCTGAGCATGGGGACCGAGGAGGCCCCCATGGAGGCCCCGGGCAGGAGGAAGGGGGACTCCGGGTTCGGTGGCGTCCTGCAGGGACGGTGGTGTGGGTGGAGGGACGGGACCCCGATGCCCGTCCTGTGCTTGTCCCAGGTACTGTCACGAGAGGAACCTGGCTGTGAACCCGCAGGGGGGAAACACGGGCATGGTGGGGGGCAGCGTGCCTGTCTTCGATGAGATCATCTTGTCCACCGCCCAGATGAACCAGGTCATCAGCTTCCACAGCGTGTCCGGTAAGCCTGCATGCGGCCAGGTGGGGGGGGCCCCGGGCCGGGGAGGAGAGGCCTGGCTCTGTCTGCCCTGGGGGTGCTCTCTGGTCGGTCCCTCAGGTGGCTCGTGCGCTGGGGCTGAGGTGAAAGGTGGTGGGCTTTTGCCGCAGCCCTTCCGACTCTGACATTTTCTGACCAGGACGGCCCTTGGAAATGGGGTGCAAAGGGTGGGGTACAGGGAAGTATCAGGCGCTTCCCGCTCAGTGGCCCCAGCAGTCTGTCCAGCAGGGCATTCGGGGTGGGGCATCCTCTGTGCTGGGGGCACCTGGGCACGGGAGCTCCATGCCAGCCGCACCCCAAAGTCACACGTCCCCGGTGGTGGGATCACCCCCGGGCGAGGGGCCACTGCCTTATAGCGATGCTCTTCTGCTCTCTTCCACAAGAGTGTGTGCCTGAGGATTTTTTTCCTTTACTTTTGCCCTAGCAATTTTTCTTTTTCGTGGTAAACGATAAGGGTCACTTCTGGGGGACGGGTCTGGGGACACGCTCCCTTTCCTCGGTCCGGGTTCGGAGGGGGACCCCCGCCCCGGTGGCTGACCCCCGCAGGGGCCCCGCGATGAGTCTCCTGGCTCCTCCTGGGCCGAGAGCACCCGCGGCAGCGCTTTGGCTCGGCAGGGACCCTGGTGTGCCAGGCGGGCTGTGTCCTGGAGGAGCTCAGCCGCTATGTGGAGGAGAGGGGCTTCGTCATGCCCCTGGACCTGGGGGCCAAGGGCAGCTGCCACATCGGGGGGAACGTGGCAACCAACGCTGGTGGCTTGCGGTTTCTGCGCTACGGCTCACTGCATGGGACTGTCCTGGGCCTGGAAGTGGTGAGCTGGGGGCGCTTTCCCGCTTTCCTCGGTGTCCCCGGTGCCCGTGTCCGAGTGGCCCAGCTCCCCAGCCTCTCCCCAGTGCTGAGTGTGCTCAGTGTGTGAGGTCTCCGCAGGGGCCCCGACCCGGCTTGGCTCTGTGGGGTCTGTGCCCCCTCGGGCACTCTCTCTGGGTCTCAGGGGCGGTTGGGGCGGTGCAGGGTGAGGTCGGGAAGCCTTGTGGATGAGGGGTCTACGGGGCGCGGCCGGTGCAGCGTGCATCTCTGCCACGGCCCTGCTCCGCCCTGCCTCCTCACCACCCTGCTTTGGGCCCTGAGCTCCCTGGGGGTGGGAGCATGAAAGTCCTTCTTTCAGCCCGATTGGGCGCCTCAGACCTGGGGTCACCCTGGGGCCTCCGGCTGGGGCAGGGTGGGGGCTCATGCCTGGCTCTGCTTCCTGAGGGCCCCACTGGCGTGGGAGCGGGAGGAGAGGGGATGTCCACGAGGGCTCGTGTGTAGGGCCTTGCTTCTCTCCTCCTTGGCTAGGTACTGGCCGACGGCACCATCCTGAATTGCCTGACCTCCCTGCGGAAGGACAACACGGGCTATGACCTGAAGCAGCTCTTCATCGGGTCGGAGGGCACACTGGGGGTCATCACGGCTGTGTCCATCCAGTGTCCGCCCAAGCCCACGGCGGTGAATGTGGCTTTCCTCGGTAGGCAGGCTGTCGGGGGCACCACTCGGCGCCCTGTCCGTCGGTGTGAGGGGGGCCGTTCCCGTCTCTCCTGGCTTCTCTCTGTTCTCCCCGAGTGAGGTCTGCAGGGGAGCCTCTCCCGTCTCGGGGCGGAATCACTTTGTCCTGGAGCAGAACTGGGGCTTTGCTCAGTCCTGCCACCCTGTCTGGTTCGTTGACTCTGAGGGAGATGGTGTCATTTCTGGTGTTTGTTCCCGAATCAGTCACAGCCATAGGAACACTGCCCGCCCTGTGCCCTGGTGTCCCCTGGTGTCCCCTG
>NW_027397158.1:826830-833444 GCF_003265705.2 Callorhinus ursinus | reverse complement strand
GTCCCCTGCCGTCCCCTGCCGTCCCTGTCAGCGCACACCGTGCGTTCTGTCACATTCCATCGTGGGGCGCCCTCTTGACTCCACAGGGCTCCCCAGCTGCCCGTCGGGTCCTCTGCTTCCAGACTGTGAACGTGGCTTGTCCCCTGTGAGTCCACGTCCTGCCTCGTCTCCACTCGGAGCCTAACCCTCTGCTAGTTCAGAAGCTGTGGAGACATCCCGTCTTCTCGAGGTCACCGCGGGCGGCTCAACTCCCCAGTCCTGCGTTCAGCGCGGTCAGCGGTGTCTGTGCCCACAGCAGGGTGCAGGATCTTACGGTCTCTAATCTCTCCAGCTGTAATTACCGTTTTCTTACAAACGTGCCGTTTCCTCCGCTCGGCGTGCCTTTCTGCATTGGGACCGTGCTCCCTGTAGGCATGGTCTCGGTCTCACAGCTGGCCCGTCCGAAATGCCTTCACTCCCCTTGCTCTGGAGACACCGTCACACAAGCCCGGCAGCTGAAGATCATCCCACATCCTGCCCTTGCGCGGTGGCTTGTGGGGAGGCCCGCCACCCTCCGCGGCCGCCGCTCCCCATGGTTCTGGTGCTTTGTTCTTTGGTCACTTTAAAGATTATCTCCTTATCTTTGGTCGTCTGTGGTTTGGGGTATATCGTCTGTGAGTGCACATTTTTACCCCGGATCTTTTGAGCCTCCTAAGCCTGTGTCCTGGTGTCTCATCAGTTCAAGTCTGCGCCGTCTTCCTCTCCCTTGAGGACTGTGATTGGACCCACGACACAGCTTTGCAGTCTGTGCTCTTAATCTCTCTCCCACGGATTCCACCCTTTTACGCTCGCGTCACGTTGTGGGTAGTTTCCCGCCTGTTTTCCGTTTGCCAGTGTTCCTGTCAGCTGCGGTCCCCAGGCGGCCGAGCCCGCCACGTCCAGCCCCACGTTCCAGCCGTGGGACCTCCACGTGTTCCTGGGTGTGCAGAGTAGGCATCTGCGCCTGGCCTTGCGCTCTGCAGACACACTCCCCTGACACCCACAGGGCTGGTCAGTGCGTCTCATCTCGGCCCGGAAGACCCTGCACATCCCACCCGCTCCCCAGGGCAGGGTCAGTCTCCTGGGCCCTTCCCATCTGCCCCCAGCCGCTGCACAGCTGGCTGCCCGGGCCTGGGACGCCTCAGAGACTCTCCTTGTTCCGTAAGTTGAGTGACTCACCCAGGGCTGCTGGAAACCCAGTGCTCACTGTGCTGAGAGAAACGTGGTGAAGCCGTTGGCCGGCATGGCCCCGTCTCTGGCCCTGTGTCTGCGCCACGGCCCCTTTGGTCCCCCCCCCATTCCTGAGTGCCCTGGGTTCTCAGACGAACATTTCCTCCTTGATCGCCACTACCCGTGATGTGCGTGCCACTGACCAGCAGGTGTCCCTGTGGAGTGCTCTGCTGCTTGGCGGGGCTGCCCTGCTCACCAGGACCCCCACCCGCCGGGGCCGCTTGGCACAGCTGCCCTCCAGGGGCCCCTGGGTGGTCTGGCCGGGGCTCTGGTGCCAGTGCCTGAGGTCCTGTTGTCTTTGCAGGTTGTCCAGGCTTTGCTGAGGTTTTGCAGACCTTCAGCAGCTGCAGGGGGCTGCTGGGTGAGATCCTGTCCGCGTACGAGTTCATGGATGCCGAGTGCATGCGGCTGGTCACACACCACCTGTGCCTCACCAGCCCGGTGCAAGGTACTGACCCCTTGTGGGCGGGCGGCACCTGCCGCTGCCCTCACGCCCAGCTCGTGGGGCCCGCTCCCAGGTTGGCAGTCCTGTCCGCAGAGCGGGGGGTGGCAGGGAGCAACCTGCGCGGCTCCAGCGTCGCCATAACCGACGAGCCTGTGATTCTCTTGGCCGCATCGTAAATGTGCCCCCAGAGCTCCAGGGTCTCTGGGAAACCACAGTGCGCTGGTCAGAAATGCTTGTCTTCGGCCAAGAGGCGCCACCCCTCCGTGGAGGCTCACAGCACGTCATTTGCGCATTACCAATAGAACACCGACTCAGTGTTTCAGAAAGCAGTTTGGCGTCATGCGCCTGGAGGACAGAGCGTTCCGCTGTGGGTCTTGGTATTTCCACTTCTGTGATCTTCCTACAGAAACGGTGGTGGTTTTAGCGCAGGCTGTCCCGGCAGACACCACAGGCTCGGGGCGTGCGCACAAGACGCTTGTTTCTCATGGCCCTGGAGGCTGGGAGTGTGAGATCGCAGGGCCAGCTCGGCCGGGTTCTGGTGTGGCTGGCCACGTCCTTGCTGTGTGCTCACGTGGCCTTTGTGTGTAGGGGGAGATTAGTGGTGCCTCTTCCTCCAAAGTGGGCAGCAGCCCTGTGGGATCAGGGCCCCACCCTTATGGCCTAATGTAACCTTAATTACCGCCCTACAGTCACATTGGGGGTGGGTGAGGGCTTCACTGTGGGAATTTCAGGGGGGACACAACTTAGTCTCTAGCAGTCATAGATACGGAAAGATCTTTATGCTCTAAATTTTTATTGAAGTGCTGCTTTTAGTACAAGAAACCAGAAAACAATCTAAATGTCCAGTAGTAAAGAAATAAGATATGATACAATCACTGGAAAGTTGAGGGGCCTATGGTTGGGTGGAGGGTCCCTGGGCAGATAGAGGGTCCCCTGCGTGGACAGCATCCCTGGGGCAGACGGAGGGTCCCTGCGTGGACAGTATCCCTGGGTGGATGGAGGGACCCTGGGTGGATAGAGGGTCCCTGTGTAGACAGCATCCCTGGGTGGACAGAGAGTCCCTGCGTGGATAGCATCCCTGGGCGGATGGAGGGTCCGTGCGTGGACAGCATCCCTGGGTGGATGGAGGGACCCTGCGTGGACAGTATCCCTGGGTGGATGGAGGGTCCCTGCGTGGATAGCATCCCTGGGCGGATGGAGGGTCCCTGCGTGGACAGCCTCCCTGGGTGGATGGAGGGTCCCTGCGTGGATAGCATCCCTGGGCGGATGGAGGGTCCCTGGGCGGATGGAGGGTCCCTGGGCGGATGGAGGGTCCCTGCGTGGACAGCATCCCTGGGTGGATGGAGGGACCGCCACCCAGTAGAGGCCACCCTACTGTCCCGGGCAGATCTCTTTGACTGTGGAAGCAGACAGGAAGGAGCGCTGTTGAAACATGCTCGGTCGCTATATTTTGCAAATTGGGAAATTTGTTTTTTTATTTTTTATTTTTTATTTTATTTTATTTTTTTTACTCAATATTTTATTTGAACATGTTAAAGCTTAACTTTGTAGCCACTTTTACTCATTATCACTGAAATCTAACTAACTCCCACTGGAACTTATTTGCCAGTAGAAGGGACAAAACCAGAATGTTCAAGACATTCTAAAATTTTGAAAAAGAATCATGCATCCCATTGATCACCATATGTGCCTCCCAAATGCTGCTCTTCCATAATTCCAGTCCTTGGTACTTCTTTCAATGCTGGGATTATTGATTACTCTGATCCCATATTTCCTTCCTCTTTTCTCTTGATCCCTCACCTATGTATGTCCACAAAGGACTTAACACCATGGAAAGTTCAGGGTAGTTTTGTAGGAATTTTTGCTTTGTAGTCCATTAGTTTCTTAATATTCCCAAAGAGCCACGCCCTCTGGTCCCAGGAAAGCCTACAGAAGTCAGTTGGACGGAAATGGCTGCCCCTCTGTCATTCTGTGAAATTTCACCAAGCTGGAGTTGGGGTTGGGCTGATTCCAGGTAAATCAATTACAGAAGTTGGGACTTGCTTGGTGCCAGCAGCAAACTTTGCTTAGTTTGGTAGTAAATAAAACAAGTCATTCACATAAACTGATAATTGAGGGTGTAAATGAAGCAGTGGCGATAGAAAGGGATCCTTGGAGACAGTCAGTGTTTCCTTGGTTTGAACCTCAGGGCCACACTGTTGATGCAGAACCTCTGACCACTAGGCCCGGGTCCATCAGGAAACACATGGCCAAGATGGGCTTCACACTGCTTGCAGATAACCTCGGTGCGAGTTAATCCTAATGAGGTGTCCACACGTCTCAGGATGCCCGTGTCCCTTTCATCAGAGCCAGACGCCCTGTGCGCCTCCGAAAAGGGAGGCCACCCGGTGCCGGAGCAGTACTTTTTCTCGGAACTGAAGAGTGGGCTGTCACAGCACACACAGTGATACGTTCCTGATTCCTTGTTATTCAGATAGACCCCACTGAAAGGCGCTTCGGTTCCTTTTTCTCTCGTAACATAGAACTGCTCTGGAGTCAGCTTCTTTTGCCATTCACTCTTGGTGAGAGACGGCCCATGCTTTGGGAGAGAGCCTGCGTCCTCGGGACCGGCCCCTGCGCCGCCTCTGCCCGCTGGGCCCCCCACGGCCCGCAAGGGCCCGCCTCCCTCCCCGCGCGCCTTGTTTTTTTATTTTTACTTGTCTTTGTTTTCCAAATTCCCTTTTATAAGCATGTTTTACTTTTGTAATTGGAAAAGGAGCCAATAGAAATTAAAACCCTCTCAGTGTTTTCTAGGACATAAGATAAAGAGCAGAATTTGCATTTCAGCATGGAAAAATGCTGGTATCTGGAAAACACTTGTTCTCTTTATAGTAGAACAGGCTTGTAGTATTTTTCTGGTAGAGTAGTATTTTTAATGTAGTGCTAAAAGGAAGAACTGTGCATTTGGTGAGTTTTCATTGATTGATTTCAGTAAGTTAAAAATAAATTCACAGTAGCCTTGAAAAAGAGGCTTAACATTTTTTTATAGTTCTTAAAGCATTTTTTTTTAAATTTTAAAAGAGAGCTATGTTGGGTAAAATCGTGCCTTTTTTACATGTTGCGCTATGCACTGTGGGCATCACAGGCCGTCATGGGCACGGGGGCCTCTTTAGCCCGTGGTTTGCTGAGGGGGCTCCTCACCCACAGCCCTGTGCAGGTGCCCATGGCGTTGCTCAGGGTGGTTCGTATGTTTCTGGGGAGTGTGGTTTCTCTTCCAGTGGAAGACCTATTTTTATTTATTTTATTTTATTATTTTTTAAGCTTATTTTTTTAGTAATTTCTACACCCAGTGTGGGGGTTGAAGTCACAACCCTGAGGTCAGAAGAGTCACACACTTCTCCCACTGAGCCAGCCAGGTGCCCCATGAAGAACCTATTTTTATTTTTATTTATTTTTATTTTTTTATTTTTTTAAAGATCAGGGCAGTTGCTTTTTTTTTTTTTTAAGATTTTATTTCTTTGACAGAGAGAGCGAGAGCGGGAACACAGCAGGGGGAGCGGGAGAGGGAGAAGCAGGCTTCCCGCGGAGCAGGGAGCCCGACGCGGGGCTCAATCCCAGGACCCTGGGACCATGACCTGAGCCGCAGGCAGACGCTTAATGCCTGAGCCCCCCAGGCGCCCCAACCCATTTTTATTTTTTTATATTTATTTGAGAGAGGGAGCGAGCGCACGCTAGAGCGTGGGGAGGAGCGAAAGGAGAGAAACAAGCAGACTCCCTGCTGAGCGCGGAGCCCGACGCGGGGCTCGATCCCCCGACCCTGAGATCACGACCTGAGCTGAAGCCAGGAGTTGGCCGTGTACCGCCTGAGCCCCCCAGGGGCCCCATGAAGGACCTATTTTTAAGCCATTGCAGATAAAGCCTGGACCTAGTCTTCCTGCTCTGTGGGCCGCACGAGGGCCGTCAGAGACGCTCAGCCAGGCCGGCCCAGACCCCGCCTGGCTCTGTCCGCCAGCCTCTGTTCACCCATTCTGTGCCTTCCAGAAAGTCCATTCTATGTCCTCATCGAGACCTCAGGCTCCAGAGCGGAGCACGATGCTGAGAAGCTGAGTGACTTCCTGGAGCAGGTGCTGAGCTCCGGCCTGGTGACGGACGGGACCGTGGCCACGGACCAGATGAAACTCAAGGTGTGTGGGTGCTGCTGGTGCCTCCTTGCGTCCCTCGCACTCTGCTGGTCCAGGACGTCTGCGCAGGGCCCTGTGTCCAGCTCGGAGCACGTGGTGTCTGAACGTGAGCAGGTGTCCTGCCTCTTGGGAAATGTACTTTGGGTCTCGTCATTATCAGCGGTATTTTTATTTTATTAATTTGATTTGATTTAATTTAATTTAATTTTTTATTTACTTTTTAAAAAACATTTATTTGAGGGCGCCTGGGTGGCTCAGTTGGTTGGGTGTCTGCCTTCGGCTCAGGTCATGATCCTGGAGTCCCGAGATCAAGTCCCGCATCGGGCTCCCTGCTCAGCGGGGAGTCTGCTTCTCCCTCTGACCCTCCTCTCTGTCATGTGTGCTCTCTCTCTCTCAAATAAATAAATAAAATCTTAAAAAAAAAAAGGTTTATTTATTTGAGAGACAGTGTGTGAGCGTGAGTTGGAGGGAGGAGCAGAGGGAGAGAACGTCACACCCCGCCAAGCGTGCAGTGTGATGCACGATTCCATTTCACAACCCTGAGACCATGACCTGAGCCGAAACCAGTAATTGGACACTTAACTGACTGAGCCACCCAGCGGGAGCCTCCGTCACCATCCTGGGGGGCCCGGGGCATCGGGAGCTTGCGTCTCCATCCTGGGGGGCCTGGGGCGCCGGGAGCCTCTGTCACCATCCTGGGGGACCTGGGGCGCCGGGAACCTCTGTCACCATCCTGGGGGGGCCCGGGGCATCGGGAGCCT
>NW_027397158.1:775392-826820 GCF_003265705.2 Callorhinus ursinus | reverse complement strand
CCTGGGGCGCTGGGAGCCTCTGTCACCATCCTGGGGGGACCTGGGGCACTGGGAACCTCTGTCACCATCCTGGGGGGCCTGGGGCGCCGGGAGCCTCCGTCACCATCCTGGGGGGCCTGGGGCGCCGGGAGCTTGCGTCTCCATCCTGGGGGACCTGGGGCGCTGGGAACCTCCGTCACCATCCTGGGGGGACCCGGGGCACTGGGAGGCACTGTCCCATATTTGTGCACCGTGGTCCCTGGGGCTGTGGTGTGAGAGTGGCCAGCTTGGGCAGGGTCAAGGGAGGACGTGCGTCTGGGCCAGGGCCGTATGTGAGTCTGGGCGCCCCTGGGTGTGAGTGGGGAGCCGGGTCTCAGGCCGGCTCTTACGACGGACCTGTTGGGTTTCCTGGTATGCCTTGTTATTAAACCTTCTTTTTCGTGGTGGTTTTGTGAGTTTAGTAAATACCAAGTCAGGAGTTCCAACACTGTTGAGGTGCGTCCGACCCCACCTGCAGACGAAGGGCCTCGTGCTGCAGCCTCGTCCTGTTGGGGAGTGAGGACCTGTCTCCCCGCCCTGCCCCCACCGCTCCATTGTCCCCACTGGGTGATCTCACCGCTGGAGGGAGGACCGGGCAGGGCGTCTGGCTGTGTCCTCCAGGGTGTCCCGTGTGTCTACTGCAGTGTCGTGCAGGCCGTGCCAGCCGGAGGAACATGGGCAAGTCCTTCACTCCTAGCACAGGCTCGGTGCTATTCTCTGCTGCCAAAGACGCGCAACTGTGTCTCCACATTTGTCTCTGTTTCTTCCTAAATGCGCTGTGTGTCAGCAATGGGAGTGAGGAGCAACCTTGGGGGCAGTAAGGAGAGGCTCCCCGCTGTGTGCTGGCCCGTGCCCGGTCCCATCTCCACCAGAAGGGAAGCTGGTGCTCCAGGCTTGTGGTGGGGGCTGGCAGGCGGTGCTGCTCAAGGCTCGTCAGCCACAGCGAGTCCCGAGAGCCCACTGCCCGGGGTGGGCAGTGCATGGGGCTGCCACGTGCACCCACGCCGGTCCCTGCTCGGTCTGGACCGGTGACTCCACAGCAGCGTTCTCCAGCGGCCCCGGGACACCGGAGGAGGTGGGCCGGCTTCCCTCGCAGATGGTGTTGCCCTGGTGGGCAGGACGTGGCATGGTTGTAGCCGGGGGACATTCCTGAAGGGACCTTTGAGCAAAGATAGGGAAGCAGGAACAAGCCTCAAGGATACCTTTGCAGGAGCACAAGGGTCCCCAGGGGCTTGTGCCTGCCTGGTTCCAGAACATCCAGAGATGGTGGGATGAGCAGGGAGGGTGGGTGGCAGGCAAGGGGCAGGTCTGTGGCCATGGTAGCATGTGGCGGATGTGAATGGACGGGGAGGAGCCCGTGGGCGGTAGGACGGCCCTGCAGTGCTCCAGCTTGGGTCCAGCAGCGTGGCAAGCTGTGCAGGGTCATTGCTGGTCTGGGTGTGTGAGGAAGGTGGCGGGCGGGAGCCACTGAAGGTTGGGTGCAGAGAGTTGGGGAGAGGGCACAGAGGGACCTCGCAGTGACCCCGAAAGCCGATGAGAATCGGGGAAACCAGACGCTGGCAGGTGTCCGTGGCAGTAAGGGGTTCTTACTGCTCTTTTGGGGGCGGTCCTGGCTCTGTGCTCGTGTGGAAAAGCAGGAGGAGCCAGTGCTTCCCGCGCTGGAATTTTGCCGCGACAGTTCCTGACTCGGGGGACATGTGGAGGGCAGAGGACAAGGGTCAGCCCCGCAGCGGAGTGATGGCGCATTCGGCTCTGTTTCCTCTGCTCCGTGACCCGGACTCCAAGTGTCCACCGTGACCGGTCAGCCCGCCGAGCCAGTAAGCCACGGGCGGCTTTGTCTGGAAGGGCAGTGATGTGATGAGCCCCCCGCTCCCCAGGCCCCCTCAGCGCCCCTGCGCCACCCTCACTTTCCTGCTCCAGCTGTCAGCACCCCGCCCGCCCACAGCCTACGTGTGTCTTGGGCAGCCCAGGGCCCCATGGCCCTGTGCCCTCTGCAGTGTCTTCTCTGCCCGACCGCCATCGCTCAGGTTCCCTCACGGAGTGGTGGCCCCAACCGTCACTCAGGGTGTCCTCCGTCCTCTTGAAGAGGGGCCGTCCATGTGTCCTGGGGTGAGCCGTGGCCGCTTTCTGGGGCCTTGTCCAGTACAGACTCTTGGATCAGAGCCCCATGTTTGTCACAACCCAGAACATTTCAGTCACCTGGAAGGTTCCATTGTGACCTTCCTGGTCATGCCAGGCCACCAGCATTCTAACTGCCGTCGGCACAGACACCCTCACAGTGCTCCCTTTGACTTTGTTTTCTGTCTGTCCTAGGCGCTGTGGGCCCTGAGGGAGAGGATCTCGGAGGCGCTGAGCCAGGATGGCTACGTGTACAAATATGATCTCTCCCTGCCCACTGAGAGGCTCTATGACCTCGTGCCCGACCTGCGCGCCCGCCTTGGCTCGCGGGCCAAGCACGTGGTGGGCTATGGCCACTTGGGTGAGCCGTTCTGGAGTCGGGCAGCGATGGGGGATCCTGGTTGTTGGGAGCCCTAATCGTCTTCATGGTTCTGTGGGTATTTTGGAAAGGACCTCTGACTGGCCGCCGCGGTGCGCCTCCCTCGGCCTGGCCGAGGTGTCACTGACGAGCTCCCTCCCCCTCCCCCTCACGAGCTGCAAGCGTTTTATTTTTATTTTTTATTTTCAAGATTTTATTTGCGAGAGAGAGCGAGCGCACGAGCAGGGGGAGTGGCAGGCAGAGAGAGGGAGAAGCAGGGTGTGCAGGGTGCAGGGTGGTGGAGGACTGGCATCGTCCGAGGGCCGGGTGTGGGGAGAGGAGGCCGCAGGCCAGCCTTCCTCCTCGTGGGGCACTGAGTGCAGCCTCTGCCACCGGCGGAGCCCGGGCACCCACTGGGCACATCAGGAGCGGGTACCGTGTGAGTCGGGAGCTTCTCTGGCGTCTGGCGGGGCGACTGGGCTGGTTTCCCTGGGGCCAGCGAGGCCGTTCCCACCAAGCCCCTTGTGCAGGTGGGGCTGTGGTCCGGGGGTCGCCTGGCTCGGCCACAGCCCTCTGCGTTGTTTGGTCCGCGTGCCTGTGTTCTGTGCAGGGTTTTCCCCGGCCTCGTCCTGGGCCATAGCATGTCCCTTCCCCGGGTCTGTGTGGACGCCATCATCACCCCACAGCGGCGTGACCGTGGTCTCTCCCTCGGGCCCCGAGGGGTCTGACTGGTTGGCGTTACCGCCTCCTTGGCCGTCTGGCGGGAGCTGCGGTGAAGATTCGAGGCTGGAGGGTTTGTGCACTGGGCGGCCAGCACGGGCACCCGGTCACTCTGGTCCAGGAGCCCAGGTGTCCTCATGCCTGTGCACTCAGCCAGAGGGCGCGTGGGGGAGCCAGTGTCCAGTGTTTTGTGCTGCTTGCTGGGCTTCTGGGCTCCTGGCCCCAGTGCTACTGGCTTCCGCCCTTTGGTTTCTGTCCCATCTGCTGCTCTGACCTCGGCCCCAGGCTCTGGGGAGCGGCCGGGGTGGAGGGTGAGGCCAGCCTGCCTGAGCGGAGAGTCTCCGCGGTGGGCGCTGTCGCGATGTCTGTGCTGAGACCACACTCAGTCCCACGTGTTTTCTGACTCCCAGTCTCGTTTCTTTGACCCATCAGTTAGGCAGAAATGTGAATTCCCAAACTTACAGGAGTTTTCTAGCTGGTTTTTTTTTTTTTTAAGATTTTATTTATTTATTCAAGAGAGATAGAGGCAGAGGCAAAGGGAGAGGCAGGCTCCGAAGGAGCAGGGAGCCCGATGTGGGACTCGATCTCAGGACCCTGGGATCATGACCTGAGTCGAAGGCAGACGCCCAACCATCTGAGCCACCCAGGCACCCCTTTCTAGCTGTTTTTAAAAAACTACTGATTTGTTGTTCACTGCATCATCGCCAGAGAGCCTGGTCTTGGTCACACTGGTGTGTTCTCCTCGGTCGGCTTTCCTGGCGGTTCGTGAGTCCTTGTGGAAAACGTGCTCTGTGCCGTCTGGGAGGCCAGCGTGGGACCCACCGGATCAACTGCCTGCGTGCGTGGTCTGTGCCGTGTGTCCCGCGGACGCCGGCCACGGAGCGGGGGTCAACAGTCTGCACGTCGGCGACAGGCCGCGTCCTTCTGTGGCTCCATCAGCCTCGAGGATGGGAGTTCGCACCTGTCATTTCATTCCGGGGTAAACGGGCTCTCAGCACGACAGACTCTTCTGACTGCTGGACTCGCTCTGGCCTCGGACCAGTCACATGGGCTCCTTGAATTTAGTCTTTTTCTAACATGTTGTTTTTCTTCCCGTTACTTTCCACCGTTTTCCATTCTATGGCTTAGACGTGTCTTTTGTAGACGACACGGGGATGGTCTCTCTGTCATGCAGTTTGTCGTTTGTTGTCTTTATTTTTTATTTTTTTTAAAAATATTTATTTGAGAGAGACAGAGCATGAGCAGGGGGAGTGGGAGAGGGAGAAGCAGGCTTCCCGCGGAGCAGGGAGCCCGACGCGGGGCTCCATCCCAGGACCCGGGATCACGACCTGAGCCGAAGGCAGACGCTTCGCCAGCTGAGCCACCCAGGCGCCCCTCCTGGGGCGTGTCTTAGCTCTGTTTCCCGCCCCGGGCAGCAGTGCCGGTGTTACGTGGCCGTGCTGGTGGAGGCGCAGCCATGCCTGCATCCCTCTCTGGTGTCGCGGCCTCTGAGTCCCAGCCTCGTCTCCTGTCGTGCGAGACAGGAGGTGACGGAGCCCCACGGGTTTCATTTGCCTGGTCTTGGCTCGAACACTCCACGGTGCTGACTTGCCGTGTTGCTGTCCGCAGGCATCTGGTTTTTCTTCTCTTCCGTGTCGCTGGTTTGTCTGGGTGGGTGTTTGTTTGCGTGTCCGCCCGGGCGCCGTGGCGCGGTGGCAGTAGAGATGGCTCTGCCTGTCCCCCTCCC
Organism: Callorhinus ursinus; assembly: GCF_003265705.2. Classification (NCBI taxonomy): domain Eukaryota; kingdom Metazoa; phylum Chordata; class Mammalia; order Carnivora; family Otariidae; genus Callorhinus; species Callorhinus ursinus. The sequence continues at coordinate 821,880 of NW_027397158.1, read as the reverse complement.
CCGACCCCTGCGGCTCCCCATCCGCTTTCCCTGCTGCCCAGCTCTGACTGCACCTTGCGTTCAGATTTCTCTTCTTGTCATTTATCTCTGCCTTGAGTAACGCGTGTCAAAACCTGTTTGTTGACTTTGACCTTTAAGTGATCGATATTTTCCATTTCTAGGAAGTTGGTTGAGATATTTGTTTATTTGATCAGTGTCTTCTCTTCTTTATTTCTTATGTCTGTAAATATATGAAGCATTTGTGCTCTGTTTCTGGAAATTGCAGGATCTGAAGACTTTGTGGGTCAGGTTTGCTGGCTCTTGCTCATCGTGGCTGCTTTTCTTGTGTGTGTGGAGTTTTTGGTGTGGGCTCGTGTATCTCAGGGCTTTGTCTGTGGGGACTACTTGAGGCCTGGGTCGGAGGTGATTTGCTTGTGCAGGGGATGCAAGTGGGGGTGGGGACTGGGGTCCTGCCTGCTGGAACCTCTCCCATCTTCATGTTCCAGCTCAGGGTCCGTGGGACCGCCCAGGTAGCAGGAATTCTAGCCGGAGCCTGTGCAGGCTGGCTGATGGGTGTGCAGGGCCCTCCGTGGGGGTTTGGAGCCTCTGCCCTCAGGTAGCAGCGGTTCGCTCTGGTGGGAGGGGGCTCCCTCTTGTGTTCCCTACATCTGACAGGCCCGGAGGGAGGTGGCACATGAGAAGCTGTAGGTCACCGGGTCAGAGGCCCTAGGCCTGCCCACTGTGTTGCCCTGGGGTTTGCTCTGTTTGCTCCAGCCTCTAGGAGCCCCTCCTGTTGGCTAACGAGGCTCTCTGCCCCTCACGGTGGGCAGCAACTCTCCCTGGGCCCGACCCCCCATCTGCTCGGCCCTTCCCACCTTCCTGACCTCTGAGTCTGGGAGTGGGGGCCTCCTGTCTGCGTATCTGCACTTGCCCCTGCACTGAATGTTCACCTCCCGGGAGAGGGCCTCACTACAGGCCGGTCTGCCGGGGCCCACGGAGTCCTGCCTCCTTCCTCTGCTGGACAGACGGCAGCCAGCTATCATGGCCCCGGCCCTGGATCTCCTGCCCGCCTTGCCTTGGCTTCATCCTGTGTCTCGTCATTGCTTTGGGGCCCCCGAGAGAGGTGCACGTGGGCGGTGAGCCAGGCCGTCCACAGAGCCAGAGCCAGGGCGTGTCTGGATGTCTCAGCGAGGCCAGAGAGCATGGGGCCAGGGCTTTGCGGTGGGCATTGGCGGGGCATGTGGAGCTGTTGGCAGAGGCTGCTGTGGGCACTGTTGGGAGGTGTGGGTCTGGTGATAGCCATGGGTGTGGTCTGGACCCAGGGCTCTCGCTGGCTGGGTGGGCGGTCGGTCACTGTGAGCCGGGGGCCTCAGAGGGGCCATGCAGGTAGAGGGGAGGACTTGGAGTGGTCACCAATGGGCCTCTTCAGTCACTGCATGCCGGTGACCAGTGGAACGAGGAGTGAGGGCAGGGCAGGCCTGGGGCCTGTCGGGGAGGGGGTCTCCGCCTAACCCAGGGACCCCTGTCCCTGCAGGGGACGGTAACCTGCACCTCAATGTGACGTCAGAGGCCTTCAGCCCGTTGCTGCTGGATGCCCTGGAACCCTACGTGTACGAGTGGACAGCCAGGCAGCGGGGCAGCGTCAGCGCCGAGCACGGCCTGGGCTTCAGGAAGAGAGGCGTCCTCAGCTACAGCAAGCCGCCCGAGGCCCTGAGGCTGATGCAGCAGCTCAAGGCCCTCCTGGACCCCCAGGGCATCCTGAACCCCTACAAGACACTGCCTGCCCAGGCCTGACAGGGCCTGCAGGGTCAGCAGGAGACGCAGGAGGGGCCTTGGCCTGACTCTGGTTTTGCCTGTGGTGGTGGGCCTGCAGGGTTGGGGTGAGCTTGGGGGTCCGTGCTGTGGGGCAGCCGCAGGTGGGGTGGTCCAGCCACCGGTTGGAGGGGCCCAGTCAGCCCCCAGGCGGGATTCTTTCTGGCTTCTGCTCTCTCAGCCTCTGCGCGGGCACCGTCTACCCCTCTGCCCGCTGGGAGAGGGCCTCCTGCTGACGTCCTGGGGGGGCCGGGTGGGCAGGGAGACCAGGCCACATTCCGCTCTGCGGTGGGCTGCAGCTGTGGGAGGGGGCATGCGTGGTCCCGTCACTGGATCCCCCACGCAGTATGCATCCCCGGCAGAGGCGATAAGCTCCGTGGGACAGTGTGGGGCCCGTCCTGGAACTCTGACCGACGGCCTGGGTCACTGGCGGCTTTGGGCCAGAGTGACAGGGAGGGTCTCCACCCTGGAAGGCATGGTTCCCCCATTTTCTAGAAGGCCCATCCATTGGCAAGCCGGTTGTCAGAGTTAGTCACTAATGGCTCACCCTGGTGGTTTGCAGTGATGTGTCTGCACTCCACTTCAGCATCCAACATCCGTGAGGCCAGGAGGTGCCGGGTGTGAGTGCACAGCGGGGCAGGCTTGGCATACTCACTGCACCCTAACCTGCTCCCCGCTGTTGCCCAGGCCTGGGACCGCTCCTGGGGCTGTGGGGAAGGTCTGGACACGTGTTTTCTTTCTGGCTGTAATGAACTTCCAGTAAAATGGGAATTAATCACGACGCTCTCCTTGCTTCTGTTACTAGAAAAATCTCGTGAAGCCTGTGGTGAGGTGCCTGCAGGTGCCTGTTCCCTGAGCACTGGAACCCTGGGGGCCGACACAGTGACTCCAGGCCTCACCCCTTTGCTCCCATCCCCGCCCCCGACTGACTTAAAACCCCATGGGCTTGGCCTCCCCAGGGTTTCCTGGGGCTGTGGGAGGCGGTTCGTGGTGGCGGTGTGCGCTGGGGGTGTTGAGACGACTGTCAGCGAGTCCGAGGGTTTACTGTGGAGAATGAAACATGCATGATGTATTAAAAGGCGGAAGGTTTCAGGTGTCTTCTGCGAGAGTAGGGGGGACTTTAAGGAGGTCCAGTGACTGGGGGTCCCAGGGAGGAGGTGGCAGGAGGAACCTCCCATTTCCCCGGAGGATGAGCTGGTTCCCGAAATGTCAGAATGTGAAGTGGCCCACTCGTGGGGTGTGCGCTGCAGAATCCACCTGCACACACACACGTGCACACACAGTACACGTGGCCCGTGCACAGATGTAGCACAGACGTATGGTACACACATGTACATGCGGTCCGTGCACAGATGTAGTGCACGCGTATGGTACACACGTGCACACACAGTACACACAGTCTGTGCACTGATGTGCACACGTATGGTACACACGTGTACACGCAGTCTGTGCGCAGATGTGCACATGTATGGTACACAGTACACGCGGTCCGTGCACAGATGTAGCACACAGGTATGGTACACACGTGTGTACACGCAGTCCATACACAGATGTAGTGCACACGTATGGTACACACACACATACACTGTGCTGTTAGGACAGCGCCCTAGACCCACGGAGTGCTGGCCACCTGCCTTCATGCATGTGGCGAACAGGCTCTCCAGCGGCCGTGGGCTACCGTGAATCCTGGTGGGCGTCGGTCTGAGTGCAGTGAATTCCGTACCATCCTGCCTCTCACGGCCACGTGGCCACAGCAGACATTATGTGAAAAGAGCAGGAAGCCGGGCTGTCAGGAATGTTGACAACGCAAAGCCTGTCTCCAGCCACGAACCCGGCTCCCTCTGGGACCAGCTCTGCAGCAGGTGGGGCTTCTGCTGAGGATAATCCCCGAACGTGCCTGAGGAGTTGAGGGGTGCTATTGTATCTGGATTAGGAAGAATTTATGATTTTTGCCTTAAGGCTCTAAGCTGCTGCAACACAAGAAGAGGTTGTACTATAGAGGGGCCAGTGCCCCTCACCGCTCCTGGCCGGTGCCTGCCAGGCCCCCAGTTGGAGGGGCCCAGGGCGTAGCGAGGAAGAAGCCCCGGCCAGGGGCCTGAGCTGCTGGATGAGGGAAGGAGGGAGCGGGCCTGGTGGTCTTAGCCCAGGGGACGCTGGGGGCCCAGGAGGCTACCCACCCCTCAACCCCAGGGACGTGGCTGGGGGCTGGGCAGCCCTCCTCAGGCCTGCAGGGAGCAGAGTCCTTGGAGAAGCTGACTTCCTATAAGCTCAGGGCTGTGCTCTCTGATGATTGTGGGCCCTGAGGGCTTGGAGGAAGAGTTTGGGGGTCCGGTGGCCCCACAGGGCCCCTGAGGGCATCCATCAGGGTGCTGCCCCGTGGAGGGGAAGAGGTGACAGGCTGTAGGACACTGTGCCCACTGACCAGTGACCGTGCTCATGCTGACATAGCCCCAGGACTGACCCTCACGGGGACTGGGGGTACACTCAGCAGGCTTCTCCCACCCTGCTGCTCCCTAGTATACCACCTGCCATCCTAGGCTTGGGGCCCTTCGGACCTCAGGAGTTGGGGAGAGCCACTGGGTCTTGTCCTGCCAAAGGTTCAGACCCCAAAGGCCAGGTGGGCGGTGGGGACATGGCCTATTCCCTGGGGTGGTGAGGAGGAGTGTGCTGGCTGGACCCCCCCGCCCCCCCGGGCAGCCGTGCCTCACAGTGGCCCTTGGGCGAGCCTCCCGTGTGCATTGGCATATCCTGCCCCCTGCTCTGTGGGGACAGCCAGAGGCACTGTGAAGTTTCCAGAATAGCTCCTGGGTAGGGGTGTGTGAGGAGGGAGCTTCCTGGGTAGTTCTGGTTCCTGGCTCCCCTCCCTGCTGGCTCTGGCCCATGGGCATGAAAGTACATGCTCCATGGGACGGTAGCCCAGTCAGATCATGTCCCTTCATTTCTGGGCAGAGTGTGCAGGGCCCAGAGCTGCTTCTGGGTGCTGTGGCCGTGGGCCTTGGACAGCAAGGGAGGTGGGTGGCAGGTGGGTCTGGGAAGGTGCAGAGGCAGGAGGGCTGGGACCTGTTAGACCTGGCTGCTTGTGTATTTGCTCGCCCTTGGCCCCAGAAGCAGAGAAGTGGGGGGCAGTACCTCTTCCCCAGGCTCTGGTCATGCCGCCAACTCGGGCCCCAGGGAGAAGTTCACGTACGTGGTTCAAAGCCAGGGCCCTGAGGGCCTGCTCTGTGGACGCCGGCTGGCAGAGGTCCTGAGCCCTGGGCCTGCAAGAAGGGCGTGTGTCCACGTCAGTCTGTCCCCTGCAGGACCAGACTGCCTGCCCAGCACGGGAGTGGGAGCCCCAGCAGGGCCCCGCGGTGGAGGCGCCCTGCCCTTGCTCGATGGCCCCTCCTGCGAGGCAGGCCAGGAAAGGGTGGACGGGGACCCTGCAGCTGGGCAGCATGGAAGCGACCACTGGGCCCTCGGGTGCGGTTCTGCGCCGGCTCCCAGCATCCCCTGGAGTCCGCCTGCTGTGGGTAAGCTAGAACCCCGTGGACCCTGCCCTCGTGGGGGCTCCGGGCCACGGTGGTTCCTTCCCTCCATCCCTGGGGCTGGGCCACTGAGGCTCCACGTCACGTTGCTTTGTCCTGTTCTGCTCCCCAGCCCCAGTCTGAACTGGGGGCGTGCAGCGAGTGGCCCCGAGCCTCAGCCCACTCTTCCTGCCCGGATCCAGGGGGAGGGACCCCAACTGCACTGCCACATCCCCGGGCCCCAGCATCTGTAAGTGTGGGGATCAGAGAGCTGACTCCTGGCTGACGACATTCTAGGTTTGGGCAGCTGGGTGGAACAGCAGCGTCCCCCTTAAAGGTGGAGCAGGGTGGCCCCCCGTGACTTCACAGGGGGCAGGATGTGGGGGCTGCACGGTGTGTCCAGGTGGAGAGTTGTCTGCCACCTGCCATCAGAATCATGATTTTGGGCCACAGGTGTGGGAAAGCAGGGAAGGGAAGCAGTGGGGCATCTCTGGGGGCCCACATCCACGCTGCCCTCTGGGCCTCCCCTGGACAGCCTCTGGAGGGTGACGTGCTGCTCCCCCACCCAGGGCCCTCCTCAGAGTGGACGCTGGGGCTTGTGGGTGCGTCACAGCTGAGGGGCAGCAGGACCCCCCTGAGACTGGCCATCCCCACCCTGTCCTGCCTGTGGGGTCGCCCGGCCACAGGGCACAGGGAAACATCCGCCCCAAGTGGGGCCTCTGTGGGGGCTGGACAAGAAGCCCACTGTCCTCTCACTGAGCCCACCACCTTGATAGGGGCATCCCGGGGTGGTGCCAAGGTCCCTCGTCTGCCCCATGCTGTCTCCAGGCCTTGGAGGGTTGAAGAAAGGGTCATCCAGCCAGGTCTCCCAAGTTCAGAGCCTCGTGACGCCGCTGCGGGGTGGGCTTGCGTCCCCAGGTGGCTCCCATGGGCGTCTCCCCGCACTCGCCTTCCCCGCCCCGTGGTCAGTCCCTGCCCCGTCCTCCCCGAGCTCGGCACCATCCTTCATTGTCTCCCCACCCCCCTCCGGCCTCCCAGCCCCCGGTGGCCCTCCAGGCTGCAGGGCTGTCCCGGGGCCTGTGGCTCCAGACACCAGGTGCCTCCAGCCGCAGCGGCCCTGGACCCTGAGCCCCGCCCGTCACTGCCCGGGCCACGGGCAGGGCCAGGCCTTCAGGACCGGCGGCTCTGTGGCTTCTCCAGTTGCTCAGGATGGAGCCAGGCGCTTCTCATGGGGCTTGGCACAGCGGCCTGACCACCGTGTGTGAGACTCTGGCCCCGGGAGGGCAGCGGATGCCCACCTGGGAGCTGGTGGACAATCAGGGTCCCAGAAGCAGCATATCGGGAGGAAGGGAATTGTTCCCAGCAACAATGAGATCGGAGGCCCTGGCAGGCAGGGAAGTGGGGTCTCCGTGCCGGAGAGTCCTGGCCCTGTGCCCACGTGGGGGCTCCTTCCGTCTCCAAGTGGACAGATGGACGGCTGCCCTCAGCCAGCCAGAAGGGTTCTTTCCCTGAAGGGGGCTGGGGGCCCTCCTGACGGGGGTGATGAAGCTACAGTGATGGCCGTTTGCCCGGCTTTATCAGCGCCACGGCAGCCCTTCCCGGACGGCCAGGCAAGCACCTGCATCTCTGCCCGGGGAGGGGTGACCCCAAGGAAGCAGCGGAGGCCCTGCGCTGCAGGAAGGACCGGACATCTCCGGACTGGGCTCCCTGTTGTGGGGAGGGGGCCGAGGACGTGGTGGCCAGGACCGGACGAGGGACTTGGACGGAGGGGAGGGGGTCCTCAGTCTGTCCAGGGCCCGGGGCCAGGCCCCTCCGTCTGTGAGCACCCTCCCTGGGGCACCTGGGCTGGGGCTGGGGGTGTTGCACAGGATGCCCCACGGGCCACCCCCACCCCCAGGATGGGCCTCCCGTGGGGGAGCTGCTCCCCACCCCCTGCGTAGGCCGTCACTTCGTGGTGGCCTCACACCCTTCCCCTTGACCTTGGGCTTAGTCATGTGGTTTCGCGGGTTGTGAGATGTAGGGTCTGGTTTGCAGCGGGGCGTGAGGTGCGCTCTGGCCTCCCTGTGACCCTCCTGGAAGAGAGCTGTCTGAGCGGCTGCTCGGGCCCAGAACAAGCCCCCAACCTGCAGCAGCACGGGGGACCGAGCCCCAGTCCCTCAGACCCGTGGGCCTGGGGACGGGTGCTTTGGCTCCAGCTCCCTGAAGACCCCTCCTAGGACCCCAGGGACGGTGGAAACAGGCCTCACCCCACCCCATTTAGTTGAGGGTTGTCCTGGGGGTGCAGACGCCCTGCCCTCTGAGCTGGACCCAGGAGTCGCGTGATGCTGCATGTGTGGCGGGGAGATGCTCCTGCTGGCCGATGAAGGGGTGCAAGTCCCGGCAGCAGAGGGCGTGGGACGGTCCCCAGCCCGGCCTCCGCCCACGGCATCCCCTCTCCTCCTCGAAGCCCTCAGCCCACCCACCTTATTTCTAATGCACTCACTGTGCCACCCGGCCAGGACGGGGAGGCTGCTGAGGGGCTCGGACAGTCTGGGGGCTGGTTGGCCCGGAGAGGGGGCCGTGTGGGAAGGGGGCCCACGGGCCGGGGGGTGATGTCCTGTGGCTCGCTGGCTGGCCAGGACGCAAGAAACTGCAGGTGCTGGGCGGCCAGTGTGGTGAGGGGCCTCCACCCAGTGCTGCCTCGTTGGCTCTTCAGGGGTTTTTGTCCTTTTCTGAGAGACTTAACGCTTGGGTGAGAGCTGCAGGTCCTGCCCCCCCGCCCCCCCGTCTGCCCTTTGTCTTCAAAGCGTGTTTACTTACTTCCTGACGTGAACTTGCATGCAGTAAGATGTACTCATTTCTGTCTTGCATTGCAGTGTCCCTGTTCTAAAGTTCTTTTCCATCCCAAGATGTAAAAAAATAGTTAAACTTTCTCCCCACATAAAGCGGAGCTTTGAAGGAGAGAACAGGTCTTGCATTTGATCCCGTGCTTCCCTTATTCATCCTCCGAGGGATCGACTGACCCTCAGGCTTCACCTCATGTATGAATATTCCCACCTCACCCTGAGCTCTGGATCCAGACGCCCTTGAAGCTGCCCACGGCTCCCCAGCCCACCCTGGGCTGACCAGCCCCTGGGAGTAGGTGGGAGCCTGGGGGGCGGTGAGCCCGGAGGGGAGACTCCCCATGTCAGCCGGGCCCCAGGGAAGTCCAGTTCTTCCTGGGAACCGAAATCTAAGCTGTCCAACTGGGGTGGAGGGTGTGGCCTCGCACCTGAGTCGCAAGCCAGCTCCCCTGGGAGTGAAGTTCACATTCTGCCTGGTGCCTGCGCCCAGGGGCCGAGAGCTGGCTCTGTCCACCTGGCCCGCCAGCATGCTGCCCCTGCCAGGGGGCACACAGAGGTAAGCTGGGGGTCATTGTGTCAGCACAGAGACAGAGCCCCTCTTTAAGTCCTGGGTAGTCTGAGGACCTGGCAGAAGGAAGCTGTTTGTGTCTCTGAAAGGGAGTCACTAGATTTGGGGCTATTTCTCTCTAATGCTGCCCCAAACTCACCGTGCTGGGGCTTCATTTCAGACAGTGAGTGACCCCTCCCTGTCTTCCCAGGCCCAGCCCTGGTCCTGGGCCTCTGAGGGTTACGGGGCTCAGAGCCAAGAGGACAACGGTTTGGTGTCTGGGCTCAAGGCCTGGGTGGGCAGCGGCTGGGGGTCCGGGACCTCCGGGCCTCGTTCCTGTAGTCCTTGCGCCACGGCCAAGTCCCTGTATCTGCGGCAAGGGCTTCCCCGCATCGGTGGAGTTGCCAGCCTGAGCCCCTGGTCCTTCGGGCCAGTTACCTGTGTGTGTGTGTTAGGGTGCTCGCTGGGGGGTCCGAGGGGCTTAGAGCAAGTCCCCTTTACAGGGTCCAGGTGCCCGGCCCTGCTGGCTCTGGGCCCTAAGCGCTATGTTTCCTCTAGTATACACAGAAGGAGTTGGATTTTTTGACACAGTTTAGGTGTGGAGGGGAGGTGGGTGTGCCTGGAAGTGCTTTGCGTTTTCCTCCTCTGTCTCCTGCTCTGGGGAGAAGCCGGTGCCTCTGGGTGCCCCCCATGCCCCACCGTGGGCCCCGGGCTTGGGCATGACCAATCTCTTTGAAGATGTGCCTCCCTTCCTCGGGTGAGGACCGGGGTCCCCCAGGAGCCAGCCCAGGGGGAGGGTCCAGGTGTCCCCCTTCCGTGGAGGTGGACGGGGTCAGCACGCTGTGAGGAGGGAACATGGAGGCTTGGGAGGGATCGCTCTGCTAGCTGGAGGCCAAGCCTGGGGCCCATTGGCTGCCAGGCCTCTGGTGATGCGGAAGGTGAGGGGCCCCCGGGGAGCCCCAGGAAGCAGACTGCCTGGTAGGGCAGCAGGATGGCGCGTCTTAGTCCTACCGAAGGGAACCATTCTTTTTTTTTTTTTTTAAAGATTTTATTTATTTATTCATGAGAGACAGAGAGAGAGAGAGAGAGGCAGAGGGAGAAGCAGGCTTCCCGCTGAGCAGGGAGCCCGATGTGGGACTCGATCCCAGGACCCTGGGATCATGACCTGAGCCGAAGGCAGACGCTTAACCATCTGAGCCACCCAGGCGCCCCCGAAGGGAACCATTCTGACAGGGTTGGAACCGCGCCTGCTTCACGTGCCCCGGGCTCCCCAGTTTGGCTCAAAGCCCAGGAGGAAGGGGCTCCCTGGGTGGTTGTGGCCACATTCACTTACTAGCCCCACAGCCTAAGAGGCATGGACTGTCCAGAACCTCTTGTTTATTTTCCTCAAATTGTGCAAACGTCTGGAGGCTCTTCCTGCGTAGGCCACTGTGCTTAGCGGTTGACAGGTGAACTGAGCCACGGCCCTGAGGGCAGGGGGACGGTCCCAGGTGGACCTGGCCAGGTGGGTACACAGAGGCCCTGGGCACAGGGAGGAGACAACCCTGGGCAGAGGTGGCTGCGCAGGTATCCAGTGGCCCTGGGCGGTCCGAGGAGCTGCCTGGAGCAGAGACGAGACCTTCCCCACCAGGGGGTGTGATCTCAGCGAGTCCAGGGCTTGTGATGGATCAAAGCACAATCCTCCTCAGCTGCCTCAAGGTTGGGAGCAACCCTGGACGTGGGTGGCATCCCCAGCAGGCTCCTGTGGCTGCCAGGGACCCCAGCCCCAGGTGGCAGAGTCTCTGTACGGCAGAACGGAAACCCCGATGTTCTAAGTCCTGGCCCTGAGAATTTCACTGGCGCGTCTCCTGAAAACCTGTGTGTCTGGTTTGAGACTCAGCTCTGTTTCTGGGAACCGAGTAGCCGCTGGAGTGCTGAGCCCTGAGGAGTCCTGCCCGGGGGGGCTGTGTGACCCCGTGTGTGACCCCGTGGGAGGTGTGTGACCCATGGGGGTTGTGGCTCCCGGCCTTGGGGTCAGTTCTAAGACTAGTGGGGGGGGGTCGGTGCAGGGGAACCTGGGAAGTCTGCTGGTGCCCAACCATGGGGGCTGTGAATGGGCTGGAGCCCAGAGGGAGGGTGCGGGAGTGGGAGCCGGGGTGGGGGCTGACCGCCGCAGCCGGGATGCCGCCCCCAGTCTGTGGTCCGGTGGGTTAGTGCTGTCAGGAGTCACCAGTGCTCCTGGGAAAAGCCTGGCTTCTGCCTGAAACCTGTCCCCCCACCACAGTAAGTGTTCTGGCCTGTCTGTGGGCATCCCTGACTGAGCCGTGGACGGGTGTCCGCTGAGCTGGCTGGCTGAGACGAGGTGTCCCCCGACCCCGGTTGGCGCAGGTCTCCCCGAGCCTCCTGCTCGAGGAAGGGGCATGCTGGGGGGGGGCGTGTGGGTCTGGGGACAGTGGACCAAGGAATGAACCATCTGGAAGACACCCTAGAGGGGAGCTCCTGCCGTGCTCAGGAGCATTCAGGCCCACGCCTTCCGGAAGGCCCTGCGTTTGCAGCTCTGAGATGTGGCCCTTGGCCCCTGCAGCTGGTGCCCCGCGGGCCTCGTCTGTGCTGGGCAGGAGTGGGGCTGGGAGGGGGGCGGAGGTCTGAAGACTCAGCTTGTGTCCTCCCCACTCCTAGCCCCGGAAGAGGCTTGGCTCCCAGCCTCCCGGCCAGGCACCCCTTGAGGGCTGGGCCGGGTCTGCCCCGAGGCTTCTCAGAGCCATGGAAGCTTCTGAGAGGGACAAATGGGACATGCTTTGCAAGTTGTCTCCTATCTTCCCAGCAGTATGGTCCACCAGTGCCTGCTGGAGTGGCCCGCCTGGGAGACAGGAGGCACCAGCCTCCTATTTGGCCTCTGCAGCAAAAGCCACGACCACCGGCCCTCCTGGACTCATGCCTGGTGGCCGTGCACGCTGCAGGGGTCCAGAGGGCAGGGCTGCAGCCCTACCGCCTTCATGGTGCTCTAGTGGAGGCAGGGTGGGGTGGCCAGCAGAGGAGGCCACTCTCCACGGGGTCTGCTGAAGGGACCTGAGGCTGCCTCCCCCCTGGGGGCCACCCCGGGAGCTCAGGGGGACCAGGAGGTCCTGCCTGCCCCCATCAGACCCTGAGAGGATCCACTTGCCGATTCGGCAGAACCTCTTGCCTCTGCTGGTGGGGCGTGGGCGGCACCTTCCCTGACCCACCAAGGCAGCAGGTCTCCTGGGTCTGCGGGTCCTGAGCCCAGGACACTGGCACCTGCGGGGCCAGAGGAGGGGCCGGCTACATGCCCCCTGCGCCCACAGCCCCATGGCCACAGGGCGTGCAGGCATCAGGCAGACTTTGGGGTCCCCTGAGGTCAGTGAGGGGGCTGCTGCAGAAGGGGTGGGGCCTCCCTGGCTGCCGATGAGGAGGGAAGGTGCAGGCCGGGCGGGGGTGGGTCTGGCCGTGTGGGGCTCTGACGGGAGGGCCTGGCACAGAGGGGGCGTCCTCCTGGCTGGCCTAGTGGGCTCTGGGTCCAAGGAGCTGGTCAGCTCGCTGTGGGAGGCTCAGGCTGAGGAGGGCCTCGGGGACCAGGCTCTGCCCAGGTTGCTGGGCTGCGGCCTTGGGGTGTGGCGTCCTTTTCAGTGGGAAACGGACAGGGCGTGGAATCACGCCCGTGAATCCGTGCCATCCCATGTGGGCTCACCTGATACCCTGACCCCGCCTCACAGCAGAACACGGAAGTTTCCGGCTTGTAAGACTGGCAAGAAGCCATTTCGCTCTTTAAAAATGTACACACGTGTCAGGGGTACAGAGGAAGAATTCATAATTACGAGTTTTTAAAGTCCATGCTCTGAGAAAAGGAAGGGGATCCTTTTTTTTCTGCACCAGGGAGGATTACATTTATTTTCAAACTGCTGGTGTTTGTCCTTTTGCACAGCTGAGTGCTGGCTGGGCTGCGCTCGGACGTGGGGGGCGGGGGCGGGGTGTTCCTCGGGCAGGGTGGTGGAAGCCAGGGCGGCCGAGCGGGAGCAGGGCCAGGCTGGGCACCATCCTTAGGGCCACCCACCCAGGAACCACCCCTAGCTCTGGGGTGGGAGGGAAGGAGGCCCTGAAGCCGTCCCTCCGAGCAGACGGCCTGTCCTGGGGATGCCTGTACGACAAGCCACCCGAGACCCAGCCCTGGACGTGATGATGTGCTGCTCCCCGGGGTCCTGCCTGGCACATCCCCGGTGGCTGTGTTCTGCTGGGTGGTTGTGAGGTTGGAAGGCTCTGGGCGGCCTCACTCACTGGCTTCTGGCTGGGCCCCCTCAGGGCTCCTCTGGAAGCATAGCAGCCTCCTTGGGGGGCCGTCTCTGTGGGTGTTTTAGGGGAGCGGAAGTAGAAGCTGCAAGATTCTTATGGCCCCCCCAGAAGTCTCACAGCATCACTTCGGACACGTTCTGTTGGTCAGAGCACGGGCATCACTCCTGGGGGGCAATGGGCTCCAATAGTCTGATGGGAGGGAGGCGGCTGTGGGGTGGGTGTAGGGACGGGCGTCTGTGGCCACATCTCTCCTCTGACATACCCAGCAGACAGTAATGACGTGGCCTGCTTTTCTTTTTCTCGAAGAAGCCCCTGGGTGGAGGGTGGCCCACATTCCCTTCTGTTATTTGGGAGATGTTGAGTTTGGACGTCTGACACCCATCCGTGTTCCTTTTTGGTTTGTCCTTTATATGGCTGGCTCTGTGCTCCAGGTTCCCTGGCCTGTAGCCTCTCTCCACCCCGGCACTGACGGAGTCCTCGGCGCTGGGAGCTGTGCCCAGCCTCGGGGAGACCTTGGGCAGCCCTGCCCTGGCCCCGCACTCATCGATCTGCCATGCGGGTCCAAGGCCAGTTCTTCACTGCAGTTTCTTGGGCTGCTGAGCCGGGGAGGGGCCTGCAGTGCCTGGTTTCCTGAGGATGCAGCCGTTCAGGCCAAGTGTTTGGCTGTGGGGAGGGAGCCCTGGGCAGCGGCCAGTCCCCTCCTTGGCCCCCACTAGTTAAAGGCTTCTACCACACCTGCGCCCCTTGTGCTCTGCGGTGCACTTGGGGCTCAGTGAGGACCATGTGAAGGGTGAACAGTGCGGGGGCTGCTTTATCTGACAACTTTGGATCCTACACATGAGCTCTGAGTCGGGGCCCTGGATGTGCTGAGGGAGAACGTGTTCTACAAAAGCCCGTGGTTGGGGGCGGAGGCCCAGAGGACAGAGGGCTTTGTAACCTGACCATTGTGTGCACGAGTGTGTATGGGGGGCTAGCTCTTTCTAGTCTGTTCTGCTTCCCTCAGGCCGTGGGGCCACCGAGAGCCACCGAGGGAAGAGTCAGGGTGGCTGGGCAGGTGGCCGGGTGCATTTTGTGGGGCTGAGTTGTCAGCTCCTGAGATGAGGCTCAGTATTGTTCCGCTAGATTTTGGCTAAAATTGGTTGACTACTGGATGTCCGTCAGACATGTGTCCTTCTACAGTCCCACTGAGGCGGATGTTTGTCTAACAGGAGCTGCTCAGACGGAACTCTGTGTGTGTGTGTGTATGTGAGAGATCCTGGATATAAAAAATCCATTTCCATAAAAACCCTTCTGAGTCTCCCTCATAGTAAACAAGCTCAGTGAAACCAGAAGCTCCCTGAACTGGTGCTGGGGATGTCTTAACACTGTTTATTATCCATGATTTTAGATCTTTGATTGGTTCTTACCCAGGTGCTGGGGAACTCTCCCTGAGGGACCAGAGGGCAGACCTACCTGGGGTGCTCCCCGTCCCCTGGCTGCTCACCTGGGGCTCAGGGGCTCCCCACACCCCGGCTGCTCACCTGGGACTCAGGCGCTTCCCGTCCCCCGGCTGCTCACCTGGGGCTCTGGGGCCTGAGGACCTTGAGCTCTCCCTGGGTCCCATCAGAACCGGGCCAGTGCCGCGTCCGACGGACAACATCGGCTGTCAGGTCTCTGCTGCTGGGGTTCTGGTGTCACGGGCTGGGACTGTGTGGCCCCTAACGGCAAGACCTGACCGAGAGCCTGCTGGCCCCCCCCGGCCGCTGCTGGAAACGAGCCTTGCAGACATTCCTGAGGCAGGCAGCAGGCCCACCATCTGGATGCTGGGCCTGGAGCCCCCTCCCCGGTGATTCCAGATGCAGGAAGTCTGAGACTCTTTGGAATCTGTCCACTGAGCATGCAGGCCGAGCCCCGAAGGACAGGGAGCTCAGCAGAGACCCTCGTGCTTGAGTGGCGAGGCCCTGGGGGTTGTAAGAAGCCCCTTTTAGCTAAGACCCCTTGGAAGCCATGTCACATGGTAATCATTTCCAGCTATATTTGTTTATTTATTCCCACAATTGTTGGCTTTCAATTTTTTTGGCAGCTGAGCTCTTTGAGAATATTTTTTAATTTGTTTTTTTTTTTTATCGTTTTAGACAGTCTTATTGACGTGTAATTCACATACCAGACAATGGACCCATTTAAAGTTGCGCATGCACTGGGCTCTCCTTACAGAATGCGCGTCTGTGAGAAGCTCTGTGTGTGAGGAGCGCACAGGCCCTAGAGGGGCTCGGGCACCCCGTCTCGCCCCTCGGCAGAACACACTGCCCACCTGCAGGCCCGGAAGTGGCTCCCGGCCGCAGCCCCAAGGCTTGGCCACCTGGCGCCCTGGCGGCTCCAAAACCCAGGACCCTGCGGACCCTGTGGCTGTTTGGACCAGAGGGCCTTTCGGCCAAAGAGGAGCCTCCCTTTACAAACAGATTTCTCTGAGGACTGTTTGTTCCAGTCGTACAGCTGGGAAGAACTGAGACAGATTCCTGTTGCCTCAA
Organism: Callorhinus ursinus; assembly: GCF_003265705.2. NCBI lineage: Eukaryota > Metazoa > Chordata > Mammalia > Carnivora > Otariidae > Callorhinus > Callorhinus ursinus. The sequence continues at coordinate 806,426 of NW_027397158.1, read as the reverse complement.
GGCCAAAGGGGTGACTGTAAATGTTGAAGCAGAAATCTCAAACAGATGGTCAGCGTGTGCGGGAATTTTACTGAGCCCCTCTGCAGGAGGCCAGTAGACACGTGGTGTTGGCAGAAGGGAGTTTTATGTGGTGGAACAGTGTGGTGTTTCAGTAAGATCGTGGGGTAGAACCAGCCTGGATGATGTTCCATGTGGACCTTACCCAGCTGGGGTTAGAACAGTCACATGTGGGGCTGTAAACCTCTGTGGCTTCCTCACACTCGTGCCCAAGGGGGCCCCAAACCACCTTCCCCGGGAGGGGAGGGTTCAGTGGAAACAGCTCGACCTAGTGCAAGAGCCCGTGACCACGGTGTGGCCTTCTGGAGGACCCCCCGTTTGGTCACTTGCTGCAGGTGCCCAGGCCCCCTGAGAATCACGCACGTCCAGCTGGGGCCCCGCTCCCGTGTGCTGGTGGTGTGCTCTCCTGCCTTTGTGGGCGAGGGACAGAATAGGCCAACACGTGGCCTCGCTTTGGCTTTGTGTGTGCAGTGTGGACGGAGCAACTGAGTAAGTATGGGAGACTCCAATTCTGCCTTCTGCCATGAGGTTGCGACCACACTGCTGTGCAAGAAAACTGCCACCTTCCCTGAGCACCCCGGCCTGCCGGTGTTGGTCCCTAAAGACCATGCCTACCAGGAGGACCCAGGGCCCCTTGGAGATGCAGCTGGCTCTGGGCCTGGGCCAGGAGCAGCACAAGACAAGCCCAGACGGCGGGGCACCAGAATTCTGGAATGAGACCTTGACGTATGGTAAACAGGTGGCGTGGTGGCGTGGCCGGAAGTGGCAGCCATAATGTGCAACACGCGGTCTTCTTCTCTAGTGGTAGGCACCCAGAAATGGGAGCTGGATAAATATTTCATTGACAGTGGCAACGAAAGCTAGCAAACCAGGATACATGCGATGTGAGGCACAGGACCTCTGTCATGAAAACAGCCAGACTGTGTTCCAGCTCCCAGGTTGACAGTCTGGTTGAAGAGGACACGGTGCTTCCCGTGGGAGGGCAACATTATAATGAAGCCCCGGCTCCACGTCTGCACCAACTCCCCCTCATCTCCATTCCCGGGCTTCTGGGGTCCCCCCTTTTCTGCCCGCCCCACAACAGGCGCTGCTCTGACCTGGCTCTCTCTCTACCGGACACGTTGTGGCTCTTGACCACGGCCACGTCCTCCACCTGGAGTCCTAGCCCTGCTCCGTAGGGAGGGACGCTGATGCACTCCGCCTTCTGTTGCCCAGCTGGGCCGCGGCGGAGGCTGTACAGGTGGGGACAGTGGGGGCTTCCGGGAGCACAGCTCTGGGCCACAGGCCTCTTCGCTGCATCCCGGCGTGGGGCCTCGGGCCAGGCACGCGACTTCCCTCCACCCAGTGGCTAGCAGCCACCCGTGGGGACTCCACAGGGTTGAGCAGGTTGGGTGCTGAGGTTGGGGATCCATGGTGACCATGGGATGAGTCCTGGGACACAGCCTCCCTGGGCAAGGGCCCTGTGCATTTTAATTCAGAGGTCCCAAGAGGTGGTGCCAGTCGGGACACCAGTGACATCGAGGGACAGCCTTGGGCTCTTCACACCGGCCACGGTGAAATGCGGCCCATGTGGCATGTATTCTGATTGATGGCGTGAGGTAGAAATCCAACATAATCCTTTTCCAGAGCTATGCTCATGCCATCTGCTCTGCTCCCTGCCCAGAAAGCCACCTTCCCACCCCTGCCCCTGGGCTCCTTCCGTCCTGTTCAAACACCGAGGAGCTCCAGAGACTGATTTTCTAGGCCTTGTAGTATAGACAGGGCACTCCTCTTCATTATCACTTAAGAATTTCCCTGGCTATTACTGTATGATTTGCTTCCATTTGAACTTTAAAGTTGACTTACTAGTTAAAAATGCTCTTTTGGGAATTATGTTAAACTTCCAGAGTGTTTTGTATCTTATTTTATTTATTTGATTTGATTTGATTTATTTTTTAAAGTAGGCTCCACACCCATTGTGGGGCTTGAACTCACAATCCCGAGATCAAGAGTCACATGCTCTACCAACTGAGCCAGACGCCCTATTTTTTTTTTTTTATTAAACTTTGAGAGCGTTTCTTTCCCCCCTGAGAGATTTTGTTTATTTATTTGAGGAAGAGAGCACAAGCAGGGGAAGGGTCAGGGGGACAAGCAGACTCCCCACTGAGCAGGGAGCCGGATGCGGGGCTCGATCCCAGGACCCTGGGATCATGACCTGAGCTGAAGGCAGACGCTTCACCGACTGAGCCACCTGGATGCCCCTGAACTTGAGAGTATTTTCTGCAGAAATATGGTCATCTCCCTTCCCCCAGGGTGGAGGGGTGCTGGCCACAGCCGTACAGGGGTGAGGGCCTCCTGTCGCTCTTCGTTCAGGCTCAGGGCCAGAGGACTGTGACTGGGCATGCTGTGCCCTCCTTCCCACTCCCCTGGGTGGTGCGTGGACAGATATTCTGCCACTGAAGCGTCAGCCCGTACTAATCCACTTTTGTGCCAGGGGAAGGTTAAGAGAGGTGTCCTATTAGCCAAGTCTGGTCTCCCTGCTGCTCCAGTGTCACCCTGAGGGAGGTGCCCACCTCTTGCCTGGTTCTTCTAGGCCAGCTTCTCATTCCTACTTCCCCTTGGTTGGAATTCCTTCCCCATTTGCTTGTCACACTCCTATGCACTCTGTAAAGCCCTATGTAAAAACCCCCGTCCAAGCAGGAAGCTCCTCTCTTTGTCCTCTCCAGACGCTAAGCTCTAGAGTCCAGCTGTGGCATCTAGTCCCCTCATAACCTATAACTTGACCTCCTAAGGGCCAACGGCCCCATGGCAGAGCCCTCTCGGCCCCACTTCCCCTGCTCGGTGGCCTTTTTGGTACCAGTCGCTCCTCCATGGTGCTGGAGCCCATGAGACAGTCTGACCTGCCAGGCACAGCCTGTTGGGGAGACTCAGGCCCTAGAGTCAGGCTCCCGGAGAGACCCCTCTGTCCTTTTCTGTCTTCAAACACAGGGACATCTGCAACTCTCCCTCTGACCGCAGATCTTGTCCAAGGAGAGGCCTGGGAGTCCACTCCGTGGCATATCCGTGTCTGTGGGGAACAGGTGGCCGGGAAGGTGTTCTGGAGAAGGCTGTGAAAACTTGGAACCCACCTGGGAAGGACGGTTGTGGAGTCTTCCTGGGTCTGCGCTGGGCAGCCCCTCCCGGGTCACCCCTCTCAGAGCTCAGAATCCAAGCCCAGGGTTGTCATCCACAAAGTTGGTCTGTGTAGGTGCTTCCGCTCTCCAAGAAGTCAGGATGCAGAACGAATCTAATCAACAGTCCACTAAACCATATAGGTCACTTGTCGGATGGCCGGGCCATGTGCAGGGCGTGACGGGGGCCATGGGCTCCAAAGAGGTTGCAGCGCCTCCTGGTGGCATTCTGACTCAGGCGGAAGAAGAGCCCCCTGCCTCTCCCCAGCTTAACTCCCGTCTGCACGAGGGCAAGGCGCTGGTGAGACGTGCGGGGGTGGTACTGTCCACTGTCGAGCGAGCAGGTCCACGTGGTTCTCCGCTGAGCAGCCACGTGGCAGGTCAGCTTGCTGGAGATCACGGCCCAAGATACCTCGATGCATATGGACGTTTTCCGTGGTCTAGGGCTGGAATCAGTAACAGGCAGCAACATAACGGATTTATCAGTCAGATGTCAGGAAAATAATTGGAAACCCGGACCGCCCGAGGCCCTGCAGACGGGGGTTTTCCCAGCGCGCTGCCGTATGCCTGCAGGTGGGGGGCCGTGGCTCCATGTCCCGGGCCGTCGGGCTCATGAATCCTGTCTGCAGAACCTGGCGTCTGGGAGGTGCCTGCCACCCCAGTGTTGGGATGAACAGAGGCCTGACTGCCGGGTAGCCCTGGGCTGCGAGGGACCCCTGCTGCTGGCCTGGCCACGTGGGTCCCGGGCCACGAGCCAGGCCACATCTGAGGCAGCCACTTGTATTTCTTTCAGAGATGTGTCTGCCTCCACGAGCAGGCCCAGCCTGGGCCCAGTCGGCAGCCCACCATTCCCATAGATTTATAGAAATAGAGCACTCCCCACCTTCTCCCTGTGCCCCCACTACAGAGGCTGTAAACACTTGGATAACGCTTTCTCGGCACCCTCTTGTAGCTAGAGGTGATCATGTGACCGAATTTTGGCCAAGTAGAGGTTTGCTAGGGGCCTCTAGAAGGCTTTTTGAGTCTTTATCATGGCTGGCCCTGTCCTTTCTGCCTTCTTGTTGATCCAAATGTTGATGTGATGTCTGGAACTTGGCAGCCATCTTGTGACCAAGATGGGAGCGATTCAACGTCCTCAGTGTGGAGGGGCTGAGTCTGTCAGAATCAGCAGCCTCCCCTCTCCAGACTCCTAGATCGGTGAGGGAAATCCACCATCGTTTTCTGATTCTTGGGACCCAGGAGCTAAGTGATGTGGTATTTTTATGCTGACGTTCAAATGTGTTTCACAGCCCCCACAATTCCTTGAGCTTTGACTCCTTTTCCAGCCACTGGCTGGTATCTCCATTTGGGGGTCCCAGCACATTTTGTGCCCACAGATTTGCTCCCCCACCTTCCAAACCTGTCCCTGCCGCATCACCTTCTCTCTCCTCCATCCCATGCCACCTCACACTGAGGAGTCTACAGCAGCGGGAGGGAGTGTGTGCTTGGCTTTATTTATTCACTCAGCAAATGTGACCTGAGCATCTTGCACGTGCCGGTTGCTCTTCCAGGAACCGAGGAGCTTACGCACCAGTGGGCAGTACAGACTGTAAGCGGACAGAGGCGTATGGGACCCCTCCGGGTGGCAGGGAGGCTGTGGGGAGAAACAAGTCAGGGTGGTGGGCGCTCCTGCAGGAGGGTCAGGGAGGTCACTGGGGAAGGTGGGGATGGTGCAGAGACTGGAGGAGCTGGGGGGGTGAGGCATGCAGCAGCTGGATCCTCAGTAAGCACAGCGGCCCTGAGGCCAGGTGTACGAGGGCTGGGGGAGGAGGGGCCTGGAGAGGAGTCGCTTTTTAATTAAGGGTGTGGGTGTGAGCACACTGGGCTTTTGAATGCAAGGGTCACTTGGGCTGCTGAGGGAGAGTGGGCCGCATGTGGGAGGGCAGGAACACGCGTGGACCACCGGGGCAGCAGGCTGCCATGGTCCCAGGAGCCTTGGAGGGGGAGGAGAGCAGCCGTGGCTCAAGACTGAAGGTGGGACAGATGGGCACTTTGTGGGGCCACAGAACCGGAGCAGGTGGCAGGAACCGCTGTCTGCCAAGGGCAGGGGGCTTTGGGGGGCAGATCAGGAGCTGCAGTCTGGACCCTTTGCCACCCCAGTGGGGATTTGGGGCTAGCTCAGGCTGGGGATGTGAAGTTGGGGTGGCCTGCGCACCAGTAATACTTATAGAGGAGACCAGCAGAAGCTTCCGTGCCCTCCCAGGCCGCCACTCCCTGCGCCCCCATGGAGCCTCGGGGTAGGCAGGGGCAGGGGGACCCTTATGGCCAGGTCACTTGCCGTCCAGTGCTTCTGCAGTGCCCTGCCCTAAGAGGGGCACCTTGGAGGGTGGAAGGCAGGAGTGGGGCGGGGTGGGATGGTGGTCCGGCTGCTGCGGCTCCCTTGTCCAGGGCATGGCCGGACAAGGGGGGTGCCCACCTGACTCCGTGGGGCTCCCCTTCTCCCAGTCCTGCCTCTTCTCGGATCTGGTCGCAGCATCTCCCCTGGGTGATGGGGACTGGAAGGGACCCATGCCCCCACCCCACCTGCTGAGTGCCTGGCACGCACGTAGACCCTCCAAAGAGCCTCTCTTGTGGGGCCCCCCCTCCCCCAGTGGTAGAATACCAGGATGCCCCACCTCTCAGCCCCCTCCCCTGCTGTGCCCCTGGGGGTGTGTGAGCTCAGGGGCCTCTGCTGGGCCACTGTCTCCCCGGCGACCCTGCTCAGAGCCTATCAGCTCGCCCCTCTCCATACCCGCCCCTCCAGCTTCTCCTGCCTTCTGAGCCGCAGAGGGTGCCCTAGGGGGCCGAGGAGGGGTGGAATCTGATGATTCAGGCTCTTCCTGGGCCTCAGCTCCCCCACCCCAGGGTCCCCATGGGATGGGTGCGGGTACATACTCCATAGGAACAGATACACAGTGATGGCTGGGGGTGGGGGTGGTGGGTGGCGCTGGCCCTCCCATGCCCCTGACAGGGGGCTGAAGGGCTCCCTCTTCCCCATAGGTGCTTCCAGGCCGTTCTCCTCCTGGCCCTGATCATGCTTCTGCTGGCCGGCATCCTGCACATGGATGTGGGGCTGCTCACACCGTGAGTTCTGCATTGGGTGCCCACTCCCAGGGCAGTGCCTGCGATCCCGGCCTGTCCACCTCTGGGTCGCACCCAGCACTGGCTGTGATCATGGAGGTTCATGCCTCTCCACTGGGTCTCCGCTTCCTCCTCCCTGTGAGGGGTGGGCCCTTCCTTTTGGGGATCCAATAGCCTTCTGGAGCCCTCCAGTGTCTCCTGTGGGCAACAAGCTGCCCAGGCCTCTGGGCAAGGCTCTGGGAGGGTGGGAGCGGGCCCGGGCTGGGCATATCTTGGGCAGAGCTGCTGTGTGCAGAGGGTGACCAGGTGCTAGGAGGCAGGGCTAGGGTCCATGGTGGCTCTGGGAAGGTCAGGTCCCCTGCTCCCCTGTCTGCCAGTGGTTCATCCTCTGTGAGGCCCAGGGTCCACAGGGATGGCCATGGAGGCCCAGTGTTTGGCCTGGCTGCCGTGAGGTCTTGTGGCTCCAGGTCTCCTCTTTCTGCCTCACCACCTCTCTGGTTGGGTCTCCCCGGAGGCACCAAACTCCCTGGGTCTCTCCATTCGTCCCCCATTGTCCCCAGGGCTGGCACAGGCCCCTGGCCCCTGCCCCCCTCTCTCCAGGGTTATCACTGGCCTTGCGCTGGGGCCGGAAAGGTACCTGCTGCTCCAGGCTGGAGGCGCAGCTGGGTCGGTGCCGTCTTGGGGTCACAAGAGTGGGCACCAGCACCCCTCTGAGCCTGCAGTCAGGTTGGCTGGTCCCGGCACGGAGGTCAGCCAGGAAACGCCAGACCACAGGGCCAGAGCCATGTCGGGTGCCCTGGGGACCAGAGGGGAGGCTGGGGGCCAGAGAGGGGGTGCCAGGGCCCGGGGGCCCAACCTGTGGTATGTGGGGGGACAGAGGAAGCGGCCGCTTAGGGAGCAGTCAGGTCTGTGCCAGTGGGTCCTCTGGGGTTGCAGTGTTGGGGGGTCTCTCGGTGTGTGGAAGCACAGTGATCAGTGAGGTTGGGGGTGCAGGGTCTGGCGTCACTGGTAGGGAAAGTGTGGGTTAGGGGATCTTGGGTCGGGGAGAGGTTTGGGGGTCTCCGGGGTTGGGGGTCCACGGACCCTCCCTGGTTGACGGTGGCCATGCTCTCCTCCCAGCCTGCTCGGGGGCCAGGCCGAGGGGCCGCCCGTCATCAATGTCATGTTCCTCAAGACGCACAAGACGGCCAGCAGCACGGTGCTGAACATCCTGTTCCGCTTCGCAGAGACACACAACCTGTCCGTGGCGCTGCCCGTGGGCTCGCACTTCCACCTGGGCTACCCCTGGTACTTCCTGGCGCGCTACGTGGAGCGCTCAGAGCCCCACGGCCCACAGCAGCGTTTCAACATCATGTGCAACCACCTGAGGTTCAACCTGCCCGAGGTGCGGGGCATGGAAAGGAGGGGAGCGGTGCGGGTGGGGTAGGACTCGCTCTGAGGCTCTCCATGTGGTTGTGCCTTCGAGGTGTGAGCATGCGGGGTGGTCGTGGCCTCGACCCTGGGGAGACCGCGGCCGTGCGCGTGTGCGCGTGCAGTCCCTGCCAGAGCCTCACCTGGGGGCGGGGGGGGGACGGCCGCGCACCCTGCTCCCCTCCCCTGCTGACAGTCGGCTGCCATCACTCCTGGAATCAGATGTGGGCACCCTCTCGGCCTGCCGCTCTCACCGTCTGCTTCTCTGGACCCCTGCTTTGGCTTCCCAAACCTTTGCACGTGGTCTGCTTTTGAGGGGACACGTCACAGCTCCTCATCTGGGTCACTGGCATCTCAGTTTAGAGGTCACTTCCTTGGTGGGGGTTTTCCTGATCTGCCTTCCAGAGGCTTAGCCGGGGGGGTGGGGAGAAGGGGATGGGGGGGCCCACATCAAGTGTTTGAGGGTCCCTCTGGGCAGTGGTGGAGGGTGCGGCGGGGAGCCAGGCGGCCTGCGCTGGCCGAGGCCGAGGCCGAGGGGAGGTGGAGAAGAGAGCGTCAGCCTCCTGGCTTGCTCCAAGGAGCCCAAGAGTCACCAGCCCTTCCCACTGCATCTCCACACAGGTGCAGAAAGTCATGCCCAACGACACTTTCTACTTTTCCATCATCAGAAACCCCGTCTTCCAGCTGGAGTCCTCCTTCACCTACTACAGGGATTACGTCCCTGCGTTCAGGGGCGTGGAGAGCCTGGATGCCTTCCTGGCCTCCCCCTGGACCTACTACAACCGGAGCGCGAGCTTGCACAATGCCCTGGCCAGGAACAACATGTGGTTCGACCTGGGCTTCGACAACAATGGGCAGGAGGACGAGGGCTACGTGCGCGCGCGCCTGGCCGACGTGGAGCGGCGCTTCCAGCTGGTGCTCGTCGCGGAGTACTTTGACGAGTCCATGGTGCTGCTGCGGCACCTGCTGCGCTGGGGGCTGGACGACGTGGTGGCCTTCCGGCTCAACTCGCGGAGCGCGCACAGCGTCGCCGGTGTGACAGTCGAGGGCCAGGCGCGCGCCAAGCGCTGGTGCGCCCTGGATTGGCGACTCTACCAGCACTTCAACCGCACCTTCTGGGCCCGGGTGCACGCCGAGCTGGGCCCGCGGCGCCTGCGCTCCGAAGTGACACGGCTGCGGGCGCGGCGGCGCGAGCTCATGGCGCAGTGCCTGCAGGACGGCGTGGCCAAGAACAAGTCGCAGATCACCGACCCCCAGCTGCGCCCCTTCCAGTCGGGCCAGGCCGACATCCTGGGCTACAACCTCAGGCAGGGCCTGGACAACCAGACGCAGCGGATGTGTCAGAGGATGGTCATGCCTGAGCTCCAGTACATGGCCCACTTGTATGCCCTGCAGTTCCCGGAAAAGGACCCCAAACACATCCCCTTCCTGGAGTAGAGGAACAGCGCCAGGGACAGGGTCCCCGTCCCAGCGCCCCCCCCCCCCCCCCCCCCCACCCCTGGGAGACCATGGCACCAATTCGTGAGGAGTGGGTTTCCTGGGACAGCTGCTGGTCAGGGTGAAGACCCCTCTGAAGGCACCCACCAGTGATCCATCCTCTTGGAGGCACCGTTTTGGTGAGGACCCCACTCTGGGACAGTAGGCACACTTGGTCCAAGGGTGTGAACCTGGTTAGCAGGTAGAAAAGACTTACAAGGTGGGAAAGTCACTGATACTAAATTACAAGTTGACAAACTGCCCCGGGAAAGAACACACGTGGGCACATTGACCATCAGAAGAACTCGAACCCAGGGGATCCAGAGGGGCTTGGGCAGCAGGGCCGGGAGTCCCCGAAGGAGCCCAGGTGGCTCTCCGAATGTGCTTGCTGTGGGACATGGCGCTGGTCACAGAGACCTTGTGGAACACCCACTGGCAGCCCTTGGAAGCTGGTATGAGGCAGCAAGGATCTGGAATGTTTGGCTTCCCATCTAGGGCTGGATGAGGCTTCTTCGCAAGAAAGAATGGCTTTAGGTTGAGAAATGTTGAAACTGCTTACGAGACAGATGGTTTAACCAGAGCGCAAGCTGAGGATTCGTGCCATAGCTCCCTGTTGGGGTAGCCCCCCTGGAATGTGCGGCGTCTGACCTGCTAGAGGAGCTCCCATGGACCTACGGCAGACCCCGTTGTCCTGGAGACCACCTTGGATGCAGTCCCTGAGGAGGGTGGCTTCCAGGCACCGCTGTTTGTCAATTGCAGGGGGGGGGGACAGAGGGTCCCCTGCCTAGTAGGACGTGATCCTGGCTGCCTGGGGGCCCAGAGGTTAGAGTGGGGTGCACCCCAGTGCCGTAGACCCTGTGTCCCTTCTGCCCAGTACCCACGGTCTTTCTTCCACGTGAGGGTCCTCAGCCATGAAGACCCCAGGACCCTGGCCGGGGCACCTGGGGAGGGGCTCCATGTGTAGGCCTTCGCACGAGTCGCCCGGGCCAGCCTGCCAGCCCAGGGTAAGGGAGACAGGTGGCCGCCTCCGTCCCCGCCATCACAGAAGGGCGTCTGTTCTGGCACGCTGACCAGGACCACGAGGTTACGGTAGAAGTTCAAGGGTGTTTGCTCTGCCTTTGTGGCTGGCGGGAACATAGACTGGTTCTGTCTCTTTGGGAGGAAATTCGGGGTTATTTATTACAATGTAAAGTGTGTGTGGTTTGCAAGAGACAGCTCGGAAAACAGCCTGCTCAGGAACTCCTTCCCGAAGGGAGGTTTCAAACGCTGAAGTCGTCTGCAGCCGATACACGTTGGGAGCACTGAGTCTGCAGAAACTCCCTTTAGGCGGAGGGATTTCGGGGCTTTGGTGATGCTGAGGGGAGGTTGGGGGGGGCAGGTGGCTGGGAGGGCCTATGACGGCCATGGAGGACGGAAGACACCCAGGAGCCAGCCCTTCTGATTTGTCAAGAGAAGCTGGAAATACAGGTTTTTATGTGAACTCTCCACATTTAAAAAAAGGCTGGTGTCTTGTTAAAACATTAAGGGGGTGGGGAGGAGGGTGAATGGGGGAGGGGATTAGAGATACAAACTTTCGGTTTAGGGATGAATAAGTAATGATGGTGGGCGGGGAGAGAATATAATCTGTCACTTTGCAGTGGTCCTGTGTGCGGACAGATGGTGACCACTTGTGGTGCTGGGCGTTTTGTAATGTACCTAATTGCTGAGTCACTGTGTTCTAACCTGAAACTAATACCATGTCTATGTCAACTATACTTCAAGAGGAAACGAAAACCAAAACAAAACCCACAGATCTCTTACTCTGTTTGTAGAGGAAAGGTGACTGTAACATAGGAAAAACAGCTAGCTCCTAGATTGATTGACACGAAAGATTGTTAATAGCTTACTTACAATTTTTTCACCGTATTGTTGAAAGCTTCTATGAATAAAAGTTTTTCAAATGATTAAATTATTTATTAAGCATTCTTCGGTGTTGTTCAAAATGAAAAAACAAACAGCAAACCGAAACCCCAAATCCCTAAGCAGAGGGAATGAGGCCCGTGGGTGGGGCGCCTCCTTCCATGGCCCCAGTGGGCATCCTGCGTAGACAGCCCTGCCTGGCCCCGGGGGGCTTTGGGGTCTTTGGGGGCTTGGAGGCTCAGCAGGGGGCCCATCAGACGGCACCAGGCCCAGTCGTGGGGGGCAGGGGAAGGGAGATGGTTGGGGTGAGGCCCTGAGGGGGGACATGGTACTTGATGTGGAAACGTTGGGGTCCGGAATGAACAGCTAAGAAAGAATCCTTGAGACATCTTTGGTGCAAAAAGGTGGTTCTATTAAAGCCTGGGGAAAGGACGGAGGAGTTGGGGGGCGGCCCATTATATGCTTTCGAGTTGGGAGGGGGTTAGGGAGAGCGTAAGTCTCTAAGGGATTAGGAAGCAAGGTTTCCAGGGTCCTGAGGGGGCTAGCTGGGGTTGGGAAAAGTCATTTTCTACCGTCTAGTAAAACCCTAGTCATGAGACCCTCCAGATGTACATCGGGGGGTCATGTGCTCGGGGGATGACTGCCAGCATGTATCTTGGGGGCTTTAGAGATAAAGGAAGGTTCTACATGTTAAAGTAGACTTACAGGATCCTGGGGGTCAAGGTAAGGTTGCCTTTTGCCCTCAGCAAAGTATCAAGGTTGAGGCAGGTGAGTCCCTAGAGGAAGGTCACTCTGCCTGTTTCAAGGACTTGTCCATGGGCTGTGGTAGTAAGGAAATTTAATTTTTCTTCTGCCTTTGTTTCCCACATCAGTGACTCCTTCCCACAGTCTCCCCCTTTCTTCTGCGGCAGAGCCCTGGGCTTCCATCCATCCCCTCCCCAGCTCCCCGGAGGACCTGAACACTCGACAGGTTTATTATCACCTCCACACGGACATCATAGGATGTCTCCATTTTCCCAGAGCCCTGCTTTCCCTTTGAAGTCCTACTGTAACTGAACGGACCTGAGTTTACTCCTCGGTGAGTCCCACAGAGAAACTGCACCAGATAAACCCGCACAGGTGTGAGTCCATGAGTCGGGGGTTGAGCTCCCACTGGTCCGGGTGGTCCGGGCAGTTGATATTGCCTGGGGGTGGGGGGGAGCAGTTTCAGCCTCCATCACCAAATACTTTACCTGTCGGGTCTTTGCCTGAGTTAAGAGATCAGCTGGAAAGAAGAGCTTCAGGAAAAATGTGGGATGAAGGTCAGTGGGTACAAGCAGATGGGCAGTAAAGGTCAGGTCTTGGGGTCTTTTGTGCGGGGTCCTGCTGGTGCAGGTGGGGCCCGGGGAACCCCTGAGGGGGACGGCCATCCAGAGAGCCCTCTTCACTGATAGGGCTGGGATGCTGAGGGCTCCCCTGAGGCCCTGGCCTGGGCAGCGGTCACCGGGACGTGGTCACTGGTGAAAGGGGCCAGCTGGCAGGAGCACTGACAAGGCGGCTGGTGCTGGGGAGGGGGTGGGGTGCAGTCTGAGTTGGGGGCCTAGCATGGACATGGAGCTGGATCCCAGGGAGAGCCCAAGGGGCCGGTGTCCTGGGGGCCAGTGGCGGGGGCACAGCTGGGCATCCAGGCTGTAGTGGGAAGAACCTCCCCAGGAGTCTGAGTGCTCGCTGGGGTTTTCGTGGGAGGGTGTCTCTGGAGGAGGCTTGGGGGCAGTGGACATCTTTGTGCCCCTCAGAGGTCAGCTGTGGCCCCTTGTAGCCGGCTGCCCCAGCACAGCCTTGTGGGAGGGCGAGCCCCCAGATCCCAAGCACCCCGGGGCGGAGAGATGCGGTCGTGGTGCTGGGCCCCTCCCCAGGGTGCTCCTGCACCACCACCCTCTCCCTGCACTCCCTGAAGCCACACTGCTGGCGGGAGGGTCCTGGGCCCTGGGTCCTGACGCAGCCCTGGGATCCAGCCAGCTTCGGGTCCCGCCCACACAGCAGGCCCTGGTCTCTGCCCTGCTGGCCGGGTTGGAGAAGCAGGCGCTCCTGCCGCCGCTCCAGCTCTGCAGCCTTCCTCTGGTGCCCGGTGAGTCCCCTCCCTGCTCACCTGCACCCCAGCCCTTGAGGGCCAGAAATGGGCTCCTCTGCCCTCCCTGGCTGCCCTTCTTCGGGCCGAGGGCAGGATGCATGGACTGAGGGCTGTCCAGCCAGAGGCTCCACATGGAAGCCCCCCGTGGGATCATTGCCTGGTCTGAGGGGAAGGGGTGCTGAAGGGCCCCGGGGTAGAGGTAGAGGTTGGGTGATGTACACTGGGCTGGGCCTGTGGGAGCCGACAGGTGTGTGGGCTCCGCTCCACCAGGCCCGAGCTTTGTAACTGAGTCCTGGCCCCTCACACGGCACAGGTCCTTCAGGTCAGACTGGAGACCCTTCCCGAAGTGACAGAGCCAGGAGGCCCCTCTGCCCAGCTTGTATTCAAAGCCCTTTGCTCTTTATACACAGGCCTTTAAGTGCCCTACAGGCTGGGATCCCAGGCCAGACGACAGGGGCTGTGCTCACCCGGAGGTTGTGGGTGGGGGACCTGGGCTGTCCCGAGGGCTCCAGGGTGGAGTCCGCACAGGATGTTGGGACACAGCCATCCCATCCTGGTCAAGCCAAACCCCTGGACCCCGCTGATTTGGCCAAACTGGGCCAGCTGCCCATGAGGCTCTGCTCTTCCTCTTAGATTCGGGGGGTCTCCCCGGGACTTTGGGGCTCTGCAGAGACCTGGGGCCTAGGCAAGGGTGGCGCTGGGTGCCCTCGTCCTGCTCGGTGCAGTGGGCAGAGTGAGGAACTGGTCTGTGCAGCTTTGCAGGCTGGGCGGGGGTGGGCCCAGACCCCCTGCTCTCACTGACAGCAGTCCAGGTGGCTCCGGCCCTGCGGAGTAAGCCAAGGGCAGAGAATGTCCTCTTTTGTCCATCCAGCCTGGAGGGACAGGCGGCAGCTGCAGCTGCTTCCTGCTCTGGGGCACAATTGCCCTTTGCAGGCAGACTGGGGAGGAGCCCAGGGCTTCCAGACACACCAAGCTGCTCTCGAAGCCCCAGAGGCTGTGCCGGGGTGGGGGTCGGGGCGGGCCTGAGGTTGGCAGGGCGTCTGCTGGGCTCAGCGGGCTGTGGAGTGGGCCAATGTGCTGCCCACGAGAGCCTTTCGGGAGTAGGTGGCCTTGGGCAGAGGTGGACAGAGGTGGAGGTGTCTGCATGTTTTGGGGATGTTGGGAGTGGAGGCTGAGCCAGGCAGCACACCCTCCCACGTGTCTGAGCAAGGCCACTCTTGTTTAGGGGTGTTCGTTCCCGTCACCGGCCAGCCCCTGTCCATTCCGACTGTCTCCTCTGACATGCACTGCCCATGCCCCTGTGTGCAGGGCCTTGAGCTCTGAGAGCGATGCTCCTGAGTACGATGTGGGGGTCGTGCTCTCCCTCCCTCCTCCCTCGGTGCTGTGTGCTAGTCACCGTCCAGTGCCTGGCCACGGGCTCTGCCTGCTCCAAGTCCGGCACGTGGCTCTACCACCTTCTACTGCCTGCCGCCCGCAGGACCACCAGGGCGCTCCTTGATTCACGTCCCTCCAGGGGGCCAGGCCAGCCCACATTTGCCTTTGTGCAAATTAGAGAAAGAGGCCCCCATCCGGGGGATTGCAGACCCCAGGTGCACCCCAAATATGCCCCCTCATGAGCCTCCCTTGGGAGCATACTCCCGGGAGTGAGGCTACCTCCAGAAAGGCTGCCCTAGGCTGCTGCCTGTTACCCCTACAGGAGCCCTGACTTGTGGTAAGGGAGGGCCGGGTGACCAGCCGAGGTTCAGGGAGCTGGGCTGTGTAGGGGCACGGGATGCAGGGGCAGGAGCGGCTGGGGCCTGGGTTGTGGAAGAGAGGCCAGGACTGCAGCGGGAAGGGCCTTCTTTGTCCTTGCTGAATCTCTCCCGGGGTCCTTCCAGCCTGGGCTCCCCTGGTGCCTGGGATGTGGTCTCCTCTCTGCCCTTCCCCCATCCCCTCAGCCTTCGGCCCCAGGAAGGCCCCCCCAAGCTAGACCCCCCCAGGCTCAGCACGCCCTCCCGCAGCCTGGCTTCTGGCCTCTGTGGGCAGCAGCTTGCCGGGGCTCAGACGGACACTGGGGGTGTTTATCTTCCTCCCATCACTGTGGGGAGCGGCTCCTTTCCAAGGGCAACCCCCAGTGCACAGACTAAAGTGTCCTGGCCCCCCTTTCTGCCAGGAGGGGGTGGGGCAGGACAGCAGGGTGGGTGACCTCTTTGGCCTCCTTGGGGTCCCTCTCACTGCTCCTCTGGCCTGCACTGCCTTTAGCTCCCTTGGGGCACATGTGGGAGCCATTTGGGCACCTATGGGTGGGGTGGCTCTGCTGGACCTCCCATGACCCCCAGCTTTGCCCGGGAGCCCAAAGGGCAGGGTGTTTGGTTCCCTGCACCCGCAGATGTCCTGCTAGGATCTGGACTTCCGGGCCCTTTCCCTGCAGGAGACCCACTGGCACTCCCCTCATGGCTTCAGCAGGCCACTCCCCCGCCCCCATCCCTCCTGGCCACTCCCAAGAATCCCACAATCCCCCCCCCAAAAAGGGTGGTAGCGGCAGCTGGGGCACCCTCTCCAAGAAGTATGTGTCCGAGTGTGTGGAAGGCAAGTGTCTTTCTGTCTCCAGCGTTGTGCGTGGTGAATGTGCATGCATCTGTGTGCGCCTCTGTTTCGCGCCTAGGTCTCTCCCAGTGTCACTTTCTTTCTGTGTGTCTGTGTCTCCCCATGCTTGTGTGGCCTGCGGTCATCGGGCCCCTATTTGGGGAAACTGAACCCCTGAGTGTCCAAAACTTTGGGCCCAGATTGTCCTCTCGGCCAGCGTCCTGCTGGGCGGGTGTCCCAGGAATAGGGTGGGCAGAGTCAGGGGACTCTGGCCAGGCAGCCCCTGCTCCGGGGACCTGGTTGAGAGGAGGAAGGGCAGACTGCAGACATTCCGGGGTGCAGTGGCAGGGAGGGAGGGGGGTAGGGGCTGCCCTAGTCTTGGGATGAGGAGCCTGGGATGGGGCCGTCTCCGAGGAGGCCGGCACAGAGAGGCACGCGGGTTGGGGGGTGTCTGCACCTGCAGAGCCCCCTCCCCACTGTAGGCAGACAGGAGGGGAGCGAGCACGGGCCACCCGCTGACCCTGTGGTCTGCTGACCCCGGGGCCCTGGGCCCGCTCGGCAGAGCATGGAGGCCCCGCGTGTCCCCGAGCGGACTGTGCTCTTCCAGCGCGAGAGGAGCGGCCTGACGTACCGCGTACCCGCGCTGCTGCCCGTGCCCCCCGCGCCCACCCTGCTGGCCTTCGCGGAGCAGCGGCTCAGCCCCGACGATGCCCACGCCCACCGCCTGGTGCAGAGGAGCGGCACGCTGGCCGGGGGCTCCGTGCGGGTGAGTGGCCGGGGCGCGCACCGCGGGCAGGGCGCGGGCGGGGCACCGCCGCGCGCATAGGTAAACTGAGGTCGCCCGCCCTCCCTCCCCGGGCAGTGGGGCGCCGCGCACGTGCTGGGGACCGCGGCCTTGGAGGAGCACCGGTCCATGAACCCCTGCCCGGTGCACGACGCCCGCACGGCTACCATCTTTCTCTTCTTCATCGCGGTGCGGGGTCGCACACCCGAGGCCACGCAGATCGCCACGGGCAGGAACGCCGCGCGCCTCTGCTGCGTGACCAGCCGAGACGCGGGGCGCAGCTGGGGCGCCGCCAGGGACCTCACTGAGGAGGCGGTGGGCAGCGCCGAGCAGGGTAGGCGGGGTGTGGGTGGGCGGGTGCGCTGTTCACTGGGGCGCAGGGCGGGCCTCCCAGGGGAGGGGCGGGGGCCGGACCTGGCTGTGTCTGCACTGGGAGGGGGCCCGCAGAGCGGCGGGCGGGGTCTCGCCGGGAGGTGTCTGCACAGTGGCATGGTGGTGTCCGCACTGGGTCCGGGGTCCGCACGGTGGGGGGGCGGGGAAAGGGTCCGTTACAGGTCACGGGGCTGCCTACTCCACCCCCCAAGCCAAGGGCCACCACAGCGTTTCCCTGAACCCCTCAGTCCTGTAAGTGGGTGTTGGTCACCCTCACTGGGCCTGAAGAGCAGGCTCATCTCACTGAGACCGTCTCTGCCTGAGCGCTGGGGCCCCCTCCCTCTTAGCACACCCCAACCCCACTGGCTCCTCACCTTTACCACTTGCCCTCTGCCTTCTTACCCCACCAGGGGTGTCCCCCACCCAGGGGGTGTCCACCCTAGGGTCCAGGGCTGCGCAGGTGGCCTGACCCTAAAGCTTTTCCTCCACTCCTGCTGAGGGGCCTGACTACCCACTGCCCTCTGAGGCCACCCCACTCCTGGCATGGAGACGCTGACGCAGGGTCACCCTCACCCTTGTAGGTGGGATCTAAGCTGAGGGGTGTGGCCGGCTCTGAGGCATGGACAGGACACACAGAGCCGGTCTAAAGGACTGTCTGCTCCTGTGGACCCTACTCCACGGGATTCAGGCCCAGAGCTCAAGCCCGCCCTGAAGGTCCGCATACCCCCTCTGCCCTTGGCTGCCCCTCTGTCTGGACAGTGCTCACACTGGGCATGTCGATGGTTGTCCATCGACATGCAGGGACTAACTACCTGCTCACGAGCTGAGAACTTGGCCAAGTAGCCTGCCTGGGCTCCCGGCTCCTGCTGATGCTGGAGAGAGGCTTGTCCAGCACTGGACGATCCAGAGTGGCCAGCAGGAGTGGGGGGTGAGGGCACAACCCGGGGTGACTCCCTCAGGAGCTGTCCCCTAATCTGAGGCACTGGCTGTGGACCCTCCCCAGCCCCCAGGGAGGGAGGCGGTGCCTGGCTGCGGCCATGGCCGCCTCCTTGCTGGGATGACCGCAGGCCCTCTCCTCTGCAGACTGGGCCACGTTCGCTGTCGGCCCGGGCCACGGCATCCAGCTGCGCTCAGGCCGTCTGCTGGTGCCAGCCTACGCGTACCGCGTGGACCGGCGGGAGTGCTTTGGCAAGATCTGCAGGACCAGCCCCCATGCCTTCACCTTCTACAGCGACGACCACGGCCGCACCTGGCACCGTGGAGGCCTTGTGCCCAACCTGCGCTCGGGCGAGTGCCAGCTGGCTGCGGTGGACGGCCAGCAGGCCGGCAGCATCCTCTACTGCAATGCCCGGAGCCCCCTGGGCCGCCGCGTGCAGGCGCTTAGCGCAGATGAGGGCGCCTCCTTCCTGCCTGGGGAGCTCGTGCCGGTGCTGGCTGAGACGGCCCGGGGCTGCCAGGGCAGCATCCTGGGCTTCCCTGCCCCACTCTCCGGCAGGCCCAGGGGTGAGGGATGGTCGGCAGGTGCCAGGAACCACCCCGAGTCCCCACGCCTCTGTCCTGGAGTCCAGCAACCCTCAGAGGAGGGTACTGCAGGCACCCAAGGGGACCAGGGGCTCGGCGGGATGGAGGGGTGGAAGGACAGCCCTGAGGAGCCCGGCCCAGGGCCTGGGCTCAGTGGGACCAGGGACGCCTGGGCTCTGAGTCTCCCTGGGCCCCCTGCCACCCTGTCTCAGAGCCCCACCTGGCTGCTGTATTCCCACCCGGCGGGGCGCAGGGCTCGGCTCCACATGGGAATCCACCTGAGCCAGTCCCCCCTGGACCCCTACAGCTGGACAGAGCCCTGGGTGATCTATGAGGGCCCCAGCGGCTACTCTGACCTGGCATCCATCGGGCCCACCCTCAAGGGAGCCCTGACCTTTGCTTGTCTGTATGAGAGTGGGGCCAGGGTCTCCTACGAGGAGATCTCCTTCTGCATGTTCTCCCTTGCTGAGGTCCTGCAGAACGTGCCGGCGGGCCCTGCACCGCCCAGCCGTCGGGGCAAGCCTCAGGAGCGCTGCCAGCCTTCCCGATGGGCTTTCTGGCCAGACCCATTTGTATGTCCCTAACGCTATGCTTCAAAATATGACACAAAAGTGGGCAGACCTAGAGGAGAAAACAGAGCCATAGTTGTCATAGAAAATTTTAGACACATGTCTCGGTAACCGATTGAGCAAACAGACAAAATCAGTGAGAACACAGAAGATTTGGCCCACCTGCCTAACAAACTTGACTTAATTGACACATACAGAACACAGCATAAAACAACCGCAGAATACTAACATAACATAATAATAATAAAAAAACCCCACAGATTATTCAGTCTGTTCAAATATACCCGGATATAAATTTGACATCATGTTGGATCCTGAAATCAAGTCTCTACAAGACTTGGAAGGATTGAAAATTACAGTGAAATTGAACTAGAAATAAAAATGAAATGTAAAATCTTCCTGTGTCTGAAAATTGAGAAACATGATTCTGAATAACTCCTGGTTCAAAGAAGAAGCTCTAGTGAAAATGGGAACAGAATTTGGAATTAATTATGTGAACATGTGAGATGAGCTGAAGAGTGTCCGCCGCTGACGCCCCCCCCCGTAGAGAGGGGCAGGAAACTGAGTCCAAGGAGAGAGGAGCAGAAAGAGAAGAGTCAAGAGCAAAACTAGTGGGATATGGGAAGAACCGCAGGGTAGAGGGGTGAATGGAGCCAGGGTCCGCTTTCAGAAAACTTACAGAGCTGATGATCCCTGTGGGACTGGTGACAAAAAAAGAAAGAACACACGAATAACCAGCATCAGGAATGAGAGAGGGCATGCGAGTTTCCTACAGATGTTCAAAGATTTCAAGAAGATATTAGGAGCCATTTTATGCCAATACCCTTAAAAACCTAGATGAAATGCACGATTCCTGGAAAAATACAACTTATTAAAGAGGAACTAGAAAGTCAGAAAAATCCTATTAAAGACTCAGAAGCCATAATTTAAAATCTGCACACTAGGAAACGCTCAGGTGGCCTGGCTTTCCCCGTGAACTCTGTCAAACGGTTCAGGACGATGCTGGTTTACCGGAGAGTTGCGCTTTGTAAGAAACTGCCAAGCCTGTCTCCCAAAGGGGCCGCACCATCTGTATGTCTTTTGCATGAGTGTCTGTTTAGAGCTTTTGCCTCTTTTTAAATTGGGTTGTTTGTTTTTTTATTGGTGAGTTTTAAGCGTTGTTTGTATATTTTGGCAACTGAGCATATTGAAAGGCGCTCTGCATCCTATGCCAAGGGGGTGGGGGTTGGTAGGGTCCCCCCCGCACGCGATCAGAAGGGCCAGGATCTGGAACGCGGCCAGCACCGCCTGGTGGCGAGGATGAAAACGGCAGGCGCTCTCCCTCGGGGACCGGGCAGCCACGCTGGAAAACAAGTTTGATGGTTTCTTACAAGAAACAGCCTCTTACCGTAGGATCCAGCAGTTGTGCTCCTTGGGACTTATCCAAATGAGTTGAAAACTCATGTCCACACAAAAACCTGCGCATGGATGTTTATAGCGCCTTTATTCATAATTGACAAACCTTGCAAGAAATCAGGATGTCCTTTAGCAGATGAATGCACCAGTGGTGGTCCATCCAGACAGAGAAGACACGGAGGACCCTGAAATGTGTGTCACTAAGTGAAAGGTTACATGCTGTGTGATTCCATATGACGTTCTGGAAAAAGGCGGGCCTTTGAAGACGGTAAAGAGATCGGTGGTTGCCAGACGTTGTGGGGAGGAGGGGTGAGCAGGTGGGGTGCAGAGAGACTCCGTGTGAGGCTGTCACGGTGGCGACGTGTCACTGGACACTTGTCCGAAGCCACAGAGTACGCGACACGGAGAGTGAGCCCTGGTGTGAACGATGGACTTTGGTTAGGGATACTGTATTTGCCGTCGGCTCATCAGTTACAACAACTGTACCCCACCAATGGGGGAAGTTAACCGAGGGGAAATTGTATGTGTGGGGGCGTGGGGGTGTGATCTAAGCTGAGAATCACGGCTCGATTTTCTGTAACCTAAAACTGCTTTAAAATGGATCTACAGTTGTGACAGCACTATAGCTATAAACTCAGGAAGTAAGAAAGGAGAAAGTGCATAGTGATAGTTGTAGAATCCTGAGCCTAGTCAAGTGGCCAGGGGACTCGAGAAAATGTCCTCAGCCTTCTCACCACGAGTCAGTCAGCTCGGGAGCCACGGACACAGACCGCACAAGGGAGGGGGCTGCTGCCGGCCTGGAGTCAGAGGACATAGGACCCCGCCACAAGGGGGGCGGTTGAGCCGCAGTGGAGGGGCTCCAGCGATTCAGGTCGGCATCGTGCTGGCTCTGCCACCTTGACTGCCCTCAGGAGGACACCCCCGCTGAATTCTCCGAAACTTCAGGAGCCTCACCCTGACATGAAGAGGCAACTGTCCCCACCAAACAACTAACCTACTGGGGCTGAGACCCCAGGGCCCAGGCCACCAGCTTTGCCTTCATGATCCCAGGCCAGGGTCCCTTTGGGGTCTGTGCTTTTCTCCCGCTAGCACCCCCACCTGGTCCTCCAGGGCCCCCACCTTGGATTTCAGGGTAGGGCTCGGACTCCTGTCTTTCTGTCCTACATGACCTCGGATTCCTCACTGGAGGTGACCAGCTCTTGTCTCCAGCTCTGCAGACCAGGCGATGGTGGGCACAGGCAGTGGGAGGGGTCGTCCTCCTGGAAAGAGGGGCTCTGGTGGGCCCGGGCTGTTGGGGGGCACAGGCCTTATGCTCTGTGTTCCCTGTGCCAGGGTCTCAGGCCTCATTCGAGAAGCCCAGGCTCACCC
The DNA here is from genome assembly GCF_003265705.2 of Callorhinus ursinus. Lineage (NCBI taxonomy): Eukaryota > Metazoa > Chordata > Mammalia > Carnivora > Otariidae > Callorhinus > Callorhinus ursinus. The sequence goes on along the minus strand of NW_027397158.1, from coordinate 784,652 downwards.
CCGGGTCCTCTGGCGGCCACCCTCCGGGGCATGCGCGGGGCTGTCAGGGAGGGACCTGCTGGGCGGGCATGGGTGGGGGTGGGCGAGGTGCCCCAGCCGGGGCCGTTGACACATGGGGCTGGGGCAGAGCAGGGGACGGAAAAAGTGAGTGAGGGCGGGCTGCCGAGGCCGCGTTCCGGGAAGGTGAGCAGCAAAAGTGCTGACTGTGCCCGGCTCGCTGGCTTCTTATCTGAGCCGCCGTGCTGCCAGTGGGTGGCCCGGCCGGCGCCTTGCTGAGGCCACCGCTTCCTGCCCTCTCTGCTGTGTGCATTTTTGTCTTTTTTTTTTTTTCCCAGAATATGGACTCATTTTTTACAAGACCAGTGCTCTAACCCCTGAGCTATGGAGCCAACCACTGAACTCATTTTTTAAAACAACATACTCAAAATGTGTTAATCAATTAGATCTTTACTTTTAATTTTGGTATTTTTTTTTATGCTCAAAGTGCTCCCTTGTCTTTTGATAGGACACCCACTTGGTTCCTTTTGGGGCAGCGAGTGGCCCATGGCCCGCACTGACCAGCATGGGCAAAGGTCCCTTCACTCAGAGCCTGAGTCAGGCCCTCCTGCTCTGGCCGCCTCCCCTGGGGCCCTCCCGGGCACATGGCTCACCCCCGGGAGGTATTTCACAGGTGGGGTTCGTGGATCAGACCACAAATGCTTGGCTAACTGCCGGCTAGTACACAGATCTCCAGTCTGACCTTCCCGCCCGCCATGCTCCCAGTGCTCGAGGGGCCTGTGTCTCCGCATCCTTGCCAGCAGTGCAGAGTCATGCGCTCGGAGTGTTGCCCATGGATAGGTTCATTGAAATCTGTGTTTTTCTTTTCTTTTCTTTTTTTTGAGATTTTATTTATTTATTTGACAGAGAGAGACAGCGAGAGAGGGAACAGAAGCAGGGGGAGTGGGAGAGGGAGAAGCAGGCTTCCCGCAGAGCAGAAGCCCGATGCGGGGCTCGATCCCAGGACCCTGGGACCATGACCCGAGCCGAGGGCAGACGCTTAACGACTGAGCCACCCAGGCGCCCCATAATCTGCATTTTTCTTATGAGTAAAATGGAACATCCGTTTGTTGCTTAAGGGATATGTATATACATACATGGAATATATGTATGTGTGCGTATGTATAGCGCTTGTGTGGAGCATGTACACGCGTGGACGAACATACATGTGCATTTGCATGCACACACGTGCGCACACGTATGCGTGTGTATATGCGCACGTGTGTGCACGTGCAGATTTGTGTTGCACGAGTGCATAGTCTGTGTGCACGTGCGTGTGTGCATGTGCACTGTGTGAATGTATGTGCGTACGCGTGTGCGCGTGTGCACTGTGCATGTATGTGCGTACGTGTGTGCGTGCACTGGGCATGCATGTGCGTACATGTATGTGCATGTGCACTGTGTGCATGTATGTGCGCACGCGTGTGTGCACTGTGTGCATGTATGTGTGTACACGTGTGTGTGCGCACTTGCATGTGTACATGCACATATGTGAAGGTGGAAAGTGCCTCCTATCTTCTGTTCACTTCTCCACTGTGACTTGGACCTTTCCATATTTTAGAAGATCTTTATTTAATTGGAGTGTTAACCTTTTATGTACTATTACAAATACTTCCCCTTAGTTCGCTTTGACACTTTTTTTTTTACCACATGAAAGTGTTTTCCCCAATTTGTAGAATTGAATGTCTCTATCTTCTCTCCAATGGCGCTGTGATTTCAAACCAGCCTTAGGACGGTTTTCCTGCCCCGCGGCAAAGGAACTCACGCCCGCCTTCTGGGTCTTGCAGGGTTTCTGTTTTATACTTCTATTTGGGATTTGTGCAAGTCCATGGCATGAGGGGGGAGTCTGCCTAATACTTTTTCAGAGAGCTCTTAACACCACTTACTACCACGTCTGTCTTTCTCCGCCAACGGCCGTCCTCTGGTGTGAGCGAGCCACCGTCCATTGTGGCTGTACATCTGATAAAGTTGCTGTCTTTCACTTTCTTTTCTTGGTTTCCTTGGCTCTTACCTGCTTGTTTATGTCTCCGCATGAACTTCTCAGTTGCAGAGATGTGGGTTTTTATTGGGATCGTGTTACATCTACAAGTTAACGCGGGGAGAGCTGGCCTCTCGATGGTGTGTTCCCGCTGGCAGGACTGCTCTGCCCTCCTGCCTGTGCGTTTGTGCGGCTCTCATTAAACCAGTGCCTCAGGCATTTCATCTTCTCTGTTGCTGTTGTAGGTGGAAGATGCTCTGGGCCACTTTTCCTTCCGACTGCTTACTGTTTCAATATATTTTAGATGCGCCACTTGACTACATCTTCTCGTTTCTGTCCTGGTTTCTCCACGGAAGCCGTCGGGTTCTCCAGGCACACAAGCCTGCAAACTTCAGCATTCCCTCGATGGTGACCTTGCCGGCAGCCCCAGAGCAAAGTGGCACCCTTGCCTTGTCCTGGACGCAGTGCTCCTACCTCCTGGGCCACACCCAGGACAGAACCCCAGCGTGGCCGGCCGGGGTGTGCACGCAGGGGGCTGGGGAGTGGGGAGGGGGCCAGCTGTGTGTGCGGCCCCTGAAGGTTTGGACGAGGAGCACCAGGAAGGGGCGAGGCCGGGGGTGGGTGTCTGTCACTGCGGTCGGGGATGAGAACTGAGGTGCTCACGGCGGTGCTGTATCTTCATCCGGAGGAGGCAGCCGACGTGCCCTTTGCGAATGGGAAGGGCTGTGTTCCCCGCTGGTGCCGCTCCCACTCACTCCCCCTGTGCAGCCCGCCCCCCGCCCCAGTCCAGGGTACTGGCACTGCCTAGGAGGGACTCTCAGGTGGGGGGGCGGGTGCGCCAGGCTGAGGCGGTCTGGGGACGGGCTTCCTGGGGGTGGCGCCTGTTGGCATCCTGGGACTCACCCCGCGGAGGCCGTGGGGTGTGCGTGCCGGGGGAGCGGGTACGAGAGGCCTCGGTGGGTCTGTGTGTTTCTGGGACAGTGAAGGCGAGGGCCTGGTGGGTGAGGGCCAGGCCTGGGGAGGGCTGGCTGCGTCCTCCATCTTGGGGCAGAACCTTCCCCCCCTCCCTACGACCACGAGAGCAGGAGAGAACTCGGGATTTCCTTAGAGCTTTCGTCATTATTTAATTATGACAGAACAGAGCAGGGTGAGGGGTTCTGAAGTGTTTGTGGGGCCCAGGATATGTGCTCCTGAGTCCCCGACACCCGGGTAGCCACTGGCCAGCCTGCCCCAAGCTGACCTGCCGTGTGCCGGGCTGAGGCCCCTTTAAATAGCACCGTGCACGGGCGCCAAGGGGAGGGCGACTCCCAGGGGCCCCCAGGACGGCCTCGCTGGGGTGACTCCAGCTCTGTTTCCCTTGTGGTCCCCGCCCCCGCCGGCTGCTTGGTGGGCTGGGCCGGGCATGAGGGTGGCCCAAGGGCACCTGCTCTGCCGTGCCGGGAGCTCTTTCCCGGGCAGGCCTGGAGGAGCACGAGGCCCCCACCCCATGCGTGGGCCCCTCCAGGTGCACAAGGGACCCTTGGCTGTGGGGGCATGTCACCGGGCCGCTCCGAGGCGGGGTCTCCAGCTGGTGTCCCTGCGCCCCCGTGTCCAGGCATCAGGCTCCCCTGGAGGCGGTGGGGGGCCGCAGAGACTCCTGCAGCCTGACCCTCAGGAGGCCACAGCGCTAGCCCACCCTCACCCCCGGGGAGGCACAGAGCAGCAGGTCTGGAGAGTGACCGGCTCAGGGGGCTGGGCCTGGAGTCCTGGGTGAGTCTCCTTTCCCGACCACAGCCACAGGGACAGGGACACCTCCTGCTCCCAGGTCGCGCGAGTCCCGAGAGGAGAGCCGAGCAGGGCTGGTGCAGGCAGGGCTGGTCACCGGGCTCAGCCCTGGGGCGGCCCTCACTGCCTCCCCAGTACACGCTCCTCCCCGTCTGGGCTCCTGGTGGAGGGTCTGAGGGACTCAGGCTGGGCGAGGAAGCCGGTCAGAGGGGCCAGGGGCAGTGTCTGTCCTCGGGGCTCAGAGGCTGGGGTCCCTGCGGGCCGCTGGCTGAGGCCCTGCGGCCCGGGGACCCCGGCCTGCTTGGGAAGACAATTGTGGCATACTCTGTCTGTTCGGGGGCACTGGGGGCAGGGGGCTCTGGCGTCTTCTCTCGCCACTGGAAGTCCAGCTCCCCGTAGTCCACGGTGAACACAGGCGCCGCAGAGGGGCCCTCCTTCTTTAGGGAGAGAAGGAGAGAGGCGTCAGCTGTCCCCGGGGGGCAGACAGGCAGGTGCACACTGGCACGCGTGCATACGTGGGGCCAAAGCCAAGCAAGGCTGGGGTGGGGCCTGTGCTCCCGACCCTTTCTGGGGCCTGGTGTCCCCACGCTCAAACTCAGTGGCGTGGCAGCTCCTGAGCCCTGTGGACCACCCCAGGGTGGCAAAGGGAAGGAAACTCACCAGGGGCTCGTCCTCACTCCCACAGGCACAGGTACCTATGAAGAAATGCGTCTGGACTGAATAAATGCATCTGGCCTGAAGAGGCCCAGGACTCCCCACGGCCCACGAGCTGGCAGGGGTGGGGGTTCGTAGCCCCTTCCTCCCCAGGGGCTCCCACCCGGCATGACTGAGTGTCCTCTCAGCCGCCCGATGGTCTGGCTACACCCACCCCCCACGCGAGGACCTGAGTCCCTGCTCATCAACCAGAGGTCCCACGCGGACCCGTGAGTTGCGCGGGTTGGACCACTGGCTTCCAGTCCCCGTCCCTGCCACGGGCGCCTGCCGTCTCTGGCCACAAACCCCCGACTGAGATACGCGCCCACAGCAGACACCAAACCCACAGCACAGTGGGCGCCTTGTCAGCGAAGCCGCGGCAAGCATCTCTCCAACGGAGGCCACCCAGAAATGCTACATGTCCCCCTTCTGTGGCCAGCAGAGAAGTGAATGCCCACTGGGGACCCGCCACAGGGGTGCAGACCCCCTGGCCGGTGAGCAGGGGAGATCGTGGAGGCCAGCGGCTGCCAGGGGCTCGTCTGGGACCCTGTGGAGCCTCCTGTTCTCTGGCCACATGTCCCCTGAGGTGCCTCCTGGCCCAGGAGACCACGACCGGGCCCGCAGAGGAGCTGGCCCCGGGGCTGGGTCCCCGTGGGCTCCTCCCTTCAGCACCAGCCCCAAGCTGTGTGGGGCCACCAGGGGGCCAGGGTGTGTGCAGAGTGGGGGTGAGCGGGGCTGGCGGGGGCTCACAGCAACCACCCTAGTGGCTGTGGTTGTCAAAAGCAGAGCCTAGTGGCTGTGAGAGGTGCTTCCAGTGCTCTGTGGGCTGTGTGTGGCCTGAGGTTTGGGGGAGGCCTTGCTGTGGTCAGTGTAGGTGGCTCAGCCCGTGGGGGGGCTGCTTTCTGACTTTCTATGTGACCTCGGCCACTGCCTTCCCCCTCTGCAACCCCCTCAGACCCCTCCTTAGAGCCGGTGCCGGGGGAGGGGACCCCATTACCTGGCGCGCCCACTCCAGCCCCAGGCCCTTGCGGAGGGGTGCTCACCATGGAGGGCACTGGGCGCAAGACTAGGCGGGGAGGACGGTGAAGCAGGGTGGGGGTCCCCGGTGCGTGAGGCTGGGGGCAGCGCCTTGGGCTCTGCCGGGCAGGAGACAGCAGTGGGGTTGGGCGGGGCCTTACCTTGGGCGGCCCTGGGGAAGGCCGCGGCCAGGACCCAGGTCAGCAGCAGGAGGAGCAGGACCCCCACCAGCACACTTGTGATGCCGACGACCAGCCCCTGTAACTGGCCCGTGAGTCTGGGCGGGGGGCTGGGGCTCTCGGTGGGGGGCTCCAGGGTTCTCTCTGGGGGGCAAACGGACAGAGACTCATGGAGGCGACTTGGTGATGGGGACGCAGCGCCCTCCCCTCCCCTCTCCCTGTCCCGAGGGGCCTGGCTTCTAGTCCTGCGCTAACCGGTCTTACCCCCGCCGCACCTCTGCTGTGCTTCCCAGCTTAGCCTTCTCCTGGGGAGCGCCCCACCCGCCGCCCCCCTCAGCCTCTGCCTTCCCTAAGGAGTAGTGGTTCTGGGGTGCTTCCCATCCCGAGAGCTGGGGCCACTGGTCACTGTGGCCTGGGTGTGGACAGAGCTGGACAAGAGCCTGGGGAGTCCCTGCCCACTGTGACCACACTCCCCCCTGCCCCCAGTCTTGGGGCTTGAGGGCCACACCTTTCACAGTGAGCTCTGCGTGGGGACTCTCGTTGATCTGTGTGTTGGGGGGCAGGTAGATGGCCCCACAGAAGTAGGTGCCACTGTCATTGAGCTGGGTAGCCACGATGCTCATGTGAAAGTCCCGCCCGTTGGGTAGCCGCGTGACGTGGAAGCGCTTGTCCGGGCCTGGCTGGATGTGGTCCTCCTGGAAGGCGGCCAGTTTGTCCGTCTGGTTGCGGGGGCTCATGCGGTACCAGTTGAGCACAAAGCTCTCGGGGATGTTGGAGAGGCTGCAGGTGAAGGTGGCGTTGTCCCCCTCGTGCACTGTGAGCTGCGCTGGGGAGAAGGTGAGGGGGCTCCAGGCCCTGTCAGGGGAGTCTGGGGGGGAGAACCAGCAGCCGGTGAGGGAGGGTTGTGGGCCTGGCGGCCGTCCAGACCCTCCTCCCCTCCCACTCCCAGCCGCACTGCCTCGGAGCCTTGCAGCTTCTCCTTACACACCCCCAGGGATGAGGCGCTCACTTCTCACCAAGCAAATCCACGGGGGGGTTTGACTGTACTGAGACCTGAGGCCTGGGCTGTGTTCCGGCTCTGACTCCCAGGTCCCCCGTTTCTCCCCCAAACAGTGGTGGTTAGGGCCTTCCTCCCTCCCTTGTTGACTCCAGGTTGCTAGTCCCTGCAGGCCTAACGGTCATGTTCCTAGCTCCACCATCCTGGGTCCCCGGCTCATCGGGGGCCAGCCTGGTCCTGTGTGCACCGTGAGGGTGGAGGGGGTAGGCATCTGGGATGCTGGGGCGGGCCGGTGTGGGCCTCCCATGGAAAGCTCAGTGTCCGGCAGGCTCAGTGTCCAGCCCTTGGCCCATCGCAGGACAAGCTCAGAGCTGGGACCAGGTCAATGTGGGGCCCTCTGTCTTCTGCCACGGCTCTGGGACTGAAGCTCAGAGGCCAGCTGGGCCATTGCCCCTGATGGTCCTGGGCTCTGGCCCGCACTCCACAGAACAAGGCTTTGCAAGAACACCCAACTGCCAGGCCCTGGCCCGGGGACACCACCACATCCTTGGAGGGGCTCCCAGCTCCTTCCACCAAGGGCCTACCTCACTAACGCACCCACGCCTGCCCTCACCTGTGTGCATGCCCTCACCTGCTCACACTCGGCAGCAGAGGAAGGCCCTCCCATCTGGGCCCAGGGGACACACCAGCAGTACCCCACGTGGTCAAGGCAACACAAGAACGGGCCAGGGGCTCCCAGGGCCCTGGGCTGGGAGCCACGGCCAAGCCCACACGTGCCGAGCCTTCCGGTGTCTGTCGTTGGCTCACCGGGGAGGCTGGGCCATGAGCCCTGATCGACACATGGGGAAACTAAGGCTCAGAGGGAGGACGCAGCAGGTCTCAAGCTGCTCTGTCCAGGCCCAGCTCTGGGTCTGCAGCCGGCTGTTCTGGCCCCTGCCAGGGGGCTGTGCCTGGGACCCATGGGCTCCTCCCGGCCACACTGCTCTGGGCCTTGGCTTCCTCGCGTGGGACGTAACACCCAGACCCGAGATGCTGCCCTGTGAGGTTGTTTCCTGGCCCACCCAACACGTCCCATGCCCCTCAGCTCCCCCAGCACTGCGATGATCAGAGGTCCACTGCCCTGTGGAGCCAGGCATCTGCTCACAGACCCTACCCTGGCCTTCCCAAGGGTGACCCCCACAACAGGGTGGCCCACGCTAAGCCCCTTTCCTATTTGTACCTGCGTGTCCAACCCACGCAGAACCGGCCCAGCACAGCAGGGCTTCCCTGCCGGTCCTAACGCACGTCTTCTTGATTCGTTTATTTGAGAAGCACACACGTTACAAAGAGAGCGTCGTGTAACGGTGCAAGCAGGCAGAAGTCGGCCGCGCAGCCTCGGTCCTGAACTGCTGGACCCGCTGATCCACCTTGTTCTGTGCGTCTCCCGCCCAGACCACGCCCCCCAGCTCCCACCCAAGGTGTGCGTGCACCTGCCTCCTCGCAAGTGCCCTCCAGGAATCCCCACTCTGCGTGCCCCGCCCTCAGACCCACACCCCCACCGAGGCCTGCAGACAGACCCTTGCCCTCCCGGCATCAGGGCCCCCGAGAAGTGGCCCTTGGGGGTCCATGTGGTGCATGGCATCCCCTCCCCTCCTGCAGAGGCCCCCCCAGCAGGCCTCCCCAGGGCTCCCGAGTGGACTTTGGTTCAGGCCCTCATCTGCCCCACCCCTCACCTGAATTTGAGACCATTTGGGTCACTGCCTGTTGGTTGGCTCTTTGTGGCACCTCTCCGGGAATCTGAACTTGGCAAGGAAGGCACACTGGGCTGCCTGGACCCCCGTCCACCCAGCCCAGCCTCTGCCTGGGTCTCTACATGGCAGCCTCCTGGTCCTGCTCCGGTCCCGCAGACTGAGGTCCCTCCTGGTGGCCTTCGAGGCCCCACTCCCTCTGGCGCCACGGCTTTCTTGCTTCTCCTTGGACCCCTCCCCAGGACACCCCTATCTCTGTGCCTGTTGCACCCCCCCGGGGCCTCACGGCATGCTGGGGGGCAGGGGCTGGAGGCAGCGGCTGCTGTGGGTCTGGCCCGAGACAGGTCAGGGTAGTGTTCCCTGTGGGGAGTGCGGGAAGGGGCACCCTTTCACCCTGCAGCTGCCCTGGAGCCTGCTCTGGCCAGGGAGCACCCTCATCAGGGAGCACCTACTCTGACCAGGGAGCACCCTTACCAGGGAGCATCCACTCTGACCAGGGAGCACCCTCACCAGGGAGCACCGGCTCTGACCAGGGAGCATCTGCTCTGACCAGGGAGCACCTTGACCAGGGAGCACCGGCTCTGACCACGGAGCATCCGCTCTGACCAGGGAGCACCTTGACCAGAGAGCACCTGCTCTGACCAGAGAGAGCACCTGCTCTGACCAGGGAGCATCGGCTCTGACCAGGGAGCACCTACTCTGACCAGGGAGCACCCTCATCAGGGAGCACCTACTCTGACCAGGGAGCACCCTTACCAGGGAGCATCCACTCTGACCAGGGAGCACCCTCACCAGGGAGCACCGGCTCTGACCACGGAGCATCTGCTCTGACCAGAGAGCATCCTGACCAGGGAGCACTCTGACCAGGG